>NC_057869.1:26179133-26517883 GCF_019740435.1 Gambusia affinis | reverse complement strand
GGGACAGAGCGAAAGCCAGCTTGCGCTCTCACTGGGGGGAGTAATTAATGAATGGCAAAGTTCTTATCACTAAGCATTCTTTAAAGCAGCACTAATTAATGGATGGAGTGATTAAGGGCTTTCATTAGCAAACCTTCAGCAAGATAACAGCTAAATAAGCCATTTGCATGCAGAAAGATTGGAGATATTGCGTGGAGAATGTATTAAGTCACAAGGGATTTCCACTTAAAGCCTCAGGTACAAATACGACATTCGTTTTTTTTTTTCGTTTTTTTTTATATGATGTTTCTTCAAATGAAGCGAGCGGATTTTGCCTTGAGTTTGTGCTAAAGTGCAGCACAGCGGCCTACGCTGGCATGACCATAAAGAGAGAGAGAGAGAGTGAGAGGTATAATGGCGTGTACGAGCTGCCCGGTGTCTCCAGCGCTAGTAAATATTAACAGAGAGCCCGAGCCCCTTGTGTTAAGGGCCGCTATAAATCAGCAGGAGTGAAGGCCACTCAGACAGCAGCAGGAGCCACCGCGGAGCGGCCACGGCGAGAGAGAGAGAGAGAGAGAGAGAGAGAGAGAGAGAGAGAGAGAGAGAGAGAGAGAGAGAGAGAGAGAGAGAGAGAGAGAGAGCTTTCCCAGGAAAGCGTGGGACCTAACAACGGCCTCATTATCAGCCTAATCACACACGGACAGGCTCAAACAGAACCACTGCTGCTCCCGGCTAATCATTACAAACACGCAGATAACTTCACACAGTGAAAACACACCGCACACACTGCTGGACCTGCGCAGAGGAGTCGCGCGTTTCAGCAAACAGATTTGTGTGAAGAAAAAAAAAAACATAAAATGCAGCAGATGTACTGCAATAACTATTTAGTGATCTAAACCCAGCAGAAAATCTAAATATTCTATTCTATTCAGACATTTCATATGTGGGAGGACACCAAAAAGCAACAAAATGGGAAAACCAGAAAAGGCCCGAGATTAATACCAGAAGCCTAAAATCGATAAGCATATCACATCTGCTTCAGCACATGATCAGATTCTCCTAGCAACGGCCAGATCAATAGTGTGGGTCTAGATTTAGAACTATTCTCTTAAGATGATGTTAAATCCTCATATATATATATATATATATATATATATATATATATATATATATATATATATATATATATATATATATATATATATATATGATTTGAACAAGTTTTTGTTTAAAAAATGTGTTCATGTATTCCACTCCTGAAGAATCATTAGATCTCTTTCCTGTGGCATTTTCTTTATTTTTCATTCTTTCTTTCTTTCTTTCTTTCTTTCTTTCTTTCTTTCTTTCTTTCTTTCTTTCTTTCTTTCTTTCTTTATTTATTTATTTAAGAATTGAAAAACTATTTTTTTTTCAATACTTATTTTTATTATTTATTTTTATTTTTTATTTTTTTGTTTTTTGGGGGGGGTTTGTTTAGACAAAAACAAAACAGCTGTGCTCTTAAGAATTACGACCAGGCTCAATAAAACCTTTAATTTAGCTGGACGATTATAATCCAGGCTCCCAGTGAATGTTCACATCAACAACACGAGTTTCAGTTCATTTACGGACTCGATAACTCAAACTATGAAATTCCCATCCGATATACAACAACAACAACAACAACAACAATAATAATAATAATAATAATAATAATAATAATAATAATAATAATAATAATAATATGAAACCCACATTTTCAAGCTCATTTTAGAGATATTAGTGATAAAATTATCCTTCAAAGCGTGCGTGCACACACACACACACACACACACACACACACACACACACACACACACACACACACACACACACACACAAACACTTGCAGGAGTAGCAGCAGATGGGAAAACTGAAAAATAATCAATTCAATTACAGTCACCACACGCGCGCGCACACACACACACACACACACACACACACACACACACACACACACACAAAATCTATCTATCTATCTATCTATCTATCTATCTATCTATCTATCTATCTATCTATCTATCTATCTATCTATCTATCTATCTATCTATCTATCTATCTATCTATCTATCTATCTATCTATCTATATACATATATATATTTCAAGCACTGCAAGCACTTTCCATATTTAAATTTTTCCCAACGTCCATTCCTTTGCACATTCCTAATTTGGATCGAAAACTGACCGTGAACCCTCGTGTGCTTTTTGGGCCTCACTGCCCGCACCTGTAAACTGAACCTGTGGCCCTACCTGAAGGACAAATTCCACCTCATGTCCATCGGTTAATTACACAAACTTCAGTGGAGTCAGATTCGGTTCCTCAGCTCCGACCATGTATCCGACTATTGGATTCTGTCGTAACACACTTTTATTTTCCCTCCCCACTTGTCTTAACAGGGTTAGTCTATTTTATTTTTTTTTGAAGCCACGGCCAAAGCAATCTTCACCTGATGCTAAATTATGCATGACACCAACTCAAGTTGACATTTAAATCGAGTTTATCACCCACTCTCTCATACACACACACACACACACACACACACACACACGCATACACACACCCACACACGCACGCCCACACTCTATTTTCTCTGTTTACAAGCAGAAGGCCAGCAGAAAAAAAGAGAGAGGAAAAAAGAAGAGCTGATCAGTTGCATCGACACCAAAATAAACACGTTCCTGTAATGATTTCTTGGAGACGGATCGGTTTACGAACACTGCTGCGATCGATAGTTTGGAGGCAAAGTGACATGAGCACTTGTTTCACACAAGCCTAACGTGAGTCTAGAAACAGCAAAAAAAAAAAAAAAAAAAAAAAAAAAGATGCCAGAGTAATGTTTCTTTTCTGCAATGATGAAGCACATCGATTTTTTAAACCCTTATAATGAATTATTACACGCTTAATCGGTTATAAACACATCGCTTTAACAACAATAATCTTGAAACTAAGTTTTTTTTTTTTTTTTTTTCTAATTCACAACCTTCAACATTGGAAATTAGATCATCTCTTCATGTCGTGAGTATCAGTCAGCCTGGACGGAACCTCTACACTGAAACCGAACTTAGTGTTTTTATAGTTTAATTAATAAACAGGCTGAATTTTACCTCAGCCCACATGAGTTGCAAACAGTTAAGCAAAGGGGTCAAATGTTCTATTATTATATCAATTTTCACTGCGGGTATTTGCAAGGATGAAAGCAATAAATAAATAAATAAATAATTAAATAAATAAATAAATAAATAGAGGGGAAAAAGGAGGTGCTTTACCGAGGCTTCGCTCACCTGCGAGCCTGAGCGCGCTCATGCGTTGGAACTCAGGCTCCTGCAGCCACTTCCACATGCGACGAAACGTCTCTCTGCCGGACTTGAGCTTCGACCAGGGCTTGGGGTTCCTCAGCAGGTCGGACAGGGTCCCCTGAGACCTGCACAGGACCCGCTGAGCAAAGATGGCCTGAGGGATGCTGTAGCGCTTCAGCTCCGTGGTGATCCTCTGCGCGACTTCTTTGGTATTCACCTCCTCCATCTGTCCCCCAGAAACACCGCCGCCGCCCCCGCCGCCTCCTTCTCCCCCTCCTCCGCCGCCACCTTGGTGCCCAGGCCCGGAAGCCTGCTCCCGGTTGCTACCCAGCCCCTGGCCGTGGCCCTGCGCGCCGAGGTGGGCGTGCGGGTGATGATGCAGGCCGTTGATTTGCACCATCCCGGCGGAGGAGGTCATGTGCTGCTCGGCGTGTCTGCTGAGCATGGCCGGATGGTGAGCCTCGAACCCACTGGGCGTGAGCATCTTCTCGCCGGGCATGGCGGCGCCGGGGTGAGCGTACGGAGGGATGCCGGCCTGAGACGTGTGTATGCTGGCCAGTCCAGAACCAGACAGCGGGGAGAGGCTCTGGCCCATGCAGGGGTCTTTGTGGTGGTACGCGGGATACAGACTGTTCATGGGCGCCAAGCTGCGGTCCTCCCGCATCAACGTGAAGCTGCCGCTGACGTTCCCGGGGAGCCGCTGGTGCGGGTGCGGGTGCGGATGGTGGGGATGGTGGTGGTGGTGGTGGTGGTGGTGGTGATGGGGGGGAAACTTGTCGGACACGGTGGAGATGGGGGGTAAGGGCTGCAGGGGGGTCAGGGTGGTGTAAGTGGTGCTCGCGCTCATGCCGTGGGGGGCTTCGCACATGCTGATGGCTGGATGCAGGTGTCCCGGGTGGCCGGGGTGATAGTCTCCGCTGTCCAGTAGGGTGGCCATGCCCATAGCGCGGTGGCTCAGTCCCCTCGGGCTCGGGCGGGAGTGCGGACTGTGGCCGCTCAGCAGCTCTCCGTGGCCGGCGACGGACTCATGGCTCACTCCGTGCAGGTCGCCTATGTTCTCCATCGACAGCTGCGCGTTCATGATCCGGGCAGCGCTGTGGACAAACCATCTATCTGACCTACTGCCGTAAGCCGACGTTAAGGAAGTCCACGCGTCCAGTAAAGTTCAGTTGGCTTTTGTTGCTTTTTGGTGTCCTCCTTGCAGCAGCCTCCTCTCCAGCTCCCTCTCTGTGTGACAATATTCGATTACTCTCCTACCTCTCTGCCGCCGCTCTCCAGGAATGAAATGTCTCTTCAAAATTTGTTATTTTTCTTCTTTAAATATATATCTAAATATGCTCGTATTTATCCTTTTCTCTCTTTTTTTTTTGCCTTTTTTTTTTTTTTTTTTTTTTTTTTTGCTTTTAAAACCATATATTTTTCTTCTTCTTTGTAATTCAAGCCCCCCCGTCGCCAACCAGCTGTCCTTGCGCTCCGGTCGGGTGCCGCGCCATCTCTCTAGCGGTGTGTGTCCAGTCCCTGCTCCACCGCCGCACAGATCTCACCGTCTGCACATGCGCATTGTGCACGCCGGTCTCCTCCCATACTCTCTCTCTTCCTCTTTCTCTATTCCTCTCTCTCTCTCCCCACCTCCTCTGTCTAACACACACATGCGCACACGCGCGCACACACACACACAAACACACACACCCACACACACACACACACACGCACACACATACCTAAGTGCAATTTTAAATTGGAGAACGCGTTTGGACTGTGGCAGAGTACCCAGAGAGAACTCACTTATACATAAAGACCATGGTGGGGATTCGAACTCACAACCTTCTTGCTACAAACGAAGCAGGATAATCAGATGCAGCTGCAAACCTAATACACACAATGAATATGAAATGTGTCTCATTCGTCTTGAGTCCAATGATAGACTGATTTTTCTGTTTACTCTAATGAGAAGGGAAGTGTTAGCTTTAGCTAAGCTGTTTTACAGTTAGCTGGATGTACCTGAAGTTGGCATCTGCTTCCTCAAAGTGCTACGCTAAAGGAATATTTCAACGTTTTTACTGATCTGAACTGAACTTGATCAACTCTAGTTCACAATTGTAAATATTTAGACAACTTAGACCAGAACTGGATAACAGCACAACTAAACAGAGGGAGAGATTTAAACACTTTTATGGGAATAAAAACTGTAGGGTGAAAGTTCAACGTTATTATGAACACTTTAACATTAAACAAGCATAGCAAAAATACTAAGTAATTAGATGCACATTTAAAATATAAATAAATTACATCTTAAAATGGCTTTCCATATACCACTAACGTTTTTATCTGCCGGCCTCATATAAACAGCAGAACTTTATACGTAAATACGTCACCACTTGTAATTTAGGGAATTACTATTATTATATTTCTAGGTAATGCTTGCTATTTTAGAAAGTAGGGTTCCTTACGGGGATGAGACGTCAGACCTCCTTACATCATTAGGTGGAAATGAAGCACACTTCCGGGGTCATTTGGAGTTGATTTTTAACCAGTTAAGTCCTGAATTCAAAATAATAACTATATATATATATATATATATATATATATATATATATATATATATATATATATATATATATATATATATATATATATATATATATAAACAATAAAATCAATTGAACTTTCTTATTGTTTGGAATAATAAGTTAGTGGGCAAATCTAGGCGCGGTCTATAAACTTTTAGCTTGAATGTGTGTGTGCATGCGTGTGTGTGTGAGCGCGCGCGTGTTACATATGCGTCCACTCTTTGATTAGAGGCGAAGTTCAGCTGCAGCAGCCCTCCCCCCACCCCCTTCACACACTCCAGTGCAGCCAAATGCATGTGGCGGTTTAACCAAACGGAGAACACCGTGGTATCTTCCCTTTTGATACAAAGAGATGAGCAGATGTGTCTATTGTTCAACCATTAGGCTTAACGAACCAAGCCCAGCATGGTGTGTGTGCGCGCGCGCATGAGCGTGTGTCCAATTTGCCTGACCGCAGCACATATTAATCCGCTTTGCCGGGGGAGTCATTTGGTCTCCATGAGCATTCAGTTCATATTGATGTTAAAATAAAGGAGCGTGTTGTCACACAGTGAGGGAATTTGGTTTTTTACTAATAATAGAAACTTACAAGGTGGGTTCATATTTGCGCATGCTCCTTAGACGTATTCTCATTTTAAGGAGAGAAACGAAAATGCTGAGACATACCAGGAGGCTTTGCAAAAAAGTTTTCACCAGCCCTGATAAGAGCCCGGCCAAAATGTCAGAAGAGGAGGAGGAGGAGGGGGTGGGTGGGTGGGGGGGATCGTTTGGCCTGATAGAGCGGTACAGTGCAGGGCGTCCTCAGCCGAGGTGACAGCTTGCAGCGGGTCAGTGTCCTTCTGGACCCCCTGCTGAATGAGGGACATGTCAAAGGTGACGCTTCAAGACTCCCAAAGCCAACATCTGCGGGGGTAACAGATTAACCTTTCAGACTTTTCACTGTTTTGGACCTGCTTTGGGGGCCCCACATCTGCCGGCCTCCCCTCCTCAACCCCCCCCCCCCCCCCCCCCCGCCCCCCGCTACAATAGACCCGGCACTCGGTTGAACGATTTGAATAAAAGAAAATACAAAGACACACACAGAGAGAGAGAGACAGCGAGAGAGAGAGAGAGAGAGAGAGAGAGAGAGAGAGAGAGAGAAGAAGTTAAACTGTCTCTGATGTGAAGTCAATGTCAATGGCGTGTGTGTGACGTGTGTCTAGACAAAGGGACTCTAATGCATCCAAGTGTGACTGTTCAAGTGTGTAGTAAAAAAAAAGAATGAGGGTAGGCGTGTGTGTGTGTGTGTGTGTGTGTGTGTGTGTGTTTTGGGGGATCGGGGGATATTGGAGTTTAGAGGCAGGTCTCAACAAGACAACAAAAACACAGCGGGTGTAATTACACGATCACACCTCTGTTCTTCTTCATCGAAGCGCCTATAAGATTTCAACCTCCAGCTAGTCTCAAGAATAAATCAACCTGCAACCTGAATACTACTACTACTACTACTACTACTACTACTACTACTACTACTACTACTACTACTACTACTACTAATAGTTTGGAAACGGTTGTAATCTGACTTATTTCACTTTTCAGAAAGTTTTCAGAAGGAAGGAGGGAGAGGAAGGTGCTGGTAGTCTCAACAGAAACCGAAAAGGCAATTGAATCAAACGATTTCAAAACTGATAAACGATTATAACGATTGGTCGGTTTTTGTTCGGTGCCACCTGATTTAATGAAAAAAAGACAATAAAACTATAAAACAAACAAGTAAATAAACAAATAATAGAAGCCTTCCCTCTTTTAAGAAAATATTAAGATGACAAACAGAAATTCTTGTGTTTTGTAAAACAAGAAAATAATATCTATATGTGTATAGATACATCTATATGTATCTTTACACATATGTGCGTGCGTGTGTGTGTGTGTGTGTGTGTGTGTATGTATGTATATGTAATAAAATTACAAAATATTCTTACAAGAGTTCAGTTTTATTTAAACTTTTTTCCACAGCCCCCCACCCTCTCTTGTACCTATCCACCCTCCCAGAGTGTCGGACGAGGCGCGGGAGATGAAGAAGGCTCAGGTTTGGCCTCTCGGCAGCAAAACCTCATCTACACATTCTTATTCGGATCGATCGGCTGCTGCCACGTCTGCTCGACCCGAGCTCCATGCCTGCTTAGTGTGTGTTGTGCTCTCTGTGGCCATTGTGCAGTGATGGGCCTGCCTTACGCAGAATGTAAAAAAAAAACCCCGCTCTTTTGTTTTGTTTTGTTTTGTTTTGTTTTGTTTTATAAGCGTCTCTGAAATAGGAAACGTTTCACCTCAATTAGTGCACAAAGAAGACGGGTGCAGGAAACCAACAGGTTCTTGTTTACAAAAAGAAAAAGAAAACAAGAAATAAGCATACAAAACGAGGAGCACACGATATTAGTTTTTAGTAAAAGTATCAACACATTGCAAGCATGATTATTACACCTTTTTTTTTTTAATTTAACGATGATTAATCATGGGAGACCACTGGTGAAACCTGCAGCTTCATATCCAAGCAAAAAGCAATAATGCCTCCTAGAAAAAAAAAAAAAAGAAAAGAAAAAAAAAGGAAGGAGCGCGGATCAATATTTCAGCAGCTCTGCCAAGACGACATGTCTTCCCAGCTCAAAATGACAATTACATTTTATTTAGGCAGAAGTCTGCGCGCTAAATGGCATCGGCTGAACTTTTATAAATGAGCCCACTTGAGTTGGGAGTCGGAGGAAAATAAGGGCGCATATGCAGGGAAAGTGAATTAACCTTTAGAGAACATGGAAACACATCCCTCCCTTCGTTTTTTTTCTTTTTATTTTTTTATTTTTTTTTACTTATTTTGACTCAACTGAATCCGCCGGATCCACATTTCTAATCCTAAATATTGGGACTGTACGCCACCCCGTCTCCCTCCCCCCCCAACAGCAGACAAGCTCAAAATTAAATTCGCCTGAATTTCAAGATTTAAGGAGACAAAGTAAACAAATAAAACACAAAAGATATTTGAGAAAATTTGAGATGTGCGGCTGCCCTTTCTGAGCTATATATTTGAGATGTTGTTAGCTACGGGCCTTGGGAACACACCGCACCGCGCCAATCAATACTGAATAAAATTATAATTCCTGGAGGGGACTCGGGCCCACAGTTTGTTCTAATAAAGCCACCTTAAAATATAAATTGATTACTGCTATAATATATACACGTAGATGACCTTTTTTTTTTTTATAAAACAAAACGGAAATAAGTTGTAGAACACACCGGAAATGAAACAGAAACATCAACAAACAAAAAACAAACAAATAAATAAATAAATAAATAAATAAATCGAGAGGACACAAAATAAGTACCAATGGAGATAATTTATTAATAACGCTTTTAATTCTGCCAACTTGTTTTCTTCTTCTTCTTCGCCTTTTATATTAAAGTAAACTCTCCCTAAAATCCCTCGAGGGTACAACAGCAATTATTGCACTTCCAAGTGCCTTTTAAAGTTTTCTCGTTAATTAAGGAATTTACTTTTTTATTCTTATTTCCTCCGTCCTCCCCTTCTTCAACTGATCAAAAATGCCATCATGGGCGAGCAGCAGATGCCCGGCCTGCTGCCTTGCTCAGGGGCAGATCAACTGCCTTTTCTCCCGCGTTATTCCGCGTCACTTGCTCTGATTCGCGCGGTCATGTGCGATTAATAAGGCATCACTTTACATTAAAAGGCGCCCATATGCCGCCCAATTACTCCGTGTAACTTCCGCGAGTCTCCAATTATGGCAACAAAACTGTGTCAACGATAGCCAGCAGGCCCCTGTCTGCAGCCCGCACGCGCGCTTCGAGTTCAAACGCAAACAAGCCGAGGATTAGTTTAACAGGTGCGTGGCGAAGGACGGCTTTTTGCTTCTTTATTTTATTTATTCAATTTTTTTGTATTGCTAAACTCTTTGTCATTTTTCTTCACCCTACTTTTTAATGACAGCAACTCTAACTCACTTACACTACAAAAAACAAATATTGGAGACCAATGTATAAATAAGTAAGAAAACATCAGTCAAGCATATTTATTTGTATGACGTTCAATAATTATAACAACATTGACTAAATAATTTCTTTCCAAATATTTTCACTTGAATTTAACCCAACATGTTCCGAGTGAGAACTTTTACGTGCATCATGAATGATAATGTAGCATAGCTAAAAGTTAGGAACTATTACAAGACTTGTAGCCGAGAAGGCTGCAGAGTAACCAAGAGTTTACATTTGTATCCCGGCTTTAGCCTCCGCTGATGCTAAGATCAAAAGTGATAGCAAGCTGAGCTTCTTGACCTTGAAGCAGACTTTGCCGGTAAGCGACACATCTGTGGGTGTCAGGGCAAATATTAGCCAGCCACCACATTGCTAGGGTATATAAAGACAAACAAAAAAACCCACACAAACAAACAAAAAAAAAAAAACAAACAAAAAAAAATAAAATATATATATATATATATATATATATATATATATATATATATATATATATATATATATATATATATGTTTTATTTTAGTTTAGTTACCTGACTCAATCACCACTCCGTGTTTTTTTCTCTTTTTTTAACAGAGCCAGCCCGAGGCATAAACAATCTATACTGCTACCTATGGTCCCCCAGGCCAGCAGGGGCCCCCAGAGAGCTCTCTTGACTTGTAACACAAAATGTTGATGTGAAAACTTGAACTTTGCTGTGATGTTTATCAAGAATGACTTTACTTTTGAATCTACTTTGAAACATTTGTTTTAATATCAAAGCCATTATTATTATTATGATTATTATTATTATTATTATTATTATTATTATTATTATTATTATTATTATTATTATTATTATTGATAAACACTTTGATTCAGTAAAAATGGTTAAAAGTTGAAGTCATGCAGATGTGTTTCATCACAGTTTGGGGGTTATGTTAACAGTCAGAATTAATACTACTCGGCTGTATGTGTCTATGCTGGAACCACATTTCATGTGCAGAATACTGCAAACAAGTCTGGGAATTAATGAAAAATTCTCACTGCTTGCTAGCAAACATGACCAATCAAATTGACCCCTGCTTCCTAACTCTGCTGATTGTTCATGGAAAAGCTGAAATGCCTCAACAGGCACAAAAACCAAATGGAACAAAAAAGATTTCTTCTGCTGCCATTTACAAAAAAAAAATATGTGAAATGATTAACATAGACGTCAAGGAGGTAGCACTTTGTGATATATTCACTTTGACTGTTACAGTAGATGTGTAACTAAAAAGATAGACACAAAACGATGAAAATCAATTGGTGACTGGGCTTAAGCTTTGGGGCCCCAATCAATGATTAGGGAAGCAGAAAAAGTTTGGGCCGGCTCTGCTCTGATTTTAAAAATTAGCTGGAAAAAAAGCAACATTTTATTTAATTCTCTTTCAGTTGTTAAAATGACATAATTCCAACTCATATTAAATAAAATCTACACAAACAAAATGCATAGAAGGTGTTACACCGGTTCGGTTAAATTCGAACAGAGTGTTTGACCGGTACGTATTTTACGAAAGCCGTCCGTTTAAATTAAGTAGAAATGTTTCCCATATTTTTCCAGACTGGAACCAACTCAACAAATTAAGGAATGATATTTGCATCGCGCCATTTTGATCTGTGCGCCTTTTTTTCCCCTTACAGCGACAACAGGGTGGAGTTGGTCCCCACCAACAGATTTGACGACCTGCTTCCTTTTCGTCACCTTCTTTTCGACGCACTGCCGCGCTCTCCCATTTATTTATTTCTGTATTTATTTGTTCATTTACTTTATTTAATCACACCAATCAGCTCGAATCATCTTATTCTCAAACGGCAAGCTTCGAAACACAGCAGATCAGCTTTAGATTAAAAGAAGGTCGATATAAAGCACCGAACGACGCAAATATTTGGAATTTCTTGTATTGTTTTCCGCAGAAGGACTCCAGGTTCTTTGGCTGCGTTTCATTAATACCACTTTTCTCTCAGTATAGAATCCCCCCAACCTCCCCACACCTCCTGCTCCTCTGGTCTGACATGCGGGGCGGCTGTAAGTTGTAAGTTTTGCATGCAGACGCATCCGGACGGTGTGCGTCAGATTCGGACAGCACGATCCCCCCTACCCCCTCTTCTCTCAACTCAACGGGGCGCCGCAGTTGAAATGTCTGGTTTTCTTCCCTTTCTTTCTGTTTTTTATTTTTTTAAATAAATAATTTAATAATTTAATTCTTCTCGAGCAAAGACGCACACGCACTCACATACTGTATAGACCCCCCCCCACCACCACCACCACCGCACACCCCCCCTCTCCACATCCCCGACTTTACCGCAGGATCCCACTCCTGTCATGCGTCTTCATCATCCTCCCAGCGCGCAGAGCGTCAGCGCCACTTTCACACGAGCACTTTAATTCCAACATGTATGCAGGCAAAGAAAGAAAAAAAATCACACACATGCAAAAAAGCAAATGTAGTTCGTATTGTGCGAATTTCTATATCTTTTTGTTCTTCTTCTTTTTTTTTTTTTAGTATGATTACGCGTTCCCCCTCATCTTCCTCCATCTTCTACTCTTCCTCCTCCTCCTCCTTTTAGTCCTGCTGCGGCTTCCATCCTCTCCTCCTCCTCCGGAGCGTCCCGAATCCAGTCCTCGGTAAAAGATCCCTGCAGGCGCCGCGCGGGTTTCCAAAAAATAAAAAATAAAAAATTAAGTAAAAAATCCTTCCGTCCCGCAATAACATGAATAAAGTCCGAGGTTTATTATCATTATCATTATTATTATCATTATTATTATTTTTTTCTCCCCTGCGCCGCAGTCCGCGCTGCTCTCCGTTCCTTCCCGGTGCAGGCGCATTTGAATAGCCGAGCGGTGTTGTTATGGATCCGTGCGCTCTGGAAGAGAATCAGTATGCAAATTGTTTCAGTATCAATCGAAAGGTTCGATCCGCCTGAGCGTCAGCCCCTTTGGCACGGGAAGCTTCTGGGGCTGCATAAATGTTTATAATGGCCTCACATATTAGTCCAGGGAGAGGAGAAGGGATAAAAACATGGAAGTGGGAAAAGGTTTCTGGAAAATTATTTAGAACATTAACACCATGGGGTGGCCGGTCAGGCTCTTTTATGTATAAAAAAAGAATAACACATACATACACAAATCTCAAGAAAGTATTTAAACAGTTAAAATCTCGTGATTTTCCCCTAATTGTTATGGGTAATGGGATCATCTCAGGATAAAAAGATGACTTCAGATGCTGTTAACGCAAAAAGAATAATAAATCCATACATAAAAACATTGTTTTCATGACAGATCTCCTCCACTTCTGTTTAAGCTTTCGGTCACCAAAAGTATTCACAAGCCCTGGATTTATTTTTATTTTTAGCAGTCAGTTGTAGCTACAAAACACAAGCGTGATATTTGCGTGGCTGGGAGCCAAGACACTATATAGCATAATTGTGAAGTGGAAGAAAAGGGGCTACGGT
This sequence comes from Gambusia affinis, assembly GCF_019740435.1. NCBI lineage: Eukaryota > Metazoa > Chordata > Actinopteri > Cyprinodontiformes > Poeciliidae > Gambusia > Gambusia affinis. The sequence goes on along the minus strand of NC_057869.1, from coordinate 26,504,520 downwards.
TTTGAACTTTTCACAAATGAAAATCTGGAAAGTGTGCCTGTTTGCACGCGTCTGAGTTGAGTCAAGTTTATCTGACTTTCCTTTCAGCAGCAAGGCAGTTCCAGGTGATTTACGACATAAACACGTAACACTGTAACCAAATTCAATCAAAACCATCAGCCAGATTTACATCAAACATATTGATCATTGTTCCAGTCCTTTTGAGTCGAAGGTGAATTTTTAGCCTCGATTTAAAGGAACTCGTTGTTTCGGCTGTTGTGCAGTTTTCTTGACCTTTGTTCCAGATTAGTGGGGCATAAAAACCGAATGCTGCTTCAGGGTTTTACTAAGACCTTTTGTGTGTTTCTGACAGTTTTGCCGATGCACAGAGGTGAATAAATTTTTTTCTTCCCCTCTATTTTTATTTGCAGAAAAGCTCCAGATCAATCAGATCAGATGGAAGACATCTGTGAACAGCAGTTCTCTTGATCCTGATTCCAAACTGGATTTCAGTCCAGACTGGGAATATGCATTGGACTAAACCATTCTAATGCTCTTCCTGCATCTTCGTGACCCAGACTCAAGTCATTTGCAGCTTCCAAGAAGCTTTCAACCAGAATTGCCCCATTCTTTGCTAACGCCACGTTCTTATCTTCCAGCTGGAGGAAAAGGACCCCACAGCATGACAGTGGCACCACCTTGTTTCAGTGTGGGGACGGTGCATTCAGGGATTTTTCTCTCCACACGAAGACCTTCCTTCCTCCCCGTGTTTGCCGATTCCGTGTGGCAAACTGCAGAGAGACCCTCTTGCTCGCTTTCATTTAGCCTCGGCCTCCTTCTAAAAGGCCAGACTGGTGCGTGACTTGTTCACATATTTTGTCGCCTGAGCTGCTGCTTTCCAAACGTCGTGCTGCACCAGCACGTTTATAAAGACCGCTTGCTCAATGTGAAGCGTTCCAGTTCGGTTTCTGCGAAGACAAGTGAGAATTCAAACAATCTGACATCGTAGCTCCGCGTCTGACCGTCTCAGGGCGAGTTGTTTGCGACGACGGCAACAATTTAGCACATTTTTAGAATGTGTGTACTTTTTTTTTTTTACAGTGACTGGGTTGAGTCAACAGAAACAGGCTGGTGATTGCGCTGGAAACAGTTTTTGACAATTTTTGTTATTAATTTTTAATGGATGAAGCCATTAAGAAAACCCCCCCCAAAAAAGGACAATTAGTTTGCTCTAATCCATTGACGACGGATGTGTTAAACTGACCAATCATGGGTTCATCTCCACTAAAGGGTAGGGATATCTATCAATCTAATGCTTACGGAAAATAAACTGTGTGGGTAGGAAACCAAAACTTGCTCTGCCCCATACAGCACAGGTGTCAAACTCCAGACCTCGAGGGCCGCTGAACTGCAGTTTTCAGATGTGCCACAGGTACAAAACACTGGAATGAGATGTCTTAATTTCCTCCTCCTTGTGTAGATCAGTTCTCCAGAGCCTTAATGACCTAATTATTTTACTCAGGTGTGGTGCAGGAGAGGCACATCTAAAAGTTGTAGGACTGCGGTCCTTGAGGACTGGAGTTTGACCCCACTGCCATACAGGGTCCCACATTCAGCAAACTCTGGCCTGTTAGGTTGATGGATGCTGGAAGTTTTGTAGTTTTGCCATTCTCTCCCCATCAGATCAGGGTATACGATTAAAAGTCCTTAACCCAGATGTACACTAAGTTGGAGCTTTGTGAAGCTCAAAGCTTAAAAACAAAGAGCTAATCGGTCAAAAGTAATCGAATTAAGCTTATCCAAGTAAACTTATGAAGTTGTAAAGGTAAACAAACATAAATATAGTCACTTCCATGACCTACATTCACTTACTTTGGGCCAATTGAAGGACTTTATAACTGCATTCTCTCTCTCTTTTTTTTCTTCCAAAAAAGTTATGAAAACCTTTTGGCCTCCCTTAATCCGGCTCTGAGTTTGTTGTTCCAACGCGGCAAAATGGGAAAAAACACTTTTCTGAATCGCATGCCTGACATGCGATTGTGTCTAAAAGGAAAGTTGGGGAGGAAATGTTCGGTGGAAGACGGCTTATGGACACAAAGGAAAGAGAAAGTGTAAACATGTGACATAAGAGCTGCTGAACAGGTGAGACGTGTCAGCGGGAGGCTGGGAGGAGAGAGTAAAAACTGAAAGCGGACCGTATAACAGAGGGGTTTGGACACGAGTGGATCTGTTAGTTTAGGTAATCAGGAGCGGGAGAGGGGGGACGAAGAGACAGAAAGAGAAGGGCAACGAGAGGTGAAATGAAAGGCTGCGGCGAGGGCAGGGTGAAGAGTGTGTTCAGGAGGAGATAAAGCAAAGAGTCCGTTATCCATCTGTCCCAGGGTTAGAGTTTGACCAGCTGAGAGGGTCAGGGGTGAGGGGTCAGCAGCCCCGTGGCCTGGAGGCTTGGTGGTCAGTGCGGAGGCAGAGTTGCACCGAAGATGAGATTATTAGATAAATAATACCAAATAAAAAAGAAAAGAAAAAGAAAAACAAAGAAACAGGATGCTTTCCAACAGAGGTCCTTAAACAGTCCTGCATTTGTTAATATTTGGAGTGAAAGAGGGTGAATTGGAATGAGTCTGAAAATGACTGAAATGAGATTTAATGGGATTTAATGGGAGAGAAGCTACAGACACACACAAGTGTGTGTAATTTCCTTTAAACACAAGACCATTTGCTCTGGATCTTTGATTCATATTTGCTGATTTGTAAAGTCAGGTTTTTCTGTAGAGCACGTCTCAGCAGCAAAAGCAACTCTAAACAGGCGGCTTTTCCGTTTCGCAGTTTTTTTCTGGAAGTTTGTTCCAGATCTGTGCTGCATAGAAGCTGAATGCTGCTTCTCCAGGTTCTGGTTCTGGGAACACAGAGCGGAACCAGAACCAGAACCAGAAGACCTGATAAACATGGTACGAGAACTAGTTACGGTTACTGTATTACAGATATTTAAGAAACGGTTCCACAGCTTCTTAAACAACTGAAAAAAAAGATTTAAAAAAATCTACTTTAAAACTCTGATAGTTTATGAAAGTTACTTGATCTGCCGGGTCCAACTGTCTGGTCCCTATTCGTCTCTGTTTCTGCATCCATGTAACACTTCAACTTTTCAACTTTGTGTTGTGTATATTTTAGCCTTTTTGTGTCGACTTCCTTATTTGAACAAGTTTAAGTCTGTCCTCCGAAATGGAGCAACACATTCAAACAGCTTTCAGCAGATGTTGCATATTTCTGCAGCCCCCCCACAACAATAATAATTTATGTATATAAAAATTACATAAAACAAAAAGTTTTATTACATTTGAGATCCAACTGTCATAATAATCCCTAACAGGCGTTTCCTTTCAGCCACAAGAAGGGTCACATCTATTATCAGCCTTCTGTCTGTTGGGGGTCATGTGACAACAAGCGCCGAATGATAAGGCTGAAATTTGTTGCCATGGCGAGCCTGCTGTCCTTTACTTGTGTCTAAAAAAATCTATAAGCCTGAAAAGGAAAGGATTTTATATTTGAGGTCAACAAGAGGCTGCGTTCCTATTCACGCCTGTTTCTGGGAACAAATCTACGTTTATTCACGAGGACGTCTGCAAGGAAACTTTCACAGTTTTTTGTTTGCTTAATTCTCTTTTCCTTTTTGCCATTTCTTGTCAGGAAATGAAGTCACTAAACTCCTCTGTTGGTTGCTTATTTTAGAAATCTTTTGCATAACTACAAAAAAAATTAAAAATCTTTATGACTCCATTCAACAAAATCATTGGGATAGGAGTTGGTTATAAACTGAAAATGATGGTTCGACTGCAGAAAAGCAGGTTTTGCTTTTTTTAACATACAGTTTAAAAATGTATTTAAGATATTTGAAATACACATCTCTAAAATCATTTAAATTTTTGGAAAGCATATTCGTTTGCAAGTTTAATGTAAAAAAAAAAAAAAAAAGAGGTTCATTTCTATTATGTGGCTCTTAAGTAAAAGGGTTTGGTTCAGTCAGCTGTTTTGGTTGCGGGTGGTAGAGAGGCTGATATGTGTAAATGTGTTAAATAAAGAACAAGTGCATAAATATACCAAAAGTTAAGGACTGCCATAAGACAGAATGTATCATCTTCAGAAATTTGCTTCTTCGTTCGAGGTGGCGAGAACAAGAACCGAGTTCTGTCTGACCACAACATTTCCTGCTTCACAAGATCTTGTGGGGATTTCTCATAGTTTTGGGTCCCACTCTGGTAAAAATCGCCCACGCCTCACATTTCAGACCAATTGCAGAAATATTTGTTGGACACAATAGGAGACAAAAGTTCTGCTCAGAATATGGCCCAAGAAAACAAAAACTCAGAGAATCCTAACCCACTAACATGATGACGTCCCTTTGTTTTTCACTCAGGTGTATTTAGCATTGATTAATCTGAATTTATATGTTCTGAACAGATTATGAATAATAATAATAAAAAAAGTGAAATAGATGTCATTTTGCTCTCTATAAGCTTATAATTGTGATGGCTGGTAAAATGTAAATTGACAAATATTGCCTGTTGCATCAAACGGTGAGATCGATATTTAACCTAGGAGATTTGAAATCTTATTCATTTGAGTTATTAATTTAATAAAGCTACCTTAGAAATCAAGTCAAATGTAACTAGTTTTGTTGATTTAAAACACACACACTAGTGTTGAGCGATATGGACCTGGAATTTTATCGCGATATTTTGTGGTACTATTGTGATAATGATAAAGACTATAATAAAGAAAGAATCCATTACATATTTGTTAAGTAACTGCATGGCTGTGACTGGATGGTGCAGCATTCATGGCACCGAAAACACAAACAATGTTCTCACAAAACGTTCCCATTTGAAACAGGCATCTTCAGAACACCAATTTATTTACAAACGTGTGATTTATATCACTTAGTTGCACACAGTAACTGCAATTTACGGATGTTTACTGATGCTTCAACTTATCAGATGTATCAAGCGTTTGTTTGTTGTTTTTTGTTTGACATACAATCAGAAAGCTTACTTACTTGTTATTGTAACTTTAGTGCAGCAATAAAATGCAGGCAGAGTTAATCCAAACCCACTGGTGTTTATCTATGAAATATGAATTCTCATCAGGACAGTCAAACAGATGTTTCTGATTCATCTTCTCGTTTGTTTTTAGGTGTAAGGCATGTCGTGAATTTTGAAAAGCCCTGTTTTCCACTAAATCATCTGTGAAAAGCAGTGCAACTGTGTTTTTATGAGAGCTGAGTCAGAGAGGGGCGGGGGGACAGGCGGGGGTGTCGGGTGGGGTTTGGGATTAGTAGGGAAAGTGGCAGGGACATGGACAATGATAGCTGCATCCAAAAGAGGATTACACAGGTTCCCCCGTGTCATCGTGTACCTGCCATTATGGGATTACCAGCGCCACTTCCACCTTCTCCGTTCGACACTTCACAGCAAAGCCTTCAGGATACTTCTGCGCTCTTTCACATCCAAAGCTCTGACGGAGCGGGGAAGAGGCTGGTCCGGGGGTCAGCAAGTGCTAAAGCTGCACGAAGGGGCCGGCGATATGGACTTGGAATTTTATCGTGATACTTTGAGGTAGTATCGTGATAACGATCAAAAATATCGGTAGAAAAACTATTTATTACTTCTTCTTTTAGGTAACTGTACCACACAAATAATTATTGTTCTTGGAAGCACGTTCCCTTCGGAATATGCATTTTTATAACGTCACTTATTTAAAGAAGTCTGGGTTATGTCACATAGGAACTGCATTTAGTCCTACTTTTGAAATCACCGATATTTATCAAGGCACTAGTGGAACAAGCTGTGAAAACAATAGTAAAAAAAGCATTTCCGATAGTACTGTAATTTATTTATTTTATAATATTGTTCATGGTAATTTATCGATGCAGCAATAAATCAAACTTCTTCTAAGACATTTTTCACGATAAATGATAAACGATACAATAAACACCCTCTCCAACCTGCATATTGATTATTACAGCACTGTTTGCATAAGGATTCTCCCATTAGGAGTGTGTGGTGTGGCTAATCTTAGTATCATATATATAAAAGTTAATACAACACATAGATAGAAAGAAGAAGCATGCGGACAGGTCCAGTGAGATACGTACAGTACTGTTGATCCACACACACAGAGCAATTAATGAAAGCTTGAATCAGTGGAGCAGTAAATGCTCACCACAAAGAAAAACTCTCTCACACACACACGCACACGCACACACACATACACACGCGTACACGCCCTCTGCTACCATCTCTGCAACAGTGAATACTGATTTGGCACAGTCTCCCATGATATCTATTGTTCATTAGTCATTGTTATCCTGCTTTGATGTAGCTGTAATGGGCTTTAGATGTGTGGATCGGCTCCATAAAGACCCCTGTTTAGTAACAGCCACGGTTTAAATGCTCTTAATGTGCTGCCGCAGCACAGGGAGGGGCCCGGAGCACTAAATCACCGAGAAAACAGGGGCGGAGGTGTGGAAAAGAGCGATGGCGCACGAGACGGAAGCACTGGAGGAAGGACAGGAGGCTCAGGGGCGAGGGAATGGCGACCGTGTGAGTGTGTGCGAGTGTGTGTTTGTGCATTCTGATAAGGCAGGAGAGCCTCCCGCCGAAACAGTAGACATGTTTACACAGCACAGGTTCACCCAGTGACACACACACACACACACACACACACAGAGGAGTTGAGGTCTCCATCTAGTTAAGGTGCATGTGTCATGAGCTCGGTGACGGTGATTAAACTATTTGTGTGCGTGCGTGTGTGAGTGATCTGTCGAGTTCCCGGTAGAGGCAGAGCAAACAGAACAAGGCAGCCATCAGCCTCTCCATTGTATTCATCTGCTCACTAATCTTCAATGGTTAAATCATTATCCAGTCACCACCTCAGCCAATGGCCAGGTAAACACTGCTGCGCTGTCACCAGGCGGCATTGGGACATAATGCGGCGCGAACACACACACATGCAGTGTTTAGTAAAGTCATCCATTGCACAGACAAATCAACAAAAGGAAAAATGGCTGACATGATAACGTTTTTTTTTTCTTTTTAGCAATTGCAGAAGAAAGGATTCCCGAAAAATTGAGTAAAATCAAATGATTAAGTTGCAGAATTGTTTACATGAACAAAATGCAGTCAATTTCTGGAAATATGTTTTATAAAATCAAGTTGTAACAGTGTTTATCCTTCAGGTGGAATATGGAACTTTTAACTGAACATATAAATATCCACCCCTTGTTTCAGCTTGTGTCCCAGCTGTACGCAGTGTGTGTGTGCTGTATGCTGATGACGCACCGATGTTCAGGCAACATGAATACCCGACTTTAGCCTGTCTAAAACCGCTGTCAGGATGGAAGCCGTTGTTGAAGAAAAGGTAAACTCTAAATTAGCCTAAACAAGCAGCAGCAGCAGCAGCATTGATGTGTGGTGGTGGTGTCATCATGGTGAGGGGTTTTCTACAGCAGGAACAGGGTATGTCGTCAGAGTCAATGAAAAACCAAATGAACCTGTTGGACGCTCGAGAAAAACAGGAAACTGTGACCAGTGCTACTTTCCCAGCTACCCTAAACGCACAAGCAGAGCTGCAATGGAACGGTAGCTTGGAGCATATTCTTGCATCAGCGTGGCCTAGTCAAAGTTCACAGTTAAATCCAACTAATTATTTTGTTATTTTTGAGCTGATTTTGAAGAATATCGCCAGTTTGAGCCACTTTTGTCTTCCCTTTGTCACACAATTTTTTTTTTTTGATGAGAAAAGTTTAAAATCACACAGTTTCATTCCACTCTGCAATTATGTACAATTTTGTTTTTCTCCATACCATAAAGAAAACCTAAAAGTGAGAAACTTTCAAGAAGGATGAGTGTACAAAAAACCCTCCATTCTGTGGTGTAAATATTACTGCTTGCTTAGGTCATTAGGATTTCTTTTTATTTTTTAAAGAATGAACAAAAACACCCAGAACACACATGCCTATTACACTTAAATCCGTTGTAAGTTCACTATGTATGAATTTGTGTTGGTTCATCCCATAAAATCCTCCAAAAAAGTGAGAAAAGTTCAAGAAGGATGAACGTACAAATAAACAATCTGTTATAAACACAACAACTTGCTTAAGTCATTACTTTCTCTCTCTGTGTGTTTTTTTATTTTTATTTTATTTTTTTAAAAGAGAACGTAATCCCATATTTACGGGATTTGGGTAACATGCATACTTCACAGCAGGGCACATGCGCTTGTGAACAACGTATAAAGGAACAGGAGCCGTTGCCGTCTCCAGGTCGGAGGGGCCTCCATCACTCCCAGCAGGATACTCAGGCAAATCTAATTGCAGGTAAATGTACAGTGCTGCTCTCTGTGGCTCCTGCGTGGAAAAGATGGGAGGAGAGGCCCAGCGACATGGTTAGTATTGGTCGGGATGACTGATTGGCCCTGCCCTAACCGCATTAGACGGTGGAGAAGTGGCTGCCTCCCCCACTCCCTCCCGGCCACATTGTGAGGGTGTAGCCGACGAGGCTCGGTGGGACGGCTGCACAAGGCCGCTGGGCGTGACCCGTTCCTACCGTGGGTCCCCCTGTGTCAACCTCAAACGGAGAGGCCCGCAGTTGCTTGGAGCATGTAAGGAACCCCATTGAGGTGAAGGTAGATCAGGGGGCCTCTACCGTAGAAGATCGGATCAGAGGTTGTTAGCAGCGAAGAGCCACGGTGGATGAGAGGAGGAGACGCATCATTTATAGGGTCAGAGCAGGCCTGGCAGTGCACACACACATACACAAAACAAAAACCTACAGGAAGCTACACACAGTGGACGGTAAAGGGCAGCTCATTACTCAGTGAGAGCTCAGGTTTCCAGCGTAGACCTCTCCATTAGACCTCCTGTTAGGGAGAAATGAATGGCTGCAGCTCCTCCGCACCCATAAACCACCCGACCATCCGCAGCAGGAGAAAATGAGATACAACTTAAAGGAGGGAGGGGATCTTAGATGAGTGTGTGTGTGTGCGTGTGTGTGTGTGTGTGCGCGCGAGTAGTGGGGTCCTTGGGGTCTTTGAGATGGAAATGTCCAGCTGGCCGGCCGTCTGCTGCCTGACCCCGGAGCAAAAGGTCAAAAGCCAGCGTCCCCAACCAACGGGCCACTGACCAAACCAGCACACATACAGTGTATCCCCGTTACACTTACACTTGTTTGTGTGTGTGTTAGGTGTGTTTTCAGAGGAAGGGGGGTAAGAGGGAGCGTGCACTCTGCCGTGTGGGCGTAATTGATCATTTAATCTAGCTGACATCATAATCCCCGACGCGTGTTTAACTAACTGCCCGGTGGAGGAGCAGAAGGACCGAGTAATTATCTCATCTGGATACATTAATAACGAAGCATCACTCACCGTTACCGTGGCTCCGTCGCTCCTGGATCAATTTACATCTCGCAACCGAGAGTGTGTGCCCGTCTGAGTCTTGTCTTTCTTTTTCTCTCTCTTTTTTTTTTTTTTTGCGTTGGCGAACATCGCACCTCGAGGAAGAGCGTCGGCCATCACGCGGCCCAAACCTAACGGAGGAGCTAGCTAAAATGGAGGCCAGCGTGCGCTCCATTTTATGTGACTTTGGCTCATCTGCACAGCAGATTTATCGCAGAGACAAAAACCCTGAAAAAGAGAAAGGATGAACCGCAAATCAACATTACTGGACATATAACGATCAATAAATCCAATCCGGGGGCGAAGAGGAGAATATGGCGTCGAAAAAACGAGTTTGGTTTCAAACTGAAGTGCAGGTTCAGAGTCAGTCGTACAAACGACAGCCGCCACACAAATGCCAATCAAAGAAGTCAACCTAGTGGTGCATGTGTGTGTGTGTGTGTGTGTGGGTGCGCGCTCGTGTGTCAGGGTCTTAGGAAAATTATTTCTATTGATTTAAGGCGGAGAAACGTGGAAATGTTACCAGATGGGACATTTAGCCGTAAGTGGCTTCATATGAGACGAGTCATCTTCGAAAGGCCAGGGTGGAGAGATGCAGCAAATGCTCATAAAATATAAAACAAAAACAAATGCTGAGACAAATCCACAGCTCATCATGCATTTCTAGAATTGGCAAAAAAAAATGGATATAAATGAACTTGTATGTATCTTGGAATGCCAAGATGCCTTTAAATCAATCGTTAAACACAAATGTTGCATTATTGGAAGCAGTAATATGTACTAACATTAATATCAGTACTACATTTTAGGTTGCATTCACAACGGACACATTTGGTCAGCTTCAACACAGACCAGAGTTTGTTTACCCCGTCGATCTGGAGCTTTAGTGTTTGTGAATGCGTTCGAGAGAACCCTGGAGGTGGCGCCAAACAATCAGACCCACTTTCTGAGGTCGCCAAACAAACGCTGCTGTCATGAAGTGGGGTTGGTGGCGGTGAGGCAAAACGCAGCAGACCCAGATGTCGTGTAGATGCAGGAGTTTAATGGTAAAAAATAAACAGAAAAACAGTCCACAGACCTGGCAGCACTGATGAGCGGGAGGCTAATGCTCAATACAGGTAGCAACAGGCAATTACGAGGACGCGACATACACAGACGTACACTGACGTAACCAGACGTACACAGACTGACACTGACGTTGGAGACATGCGAAGACATACACAGACTGACGTACACTGACGTAGACAGACTGAGGACCCGACAAAGACAGACACACACAGGTGATGCTAAATACACAAGAGGGTAATCAGGGAACGAGACACACCTGGGAACTAATCAAGGGAAGACAGGACAACACGGAGACTCAGACACACAGGAAACTTCAAAATAAACACAGGAAAACACAGAACCTGACAGTACCCCCCCCCTTAACGGGCGGCTCCCAGACGCCCAAAAACTGAAACACAACAAGGGTGGGTGGAGGGGAGCTGGACGGGGGGCCAGAGTCTATGGAAAAAGAACGAAAAACAACCTATCAAATAGGCGGAGACACTAGGGTCCAAAGTCCAAAAAACAAAAACAAAACAAACCCAACTGGGTGGGCGGAAACACAGGAAGGCGGGAGCCATGGAGGAGGTCAGGGGGCCGACCTCGGCGCAGGAGGCGGGAGCCACGGAGGCGGTCCGGCGGCCGTCCGCGGCGCAGGAGGCGGGAGCCACGGAGGCAGTCCGGCGGCCGTCCGCGGCGCAGGAGAGTCTCTGGGGCCGCACGGGGGCGGCGACGAGGAGCACAAGGAGTCTCTGGGACCGCACGGGGGCGGCGACGAGGAGCACAAGGAGTCTCTGGGGCCGCGCGGGGGCGGCGACGAGGAGCACAAGGAGTCTCTGGGGCCGCACGGGGGCGGCGACGAGGAGCACAAGGAGTCTCTGGGGCCGCACGGGGGCGGCGACGAGGAGCACAAGGAGTCTCTGGGGCCGCACGGGGGCGGCGACGAGGAGCACAGGGAGGCTCGGGACTGGCACAGGGAAGGAGCTCGGGACTGGCACAGGGAAGGAGCTCGGGACTGGCACAGGGAAGGAGCTCGGGGGGAGCACAAGGAGTCTCGGGGGGAGCACAAGGAGTCTCGGGGGGAGCACAAGGAGTCTCGGGGGGAGCACTAGGAGTCTCGGGGGGAGCACTAGGAGGTTCTGGACTGACACTAGGGGGCTTGGGGAAATCACTGGGAGACTCGGGGAACTCACTGGGCGGCTCCGGCCGCGGAAGCGGTGCTGGCGGCTCCGGCCGCGGAAGCGGTGCTGGCGGCTCCGGCCGCGGAAGCGGTGCTGGCGGCTCCGGCTGCGGAAGCGGTGCTGGCGGCTCCTGTCGCGGAAGGGCTGCTGCTGGCTCGGGAGGCACGGGAGATGTCGGAGCTGGTGTGGTGGAACGGGAGGACAGAGATTCGGGTCTGGGAGGCAGCGGTTCTCCAGCCATTACAGCTAGCGCTGCCTCACGCTCCCACTCTGCCTCCCTCTGCAATTCCACCAGCTCCGGAAGCGGAAAACGCGGAACCCAGTAGTCCAGCAGCAGACCCAACCGGATAGCAAAGCCGAGCCTTCGCCAGGCCATGTACGGCTTGGACATGGCCTCCTCATACTCGCGGATGGTTTCGAGTAACTCCTGCGTTTCTTTTGGGTCCATGTTGGGCTGCGTGCCTCACCGTGTGTTGGTCGGGTCCTTCTGTCATGAAGTGGGGTTGGTGGCGGTGAGGCAAAACGCAGCAGACCCAGATGTCGTGTAGATGCAGGAGTTTAATGGTAAAAAATAAACAGAAAAACAGTCCACAGACCTGGCAGCACTGATGAGCGGGAGGCTAATGCTCAATACAGGTAGCAACAGGCAATTACGAGGACGCGACATACACAGACGTACACTGACGTAACCAGACGTACACAGACTGACACTGACGTTGGAGACATGCGAAGACATACACAGACTGACGTACACTGACGTAGACAGACTGAGGACCCGACAAAGACAGACACACACAGGTGATGCTAAATACACAAGAGGGTAATCAGGGAACGAGACACACCTGGGAACTAATCAAGGGAAGACAGGACAACACGGAGACTCAGACACACAGGAAACTTCAAAATAAACACAGGAAAACACAGAACCTGACAGCTGCTGCTTCTAATGTGAATTCAGACCGGCCTTGGTATGAACTTGTTGGACTTCATGAGCCACAGATGCTGTTCATTATGCTGAATATAAGGTCTTCAGTGTTGATATTGTTATTGTTGCGTGTAGTGATTGTACTAAAATCCTACTTGATCCTCCGTTTTCTGCCTAGCGATGCTGCTGGTAGCATGTCACGGCTCAGGGACACGCAGAGGGTTTGGTCTCATTCTGCTTGAGGAACACATTTGCAAAAGCCGTTCCCAGATCAGAAATAACCTGTCTTCAGTGAGCTGTTTTTTGCCATTCATAACGGTACAGCCGTCATAATAAAATCACGAATGTGCACAACAGAAATGTCAAATGCAGGACTTACAAAGTTTGTTTTTTTCAGGGTCTGTGCCCGTCATTTCTGTTGAATGGGAGCAGGAATCGGTGACTCTGTTATAGTCCACCTGCAAAAAATGTACAATGTGAAGGCAAACTGCACCAAATGAAAAAAGTAAAGTCACATTTTGGGTCGGACCAAACAAACGTACCAGAGGTCTTTCCTAGTGTGAATAGATTCGTAAAATTAAAGCTGTGCTGCCTGAAAGCCTGGCAACACCTGAATAGAATTGGCTCCAAGCATTTTCACTGACCCTTAATGGTTGCTGTCCTTCCTGAAGACGACCAGTCAACCCTGTTCTTGTTTACATGCTAACTGGTGAGGGCAATGCAGTGGGAAGGAAGGACAGCATGCTGATCCTAAACTCAACTTATCCCCTATGAAAATGGGTGCGTGTCGTTCAAATTAAACCGTACTGTGGATCCCCAATATTCATGGGGTTTTGAGTGCAACAACTGCCCACAAATAGCTAAAACCTGACTTTTTATATTAAGGTATATTTTTCTAAAAATATACCTTAATAATTATTAATATGTACAGCGGAAACTGCTCTTGGGGGTACAGCCAATATATACCAAGGAAAATGAATGATGCTCTTGCATTGGATGGCTTGCAAACGTCAACCAATTTGCATCACTGGGGATTTCAGCAGACCTGATGGTGGAGACACTGGCTCCCACTCCTGTCCATGTAACTGCTGACGAGTGAGTTATGTTTTTAGGGCTGGTTGTCCCTTTATCTGCGTGTTCGCAGTATCCGCCGATCTCTACCCGTTCGTTCTGGTTCAGGGTAGGAGAGTCACTGTGGGGCTGTTTAGATTACAGCTGGAGCTCAATAAAGACAAAGTCAGCTTGCCAAGCACACACAGCCACACACAGCCACACACACGCACCCTGACCTTAACCGTGGCCTGCTCCATTCCTACTTCTTCAATCTTAACCTAAAGCTAACCTCCGTCTTCACAATAAAATTGATTGATTTAGATTAGAAACACACCCAGGCACACAGCATCATCAGTGTTATATGAAGATGCACATGTCTGCGCAATGGCATTAATTCCATTTGGGCGAATGTAAACACACGTGGATATTGTGCACACAGACAGACACGCTGAGACGGCCGTGGAGTCTGGTCTTCTTCAAGTTAATTTGTCACAGAATCGATCTGATCACTCGTCATCTCAATAATGATAGAAACGATACGAAATGCAATTGAAACTCTGAAATCTAATACTTTGGGGTCAAATCGTTTAATGAAGAGCAATTTGACTCCGGACTTTCATCGTTCCCATTGCATGCTATCTGTATCAATGTTGTTTTTCCATTTGCCTTGGGATGACTTCAGACGCCGTAATGGCAAAGGGAGAACCAAAGCCAGCGATTATTCGCTGCACAAACCCAGGAGAACCAATACACAACAGTTCACAGTTGAAGCTCGTTTACTGTACTGGAAAAGTAAAAAAATAGAAATACAACTTCGAGAGCACAACGGACGCTTAAAACAAGTAAAATTCATGCTCAAAGTAGGTAACCGGGATAAAATCAGAAAGATAATTATGGACTAAGACAGAGCAATACATGGATATCAATTATTTAAATACTTCAAAATGGAGCATGTACTTGCATTTATCCCCTTTGTTATAATACCCCTAAATAATATCCAATACAAAACAATTACCTTCACGTAGAATTTTTTTTTGCTAATGTCAGTATCCAGATGTGCAAAGCGCGTAAAACCCGTAACTCGCTTCCCGTGCTATTTTTTCTTGGATTTTCGTGTAAGAGAGCGTATCGTTGTGCAAGGTGATAAAACAAAGTTGTGGGAAAACATTTCACTTTCCAGAAATTACAAGTGGGAAAAAAAAGAAGAAGAAAACCTGTGAAAATGATTGTGTTTAATTTGCGGCACGCAGCAGATGAGCAGCAGCTCTTCAGCTGACATTTATTCCTGCGGAGGCTGATAATAACTGTGATTGTGTGTCTGAGCTGCAGCTTAGTGAAAAAGGTACCTTTGGGTTGCTTATTTTCACAATCATGTGCGACAATCATACCTTAACCTTATATGTGAGTGGTACCTTACATTGGTATGTGTTGGTGTGTGTGTGTGTGTGTGTGTGTGTGTGATTACCCATGCTGTTATCAGCAGCAAGCCACCATTCAGTGCTACTGAAATAAAAGGTTTTCCTCTGTCACAAAGCAGTTTCTTTGTTTCCATGGTGCTATGATTCTGTCAAAATCCTGGAGAAAATGGAGGGGGGAGACGAAAAAAAAAAAAAAAAAATCAATGTCTTACCTCCACCCTCTCCACCACCACACCACCCCAAACCCCAGCAGCAGCCTTAACCTATGAGGCCGCAGCCATGTAAGTACACATGCCAGCACATGCATTTACGATCAGTTGGGGACAAATAAAAACAACATAAAAATAAATTGCACCAATGTTTACCTTCCCATCTGCGCTTATTTGATAAATTTGTTTTGTTACTTGAGGAAAAAGGACCCCACATATGTAGATCTGTACGCCCCAACGGGTGATGAAACTTGAAGATTTGTGTCTCTCTGCAGCACCAGGTTTGTTTACAGTGTATTCAGGTCAGGTGAGGATTAAGAGGGCCGCTTGATGGTCCACGTTTTCAATTTGCCACTTGAATTTCTAGACCTTTTTAAGCAAGTCATTGCCGCACAATGTTGCCCATTTTCATGACTTGGATGAACTTTACATCACGCCTCGTGTTTTCAACAGTGGTCGTCCTGTTCACACACCTTTAAAGCGATAATATGTGTTGCAAAACCAGATGACCAAAAATGAAAGCAAGGACTTTGCCGTTTGCGAAGCTCTTTGAAACAATCGTGTAAAACCGCATGGACTGAGGTAATCCATCATATTTTGGTGACTTTATCATTAGAAATACTCTTTTCCTTGTAATTTTCAGGATGTATTTCTGGTGAAATTGCATGTTTTTCCTGCTAATATCACTAGGTTCTTGTAATTAATCCAAAATTCTTGAGGTGTGGTCTGAATTCTGCGTCATGAAACGCGTAGAAGAGATGATTTAAATTAAAGCAACTTTTCACAGGTCAACAGTAGTTTCTTTTTCAGTAAAGGAAGCAAGAAAAGAAATCAATTAAAATCGGAAATCGGACCTGGTAGGAAAAAAATCGGAGGTTTTAATTTTCAAGCCGCATCGCCCGGCCTTACCTCCGTAAGCGTCCCAGTGTTAATCCCCCTAATGCAGGAGGAAGATGCACATTAACTTGTCCTGTGAAGACATCACCTTGTTTTTACAGCCTGAACTAAGTAGCTTCTTGCCGGTTAAACAAATCCCTCCACCCCCCTTTTTTAAGTGCTTCTGTTCTTACAGTAGCTGTGTGAAGGAACACATGGAATGTCGCAGCGTCAGCGTTTCCCCGACACACTTCCACATCATTTACAATAACAATGTGTGCGTGATGAACGTAAGTGGCACGCAACATTAACAGACGCACGTTTCTGCACGTGAAATGTGGATAGTTGCTGAGTCTGTGTTTTTACCCGTCTGATTTAGGACCTTTCAGCAGCACATCACCCAACTCGCACGCTGTCAAGTTCTTCTTCTTGCCTGTAGATATGAGTTTATGTCACATCTACACACGTGCAGGGTGTACCTTTGGGTATTTACACATGCAAACAGGGTCGCTTGAACGAGGAATCTGGTGACTTGCATCCATGCATGTCCTGTTTCAGCTGGATTTTATTTGTTTTTTCTTTTACAGACCTGTGTCCTAGGTCGGCGCAGACGTTTAGGTTTTCTGGATTTGAGCCGCGATAATTTCAGCAGGCTATTTGAGGAAGGGTAAGGTAGCAAACTCTTAGTTTTGCTTCGTTTTGCTCCCACTGCTATACGCTACCACCCAATCCCCTCGCAAAGTACTTTTCTCTTGGTCACGGCTGAAAATGTTAAGAGTCACACACACTGGTAGCATTGATCCAGAGCGTCTTCCCCATTTGCCTTTGAACATAGTAATCGTGGTTTCAACAAAAACATTTGTTCACCCGCGGCGCATCATTTTGCTTTTGTATTATAATTGGCTGCTTTAATCTTTTGCTCCACTTCATTTATTTACTCCCTCGCTGTGGTTACATCTGGTAAGGTACAAGACGCCAGACCTGAGTGAGAATCGCCAAATATGCAGTCCTCCTATTGTGTTATTCTAATGTTGTTGTGTTTTTTTTATTTATGCATCTAGACATCTCTGAGTCATTCACTCTAACTTATAACAAACTGTGTCCTAGGTCGGTATTTAAAGAAGTCTTGAGAAGATTTCTGCCCAGGAAAGACAGTTTCTTCCAAAACACCTAAATAAAAAAGTCAACATGTCTTCAGCATGTATAGTTAGAGTTACAGTAATACATCACTTACTGGCTTTGTAGGGGTTTACATCTACTTAAGTACTGTAATATTTGACTGCATTACCTCCTGAAACAACAAGGACAGGTTCTATGCCACATAATTAGATATTTGAGAGCAGGTAGAATAAGGAAAAATGCAGGATTAAAATGCGTGAACAGTTTTGACAGCAATAGTTTGCAGTAATTTTCAAAGTCATCAACGCAACATTTCTTCCCATGAGATTTACATCATTTTGTCCCTTTTCCAGGAAAAATGTGCAACCCCACGGACTAGAGTGACCTTGACATCTAGCAGCACAAGAGTTATTTTCATTCTTTTTACTTATTTCATTGTGACTTTTTGTCTGTCAAACTCAGTTAGTTTTAATTTGTCTATAGGGTGCGTTTGCTAGTTTTCATCAGTTATTGTCTGATAAAATGGTTTAGTTGCAGTTTAGTTTGAATTATTTTTGAACATCCAACTGAGTCCGGCGTTCGTTCTCTCGCAAACCATCGCCGTCTATGAAGTACTGTAATTTGTCGACAGCTGACGTGAACGGCTTGTGTGTGGGAAAAAAAATTTAAAACAAATAAATCAATTTGACAAAAGTTCTAAAAATTAATAAATAGACACAAATTAAGGCTATTGTATCTATAACTGACTCGTGTTTAAGTAACCACTTATTTAAACTTTAGGTTAGTTTGAAATGGTAGTAGCTATTGCTAAGGCTGGGTGTGTTATGAACGCGTTCTCTTCATGTTACTAGGCTTGGCAGGAAATATACGAAGCTGGTAAACTGATTCTCTCTCAGGCTTATATCAACTTTCTGACAGGTGATTTACTTTAAAAAGAAATCTTCTTGAAGGGAAGCCTTTTACCTATATTAATTACATACAGCTAATGAATTTCACGTTGCTCCTGATTCGTGGCGGCGCCATTGATTCACTTAGTATGAGAGGAGATTTGTTCCAGAATACCGAGGCGGTGCGGTCCAGTTCCTAGGTCAGACATCTGACTGAATGCAGCTGCTGGCCGTGGATGGAGTTACGAGTGCATTTGTAAAACTTAACATACGGCTACGGTGGATATTCTGTATTTAGTCTTTATTACATTATAAACCGTGCTGTGAACTCGCGCAGAACGGTGCTTTATGACAAATAGCTTCTGGTCCCCACAGGCTTTTAGGAGCGCAGTCACTTCATTACAGCTTTCAGTCCAAACCACTGACACGGCAGCTGCACATTAGCTTTTAAAACAGATAATAGTGGACGTATGGAGTGAGCCTGTGGGAGTGAGGCGGCGTCTCTCTGTGTCCGGGTTAATCCAGGTACAACTTCACAGCAGAGAAACGCCCGGTTTACGCCGCCTGCTGCTTCGTCCGTCTGGTTTTCAGTTAGACAGGAATCAGATTTAAAAAAGGCCCATGAATAAGTGCCGTTTTCAACAGAGGTCGACGTACCAAGCTAATTTAGGAAAATGTATGTTCAAGTATTGGAACAAGTCTAACGTTTGATTTGGGCTGTGATCAAACCAAGTCCCCTCCCATAGATATTTTGGCTCAGAAAATGCTAACCTTGCTCCTCGGTTTCACTGGGTGTTGGTTAATTTAAGGAAATCTCTTCAAACTGATTGGTTCAACAAGTGTCCTTTGTAGGTAACATTCTAGATCAGGGGTCTCAAACTCCAGTCCTCAAGGGCTGCAGTCCTGTAACTTTCAGATGTGCCTCTGCTGCAGCACCTGTATAGAATAATTAGGTCATTAAGGCTCCGGAGAACCGATCTGTACAAGGAGGAGGAAATTAAGACATTTTATTCCAGTGTTTTGTACCTGTGCCACATCTAAAAACTGCAGGACAGCGGCCCTCGAGGTCTGGAGTTTGAGACCCCTGTTCTAGATAGTAAGCGCCCAACATTGTGAAATTGGCTAACGTCTTGTCCACTAGCAAAAGTAAGAACTTGTCAAATGTGATGAGCAAAACTCCCCCTTCCTCAAATTAAATCCTAATTCTCTCATTGGTCTTCAATGACTTATTAAGTTTTAGCTAGTTTACAAATAGGTGGGTAAGGATTTCAACCCCTACATGTGTAAAACTGGTAGACACCAAGCAAAAGTTACAAGGGGTTTTCAAGCTACCCTGAATTCAAATCTTTTTCAGATTTCCTTTGCATCAACATTTGAAAAGCGTGTATCCCTTTCCTTCCTCTTAGTCGTTACATACTAATCAACAACCAAAAAAACAAAACAAAAAATAACAATATACGTTAAAGGTTTTGGAAGAAAAGGAATAATTTAAAAAAAAGCATTTATTGAGCATGAGTGCTGTATATGACACAACTTTATGCTAGTACAAAATGCAGCTGTAACAAAATAGCAGACTTACATCTGGTGTTCGAGTGAAGGAAAAGTAAACCACACAACAAAACGTTCTCATTTTTCTCATCATCCCCACAAAGGATACTAAAGATCCTTGATTTTTTTTTCTTTTTTTATTCTGAAAAAAAAAAACCCTTTATATCTGTTCATCGGTATTTAAAGAAGTCTTGAGAAGTTATTGTGTTCCCAAGCCATTTTAGGAATTTTAATTAAACTATTACAAGAATCTTCTTAGACAAAAGAAACCAATCCTTTCTACATATGTGCTGTCCACTTTATTATTTCTTTCTTTTTTTATTTTAGTTTTTATTTGATCTGATCTCACAAATCCAGCGCCCAAAACATTCAATCAGTGCCACCACACACACACCCACACACCTCTACACACACAGCAGCGGGTTCGTTGTGCCAGGGAAAGCATATTGAGATTTTTGACCTTACCTCCAAACAAAAGTAAAGAAAGATGATTCTGCTTGTCAGCCTTCAGGGATCCCCAAAAAAACTGTCCTGTCCTCTTAAAAGACTAGACAGACGAAAGGATCCTGTGAAGTGTGTCTGCGCCTCCCTTGCCGCTGACGGATAATGCGAGGCCATTAGTGTGTGTGTTTGCTTGTGCGTCCCTCTTAGAACCTCTTGATGCTTTTAAGACACTCCTCAAGATCCTTCAAGGCTGCAGAAACACACAATGGACAGTCTGGGAAAAAAAAGAAAAAAAGAAGAGGGACGTCTATATGTGTACGTGGAGGTTTACGGTGTTTATGAAAGGCTGCTTGTTGGTCTTCAAGGAAGCTCTCCGAAGTTGGAGACAGGCAGCCAGAACATCAAACCGAGTCATTAAAGAGGCTTTCACAAGAAAAAACCCCCCCCAAAAAAAAAAAAAAAGAGAGAGAGTGATGGGAGGTGATGAAGATGATGATGATGAGGAGTAATTAGGAGGAGATAAGAGGGAGCAGGTTTGCTGCTTTTATCTCTTTAGCTTTGAAAGGCTAAAGTAAAGTCAGAGGAGTTTTGGAGAATCAAAATAAGCGAAAGACGGAGAAACAGGAAGAAACGCACAGAATGCTATCAGAGGCAGACTGCGACTTGTTTCTTCAAACGTACGTCTTTTAGATCGTCAAACAAATCTTGATATAAGACAAAAATGTAGTAATTATGAAAAGCAGTTTTCTTTGTGGTTTTTCCAATGACATGTCTTCATTTTGTTAGGGAAAAATAGTTATCCAAACCAACCAGAGCCAGTGGAAATGACCTCATTTTCTTATATCATGAACAACTGAGGAATCCCATTTTTGGCTATATGTTTATTTGTTACTTGCTTCTTTTGCGGTTTAAAATGAACATGCCACACGTTGACCAAAGTTCTCTTAAAAGTTAATTCGCTGTAACATAAGCAACTAAACATCAATTATCCATTAAAATGCATCTTTAAATGCAAAATTTCATCAGTTTCACCCCGTCCTGACGGCTTGCTGACCTAAATTAAGCAATCTCCCAAATACAACCCGTCTGACAACTGAAACCAGAGTAAGACAATCACAAAAAGCAGCACATTGTCTTCTCATCAAGAACAGATGAAGTTATTGACATTGGTTCCAACGCCATTTCCGAGCCACAAATGGAGAAAACGTGGAAAGAGCGCATCATCAACGAATCCTTGAGGTCACAAAGAACCTCATGGATTCTGGTGGACAATGGACCTAACGTTTGGTCCCAATTGACTCAGGTAAGGCCTGGGTTCATGATTCAGCAATAAGAGAGACTAAAAGTAGAGAGCTGGTCACACTGTTGCGCTGCACCGAGAGTCTTTCTGCACGTCATTCTTATGTTCTCCCTGTACATACATTGGTTCTCTCTGGGTACTCTGGATTTCTCCCACAGTCCAAAGACATGACGAACGTTAACTGCTTCCTAAAACTGATCGTAGGTATGGGTGTCTGCTCTGCCT
The DNA here is from genome assembly GCF_019740435.1 of Gambusia affinis. Taxonomy (NCBI): domain Eukaryota; kingdom Metazoa; phylum Chordata; class Actinopteri; order Cyprinodontiformes; family Poeciliidae; genus Gambusia; species Gambusia affinis. The sequence continues at coordinate 26,482,859 of NC_057869.1, read as the reverse complement.
GTCGCCTAACGACTGCTAGAGATACACACCAGACCAACGTCCAGCCTTTCCACAATAAGTGGAAAGGCTGGATGGGAGGCAAAGATGACACCCAATGCAGACTTCCAAGGCGAAAATCACAAGTGGCATTAATGAACACAAAAGCCTGCCTCGCATTTTCCATAAAAGCATGTTGATGATCCCCAAGACTTTTAGGAAAGTGTTTTTGCAGGCTAACAAGACAAAAGTGAAACTTTGAGAACTTCTTTTTTCTTTTGCGTTTTATTGCAGTCCTTTGAATGTAAAGCCAACACAGTAAAAACGAACAACATAAAACCAGTCAAAGATGGGTTATAGTAGGATTATCTGAGAATTGTTTTGGCTCTTTATAACTTCTGCTTGCTACTAGAAAATCCTGAAGGTGAAAGTATGACTAGGAATCAGACATTATGCAGGAGGACAATGGTCCAAGGATCACCAGTAAGGTCAACTCTAAAAGGTCGAACGAAACGAACAAAAGGAAAAAAAGAGAAAGTCTTGGAATGGCCTAGTCAAAGTTTTAACTAAAATCTGACTGAGATTTTTTAAGATGATCTTGAAGAGGTAATTTGTGCAGGACTGCCCTCCAGTTTAGCCATAATAAAACAATTCTGTGAAGTTGACTGGGATAAAATTCCTTATTGCAATTATTTCTTTCAAATTAAGTCGGGTATTTTAGAGATAAAAAAAAAAAACAAAAATCCTGACTTGAAAACTGCTTTTTGTTTTTACCCAGGTCGTACTTTGAAGAAACCGACAGCTGTAACATAACGGCACGGTGAAATTACATACAAAAACACCCATCTCAGACGGCGAGATGTTTTTTTTTCTTTTTGTTCCTTGTATATTACATCACAGCTATAAATCTTGATTTCTCTCATTGATCACAAACAGCTCCTGCAAATACGATTTCAAATCTGAAAGCTAATGCACAAAAAGCTTAAAAAAATCAATGTTTATTCCACTAAAGCAGGCCCATATTGCGAGAAAGTAGGCAAAAATCAAAGCTGATATATACATTTTCCCGTGAAATCATCCCATTCTGGCACAGCGTAACGAAGTTCGAGAGAACATAAAGAGTATAGTTTCTCGCGTTTTTTTTTTTTTACCAAAGAGGGAGGGGAAACGGTGATGAGACGTAGCAGAAGTTTTAGACCATTACATTTATTACCCAAGGGTCACGGGGAAAAAAAACAAAAAAGCATGATGGGAAAGCAACGCATCCGATCTAAAAGAGATTAGAGACGAAAGAGGGCTCCTCGGTGGGTGAGGTCATTCCCAAAAAAAGGAAGAAAAAACAAAAGAGCTGCACATAAGGACCCCCAGCTTCACACACACACACACACACACACACACACGCACGCCCACACCCACACACACACACGCACACATACCCAGACACTGCCCACACAATCAGGGTGCTGAAAGAGTGAACTTTCAGCTTTTTCTAAATCAACTTGTAAATGTGAAAAGACGCTTGTAAACATACCGACAGTATGTATTGTTCAATTACTTGTAATAATACATGCAGTAGTGTGTAAAATTGCTTTGCAACATTCAACAATAAAGGCAACTTACGTTTTAATCTCAATCTTGTCCAGCAGTGTGTCAATCCAAAGGTTGTCTGTTCGATTCCGGGCTGCCCAGTCATCACACCAAAGTGTCAGAAGCTGTGTTTCTCTGACATGCAGGCCCGGCCCAGGGCTCCATGGCGCCCTGAGTGAAATGTGGTTTTGGGTCCCTCTAGTTCTGCTAACAATGTGGACTGGCTGCAATCAGCAGTCCGATCATTAGATCATTCACACACCTGCTATTAATTTATTGCATCTCTGGCAGTGCTGTTTACATTATATACATGTATAATATAAGATACATTTATCTGATTTATCAACCAGTTGATTTCTGGGCGTCGATTTCCTTCAATTTGGTGGATCGTGATCTGCTGATACTTACATGTGAAGCTGATCTTATTCCCTAATCTTGTCTTCGTCAGCAAAGGTTTATAAATCATCTCTGTCCTCTTCTGCTCTGCAGTGAGAGGTTTGACTGACAGACCCACCAGGTCAGGTCTGAACGTTTACAGTTAACAATATTCACCCTACTGTTGCCAACTCAGCAACTTTCTTGCTATATTTAGCAATATTTCAGACAAAAAAAATAATTTATATCAGTCAAAATCAAAATCCCCAGGTCAGGCTCTTTAAAGATCGATATCTGGGGATCGGCCAGAAAACTGCAATCGGTGCAGCCCAACTTAAGATGGAATACATACACACATATTCATGACATTCTTTGATTAAATTAATTTCTCTTAAAATTTAATTCACACCAGGTGAGTCTTTCTCCCCTGAGAATGTGGACCGGTACCGGTACTGGACTGATTCTGAGCCTTCAAATGATTTTATCAGAAGTTTCATATAACTTAGAAATTGATGTAAAAAATAATGTTTGTTTTAGCCACAAAGTGATTTTGCTCAGCAGCCAACAACAAATCCCAAACTACAACATGGAGCAGCTCATCCATGTAGCAGCCATGTAGCCTGACGTAAAAACATTTTGCTAGACAATGTCAAACATTGAGAAGTTTTAATTATAGTTCTAAAATGTTATCAAACATGCCTGCTTAGTTTGCTTGCCTGCTGACATGTTCCACAAATGTGCGCAAAACCTTGTCGTATTGTGCTAATTTAGAAAAAACTAAATTGTTTCAGCTAAATAATCAATTAAAATCACACGTGAATACATTTCTTCATGCAAAAAAACCCCAACTAAACAAACAAAAAAAACGTGTTGCGTCATTGTCCTCCTCCTTCGTCTTTCCCGCCAGTAGTAACGGCTGTTTGTTGGTCACGTGACTCCTCCGATGAAAAGAAGTGATTGTTTCCGGTGCAGTTTTTCCGACATTGCTGTGTTTCTGTTAAGTGAATTTATTTTTGTAAATCCAATTTGTGCGATTCTATAGTCAAGGAAAACGCAGCTACAGATGCAAAGAAGATTTTATGACTCAGGAATTCAACCTGTTTTACCATTTTATTTTCTTTTCTTTTTTTTTTTTTTTTACCTTTTTCCTCTTCTGGGACTGGTTTGAAGCTTGTATAAAGTCCCACAGATTCCCAAGGAGACTTAAGGCCAGTATTGAGGTCTTACATTGTGGACATTGTATCAGCTCTACAGATAAACTTGAAGCTTTACCAAAGAAGGTAGGATACTCATTTTTTGCTTTTGAAATTGTTTATATTCTTTTGCGCTCATTCTTCCCTTGAACTCTCATATGTTCTGTCAGATTCATTCACATTACAGAGTGAGGACATTTACGTCAGTACACTGTTTTATTCCTTTACAGGTTTTTCTCACATGTACACAGAAACATGTAATAGATTTCCAGCACAAGACTGCTAAATGTTGAGATATCTTATTATATATGTACTTGAAATACGACAAAACTAACTTACAATGTACTTTTCAGCTAAATATGTAGCTGATTGTTTTAAGTAATTCCTTAATATTCACTTTAAAAGTCCTAGCTCCACTTGCAGATTGTTTTGCTTATATCAAGACATTTTCTCCGTGGACTTGACACAATCAATAAAACTGCCTGCAATAAATATGCATTAAGCAAGGAGCATGCATTCATTCATGCATATTGTACTTGCGGCTATGACATTAAATGTGGCTGCACAATGAGCAAAGTGTCTTTAGGTAATTTTTTTTAAAATTAACTTTATGAGTAAATTAAGCTGAATTTAAAGTATTCTTTTGTCATATATGGTAAAAATAACGTGATGACTCAAAGTTGGGTTTCTTATGTATATGTCAGATTGTGCTTACTCTGTAAAATTTGAACAAAATACCCTTAGTTTTGTGTTTTCATCATGACAAAACGTGAGAAGTTCAGGCAGTGCTGAAACTTTTCATATGCAGTGCAGCTCATGTGAACACGATCGTCAAGAAATCTTAGCACTCACTTGCTAATAGAGTCTGAAACCTAAAAAAGATTTTAGTTTTCTGAATAACTCTTTGACGTTTCGCCTGTGTGAGAGACAGTGTTAGACACACCAACACCGTCTAAACTTTTCTGGCACCGCCGTCTGCATTAGCTTTCAGATCATCCTGAACCCGAATCATTTCTTTTTTTCTTCCACCGTTATCAGAGAGTAAAAAGTGTTAAAAACTGTCTGATCTTATCCTTCACACTCTTGGAGTCCTTTCATATGTGCTTACACCCTCCATCGCTTTTCATCCCTCGGCGCTCTATTGAGACAGGTGTTCTTGATCTCAAAGGGGTTTTCATGCTTTAAAGAAGGCAGGCAGGCATTATGGAAACTTGTATACAAACGCGAATTAAGCACACGCGGATGTGAATGGCGCGCTGCAGAATATAAAAAGGCACTTTCATCATTATGTGGACTGTTATTCCTGTGAAAAGCAGCCGTGGGGGTGGAGGGCGGATGGAGGGCTGTTTTTCTTCATTCTTCGCTCCTTGTTGAACTTCATGTTTCTCCAGAGCGAGCGCTGCGCTTGTGTTTACTCCAGGCTGTTCACTTTAAAGCTCCGCTGATGGAGGGGTGCGCAGTCAATAATATCACCTCTGATAAATTTGCATTGTGCAAGGTGCTTGGGCTCAGGTGGCGCGGGGCGGTCGGGGTTCTCGCGGTCGGGGGGGTTCTCGCGGTGCAGTGATTGTCCTCGTCCTGCCTGAGCACCTCTGCTCCCCTCGGAAGGTGATACAGTGATGAAGTGGGGGAGAAAAGGATGACGAGCAGTTGATGAGGAGGAGAAGGGGAGGTAAAGAGGTAGAAAAATACGCAAAACAGGTGGAACAATTAGAGAAAGAGGAAATAAAGTAATAAAAACAAAACTCCCAACTGATTGAGATGGGGTTGAGGGGCAGGAAGAGAAGCAGGGAGTCAGCGTATTGATCGAGCAGACCTGTCGGCAGCCAGACAGCCAGGAAGACGTCCGTCCTTGTGCTGCCACTCTCTGGCCCGCAGACACCTAACCCCCCCTTTGCTCCTGCCGGGGTGGTGGCGTCAGACAGGACGGCTCAGGAGCAGCTTCTCTTCTCTTTGTACGTGCGCGTGTTTCACTCGGAGCAGATTGGGTGCGGCCAGAGGCAGAATTTGACTTGGTGGGGCGAACTTCCACACTACTTCCCAACTCGAACACCAGTACATCTTTTAAATGTGGCTTTTACGACAGAACGGTGAGAACAAGTCACCATTGAAGAAAAAACAACAACAACAACAACAACAAAAAAAAAACCACATGAAATTTTATTTGACGTTCCCTGTAACGTGAACTCTGCTGCGGTCTGAATGCACGTGTGAATGCCAAGTGTACCGGAGACCGCTCACAAAGCAGGAAGTGGACTGTAATGCATTGGATTCTGGGTAAACACAACCAAAACAAACACGCTAGCGGGAAATATGGCTTGTAGTATTTCAACAAAAACAAAAAACAAGAAAGCCTGCAAGCGCTACTCCATTTTTGTTTACATTTTCTGAATAAGGAAGTTGCGTTGATGTCTTCTTTAGAGGTTTTTGTGTCATTTCCTTCATTAGTTCTTGGTGCAGCGGGGGGAACAGATTTCTTCAAACGGTTTGGCTCGTTTGACACAGTACAACGTGAAGGCAGCTAAAAAGATGCAGCAACTGTTGCAACTTTGGTCTCCAGTCGAACTGAATCCACTGAAGACGTTCTAAGATTAAACCTTTTGACCCACATGCAAAACGCTACACATAGTGAAAAATGAACTCTGCACATCACCCAGAAAACCCCACTTCCATGGCAAAGCAAGGCTAATTGATCACTTGTTGTGCATTTAACATATTTTCCATAAAGCATGCAAGTACACTGACCACACCACAAGGTGCATTTTTGCTGGCCCCTAAAGTTTGTTTAATGAATAAACAGCAGGAAATAATTTGAATCTGACTTTGCGACAGGTGTGCAGCTTTTTTAACACACGACACACACAAAAATAAAACGTTTCCTTTGTTCATTCAAATGTATTTCTAGTTACAAGGTTCATCAAATAGGGCTAAAACAAGACATAAGTAGAAGAAATCTCAGCTACTCTAAAATATAACTGCTCTGTATGATTACAACTCGTACATTTGTTTTTATTTAAATGGGATTTTAACTTTTGAAATATTTGAACACATTTGGAGCTTAGACATCCAAATCTGGCGTGATTGGGTCATGCACCTTTTGGGGTCCTGCCGGCTGCTGGTCTTTCAGCAGCTTCTGTTGGACTGTCTTTGTGTTTTATTTAGAGCTGCATTTCTCCATGTGCAGCCGGCGCCCACAGCGTACAGGTCGCCTGTGCAGTCAGCCTGTCTGCAGCGGACGGCTCTCAGGGCCTCAGGTGCGGTGAGCGTTTCCCCCCTCTGTGGAATTAACCGGGTTTCGGGCAGGAAACTAATCTCACGCTCCTTGTCGCACGCAGCCCTATCTCAGGAGTATGGATTTTATCAATACAAGGAGCGCTCTGCGCCGTGGCAGTAACCAGAGCTGTAGTCTCTTCTTGAAGATTTGCTGTCAAACAACACCCGCACCCCTCTCTACTCCCCACCCCCAACTCCATCCTCGCAGCCCCATTTGGGATTTAGTCTTTATATAGAATGCCTTTCCTGGACAAGAAACATCATTTCCCGTGAGCAAGCAGAGGGAACTTTGGCAGCTGCAGCTGAGCTTTACTTTTACTGTAAAAACAACAAAAAACAGGATATGACTATACTGCTAGCATAAGCTAAGATTTAGATTCAATTAGGAAAGTGTGGCATAGAGTTTTTTTAAAGGTTGCTTTTGATGAATGTTGTCTTTCTAGGTTTTACTGTTGATTTTAGAAGCCATTTTAGGGGAGATTGGATGTACAAAAATTTGGGACAAATTGTCCAGAGCAAACTCTGAAAGATGGAGAAATTTATTGCCGAAAACAGTCGACCGTGACATTTGGTGTCTTGCTAATAGCACATTGTGATTGAATTTAACAAATGAAATTCCAGTCAGTCAATCTCACTGTATTGAAGCGAAGGTAGCAAAAAAACCCCAAACAAACAAACAAAAAAAGACCACATAGAAAACCTGGACAGAGAAATAAATAAAAAGCACATGTGAAAATTCCTGCTAGATTCTCTCTTTGTTTACAGTTTCTGAGAAGCCAACATTTAAGTTCATTTCCTGAAAAACTGTGCTCTGGTAAAACAGAAATATCCATTTGAATGCATTTTATGTTTTTCATTTCTCAATTTACGTTTTTCATTTCTAAACCTCTGTAGCAACTAAGGTAATTGTTAAATTTAGAGATATCCCAATCAGATTTGATTTTATTTTTTGGCAAGTGTTGATTTATCGTTTTCTTTTTAACTCTGATTTGGTGAGACCGTCTATTTCCCTTATTTTATGTTCCTAAGACTGTAACATTTTAAAAAAACAAACAAAATAAAAACAGACCAAAAATAAAAAATAAAAAAAATAAAAAAATGGGATTGCAATCTTATCCAGATTTTTGCATAAATGCATATACCCTTAGAAACATGTGTGTTACACTGCATGATGAGTTTTTGGACTGAAAATGTTGGAGTTCTTAGTTTGAGTGTAAATTGACAGATTCTGTTCTCTGATAATGTGACAGATGTATCTTTAGCCAAACCTCATCCAATTTTATAATTGGAAGCTTTTCAAATTATAGCAAAAAATTTTAGGACACATTGATGTAATTCAAAACGAGCGAAGTTAGTTGACTTCTAGCTGTTCTGCTTTATAGCGATGCAAAATTTAAGCTTGAATGGATCAGTTTGAACAAGAACAAAGCGAGACCGAACAAAGAACAGCCAAGAACCTTAACAGCTGGAGAAACAGGGGAGTGGTATAACCAAGATGGGGAAACACAGGTGGGTCCAATGGGATTGATTGCTGGGACAAAGTGAGTGAACTGAGGAATTGGCACCAAAAGAGAGAAACATCCCTGACAATAATCTAAGAAACTAAGCACAAATACACAAGACACTTAACACCAAGAAAAACATAAACATAGCAACACAGATGATCTTATCCAAAGGTGAATTGTCTTGAAATCATATCTTCCTCTTCAGATGTTTGACGGCATGAAGATCCAAGCAGGATCGAAAGGAAATTGAACTGGTGAATTCAAGTCACTGTTGTGATTGACATGCAGACATTTTACTTTTAATATGCGATTCAAGAAGTCAGGCTCTTGAATCACCTCAATGTTTGGATATCTCCACTTCATTGCTTTGCTTCTTCTCAGGTTTGAAGTTTCCACATAAACTCTATGCAGAAACACCCGGGGCTGGGATTTGAACCCAGGACATTTTTGCTATAAATCAACAGTGCTGTCAACTGCACCACTGTGCAGCCTGTGATCATAACAATACCTTGAAAAACATGGATTTATGGCATTGCTCCATTGTGACCTCACCAGTTCAAGTGTTTGATAATACCAAACACTGTGTTAGCTGATTAAAAAGCATTAGTTTTCTATCCACTCATTAAATATTTTGTGAATGAGCCAGCACTCCTTCGTTTTTAATGTCCTGTTCTTAACATCATTTTTAAATTTTCTCAGTAACTACTTTATCCAGCTCTGTAATTATTCATTGGGATATGTTGCAGGATGACGTTCTGATTTGCTACCAACAGACGCAGCTAACATTGTTAGAATTGAACTAAGATTGAGAAATAACAAAGTGAAAGGCCTGAATCTCTGGGCTAGTATTTAACAACCTCTAAATTCCTTCTACTCGAAGTCCAAATCCACCTCAGTACCTGTCTCTTGTAGGTCCGATGGGTATGTATAGTAGATTTATTAACACCATTTTTGATGAGACCTGTCTGGCAAAAAAACAAATTGTCGTGCTCTGCGTCTGACGTTACAGGGTCAATGTGATAGATAGAGGGCCCTCCGCTCTGTCTGCCTGTCGTTCCGTCCTTCCATCAATTACAGCAGGTTCGCATTGTTCCACCAAAGCCAGAAAGCTGCGAGTTGACCCCGGAGGTCAGCTAATCAGATGCTCCTCTCGGTGACCGGCGCTAACCTGCAGTTCAGGGAGGACGGCATGCTTTTCTCAGAGTGGGCCACGAGCGTTTAGAAAATGGTGGGAAGATGCTTGGAGTTGTTAAGGCGGCACGAGGCTTGAGGGAACCATAATAATACGCATGCAGCAAATTAAAAGCTTCATCAAGTCTCTCCTTGCTCTAAAGGTTCAAGCGTCCTCATCGTCCACGTCGAAAAAGGACTGAAACATCATCTTGGTGGTATAGCGCTCGAACACCAGCACATTAGAGTGACGTGAGGGAACCAAAAGGACATAAAAGCAAAACACCGCAGAAAATGGAGGCGACGGACAGGTACGTAGAAGTTTGAAAAAAAAAAAAAGGAAAGAAAAAGAAAAAAGCGAGGGAGAGAAAGCAGGAACGAGCGTTGCGGAGGGGGAAGATGAATCCGATTTCTCGGGGTAAATTGGACTAGCTTGCTTTTCTCTAATTCATGTTTCAGAGCCGCTGCATCGACGGGGAGATGGAGAGGGTGGAGAGGGAGAGCGGCAGAAGAAAGGAGGGGAAAGGGAAGACAAATCCATGCAGGGGGAGAGCAGAGGGAGACTGCGGCCGCTCTCCCACAGGCAGACAGAAATCAATAAATCAATAGGAAACTGTGGTTGGCTGGAGAACGGCTGGGGCTGGGAGGATGGAAGAAAAAAAAGAGAGAGACCTGAATCAAAGTAGCTCCAAGATGGAGTGCGTGAGGAGAGGAAAGGAGGAAGAAAAAGGTGGAGATGTAGAGGAGGATGCGGGGGAGAGTGGAAAGGTGCTTTTAGCAGGAAAATGGGTAGAGGCTCCCCTCCTCAGTCCTGCCCTGAGCACATCCTGCACCGGCGGTGCAGTGATTGGGCTTGGCACTGCGTGGTGCCCCGCTGCGGCCTACCCGATGAGCCCAGTGAAGCGCGGCCGTATCAGGGGGGCGGAGAGGGGGAAAGCCGTGGGCCCCCTCTGCCCGCTGGGTCCAGGCCCGGTTGACTGGCTGCCGGCCCCGGCTGCCGGGCTGCCCGGCCCGGCCGGCTGGACATCGATCTCAGTGGGTCAGAGAGTGCAGCTGGACGCACACCGAGAGCCTTGGCTAAATCTGGCTTGGGCTCAATCAGCGTTTGCACCTGTCTTCTTCCAAAGGGAATTAAATGTTGCAGATAGAGAGAGAAAGAAAGAGTAATGGTGTGTGTGAGCGCATGTGCGTTTGTTTTTGAAGGTGCATGGGGAGGCGGAGGAGAGAGGGGGTGTTAGTTTGTCAGGAAAACAGAGGGTTTGTCTGGTCAACGTGGTTTTTACTGCAGCAGGTGAGGCTGTGTGTGTTTATTGTGTGTGTGTGTGCAGTGCTTATCTACGGCACACATGACTTTAATGCGCAAACGAGGAGTTAAATAAGAAGCAGATAGTTGCTCAGGTGAATTGTTGAAGTCAAATAATCTCACTATCTAACTATGTTAGATAGTGAGATCTAACAGTTTGTCTACGATTTCTTCTCAAATGTGTGCAAAAAAATATTATTGTGGTTGGAATCATGATATTTTTTGTGTTGCAATTGAAATTTTTGTAGACGTTTGAAGGTGTTACATTTTCTGTATTTTATATACTGTTTTCCTCTCAAAACCAGCAAAACATATTATCACATTAAAGGTGCAGTATGTAACCTTTATGAAAAATGTTTTTTTTTTACATATTTGTAAAAACTGTTTTCATGTCGTGACAATATAATACAAGACAGATAATCTGTGACAAGACTGACCTCCTCCGCTTCCTCCCTGAGCTGCTACTGCTGTCTGAAGAAACGCACCATTCCAGTCAAAACCAGCCAATCAGAGCCAGGAGGAGGGGCTTGGTGCTGTTAACCAACTTCATGTACTCGCTGCTAAATGTGCTACTGGCAGAAAAACAACGTTGGCTCTACTAACTAGCCTTAGCATTCATGATAGTCTCTGCGTTCAGGAAGGACCTGCAGGGCTGCAGAGAGCAACACACAGAGGGTTGATTGACAGCACCAAGACCCGCCTCCTGGCTCTGATTGGCTGTTTCTAGTTAGCACTGGGACCACTGGCAACAGGAAGAGGAGATAATTTTTTTTCACTCAATCCATACCATCACCACATAGTTGCAGTTTAACAAATATGTAAAAAAAAAATCTTTATAAAAGTATATAATGCAGCTTTAAGTTTCTAAAAGACCTGTGCATGAGAGGCTCTGCCTAAGAAGAAATGACAGACATAAATGATTTTGTCTTTCAATTTGTGTCAACAGAATCTTATGAACTAAATGATTCCTATAATGTGGTCTACATGTGATCACATGTGGGTTGTAGGGAAACTTTTATGACCAAGTAACTGATATGTAACGGTTCTGTCCAATATGTAGCCTGGTATTGCTACGGAAGGGGTGGATGTGGACCAGTAGGCTGGTTTTGTTAGAGGTGCTCACGCTGTGACGCAATGCATTCTGGGATTAACAGTTTTTATGCCAGTCTCTTTGGTCCTTCAAGGCCTGCGTCTCCAATCAGAGCTCTCCTTCTCTGGCCTGGATTTTTAGTTTGATACTCTGGCTTCGATCTAAACTTGGACAACACAACTTCACCCACTGTGTTCATTGGTCTTTTCGATGCTTTTTGTTCACTATTGTTCTTAATGAACCTCTGAGGCCTTCATAGTACGACTTTCTAGTGAGACTATACTGATGAGTGGAGACTCTTTACCACGTATTGTTTTGATTCCACTTTTAAAATTGTATGCTACTTTTTTTTTTTTTTATTAGTGGAAGTTTGTGAATTACTGGAACATTTCAACGGTGTGTGAGCAGAATTGTGGGACACTAAAAAGTATGATGAGATGACATGTTGAGCAAGTCCATTCTTTATCTGATCTCTTCTTCCATCACTCCTCCCTGGCTGTCCTCCATCTGCTCCTTTCTCGGTCCTCCCTTCGCCTCCTTGCTTCTCTGCTCTCTGTGACCTTTTCCCTCGTCTCCCCTCGTCCTCTCCTGTCTCTCTGCTGCGGTCTCTTCCACATTCCTTTTCCTTTGCCCTCTTTTTTTTCCCCCCTCCCTTTTCCTCTCTCCTGTCTCCTCTGGGGTGCTATCCTAGAGAGACTACTCCCTCCCAGACACAGATGGCCCCCCAGATCAGATTTATCAGGGCCAGTAGGGCCCTCTGCGAAAGGTCACTCTCTTAAAAGCTGACCGATCAATGGTCCAGCTCCTAACAGCACAGCTTTTTCATCCGTTCTCTTTTTTTTTTTCCTCTGCCTGCTCTGTATTTTACCACACGTGTGTATCTACATGTGTATGATTGTAGGCCCGTGTAGGTTCTGTCAAACACACACACGCCAGTGTGTGTTCAATTCGGAGGACTGGCAGAGACAAGGGGCCCTCGGCGTTGCTAATCGAAGGGCCCGTCCCTCTAACGACCTCTCACGCCTTTAATAGTGCAACCTCTCCGAGGCTCTACTAAATATTTCAGCGAGTCATTAGCTCATTACACGTCATTATCTACAGCACGTCCACGCCGCCAGGATTAGCTGGGAGTATTTTAGCAACTTGTCCGTGGGAAATCAATAATTGGCAGACGCGTCCAATCAGCGGGATCGGTAATGTGTGGAAATCAAAAAACTGACAGGGTCGCACATTTACAGAAGGTTACACGCAGACATTCATCATGCCGATTCCGCTTCACGTTTTAACCACTTTCTTTCTGTCATTTTTTTTTTTTTACTTTCAAATTAAAAAACTCAAAACGCTATTCGTCAGAGCCCCGACATCGTTGGTGCCTTTCATCCAAACGTTCTGAGAAAGCGTCGCGTCGCCATTCTGACAGGCGAAGCAAGGTAAGATCATTTGTATGGCTCAGCTCACACACAAAAGCAGTATGGAGTGTGTTCTGTTAAAATTATTTATTATTATATATATATATATAAAGGAAAGCTACAAGGTCTCCTTTACAATACACCAAACTCTTGTAGATACTCACACAGTTGATGGATGAAACAAACAGACCTGGTTTCTTTAGAAACAGCTCAAATATTTATGCTTAGCTCATATTTTAAAAAAAGGGTTTTTAAATCTTTAATTCGAATCTTTCAAACTCCACAAAAGGTTTGTTGATAACGGCATTTCATTGCCGCTGAAATACAGTTATCAACGTTCGGCCCATTACCTCTAGATACATTTTATCAGACTCTATTGTTTTTCATTGTAAGCTGAAACGCGTGTGTGAAATGAGTGCGTCTTTCACTGACTGAGTCTAAATATTTCTGTGTACATTGTCTAAACCAGTATTTTTTCCTCTATTTTTGAAGAAAAAAACAACAGTCTTTAGGATTTCAGTCAAAAACACTGACTTATCTAGAAAACACCAGTAAATTGTGTGATCACATGGACATCAAAATTTAGATAAAGTATCTGGGAATGGCACAACAATGAGATAAGAGCGTTCTAGTTATAGGCTAATTGCAGCGATGCTTATAGCTAATGCAAAAAGGTTGTACATTTCTTTCATTCTAGCTACTTAATACTAAAAGATCACCTTCATACTACAGGTTGTATTCCACTTTATTAATGACAACAGATTCTCTTGGTCTGACTTTGAAATATAAGCAGAAGCTGAAAATGCCTAAAGCATTGCTAAGCTAAAGATTATTGATATTCGTTACAGTGGGCATTAGAAAATAAAGGTTTTAGCATGATGTAAATAAATTTTTTTGTAAAAATATGTACTTTTTATACATTACCACATTTCTGCAGGGTCATGGAACCCCAAGGCTAACTGATTCAGTTGGTGTGCTAGGCTAGCCCGTGTGCTCTGACCCAAAGGATGAGCGACTTTACCTCAAACTGAAGTGACTTTTCATATTTTTCCACAATCATTTCCCCCCTTCACGCCACGTCGTCGTTTTTTATTTTTTTAAGCAGTTATGAGGCGCGGTGGCGAAACCTGAAACAGCTGCTGCTCGAGTTACTCAAGAGGTTGTTGCTAGGTAACCAAAGAACGAGTGAGTTGCTGTGAGACATTGAGCCGCTGAAGTCTGTCCTCTGCCTACATCCCCCAGAATGCTGTGCGGTTCACACAGAATGCTGTGTGTCCATATACTCAAGGAATTCCAGTGGTGTCTTTTCTTTTGAGAAACTGGATTTAAAGGTTTATAGCCGTACCCCCATTCACTACTTTTTCGAAAGCTCCACCATTTTGTTTTCAGAGATCACAGCTTCAAGTCAGAGAGCGTGATCTCTTTAATGTCAAACCTGAGTGCCGCAGCAAGAGACGAGAGCCGTTTAAGTACGACCGTGACACCCCTCCGACACACGCTGGGGAGTCACAGGACAAAGGGCGGGGTGTGTGTGTGGTTAAGCGTGTGACTAATTTCCCTTAACAAAGTGTGAGATTGAGAGACTTGGAGCGAGAAGAGGGCAGAGCAGCCACTTGTTAAGGAGGTCAGAGGTTAGCTCCTGTCAAACAGACCCAGAAATCCTCAATTAATTACGCAAACACAGAAGATGCAAACAGAGGCATGAATGAATGAACTCAGTTAGCGGAGTCTATGATAAGATAATGCAGTTTTTTTGTGTGTGTGTCTGTATCTGCGGTTGTGGCATATCGAAGTCGAATTGATCTAATTTATTTTTCTTTTTTTCCTCTTGCTTTTACCTCAAACTGTGGAACTATGAGCTCCATATATCACTCTCTCCTCACCTTCTCCTCCTGCCACTTTGAGATGTAAAGAGGGCGGGGGGGTGAAACCCTGAATCAGCTAAAACTTTAAAAGCTTTATTATAAAGAGGAAATAGAATTGCTCACTTTGTTTTCCATCTATCTTCTCCCGTTGTTTGGACAGAGCTCCGGAAAATCTTCTTATCTGAGGAAATTAGTGAGCGAGATGTGATCTAACCTGCGCAATCAGGGTGCAGCAGAATGGGTTTACAATATGTAATCAGATTTCAGATACCTCACGTTTGATTGTTTTACTTTAACAAAATCCTGTGATGTCTTATTTAATATCAGTTCACTTGCAGATTTGGCCTCGTTCTGTCCTAATGTGGACTGCTTTTGACTGAAGCCTTTTTAGGATGCACCGAGTTTTACGGCTTCTACATAATAACTTTGAACAGAAACTAATATTTGTTTAATGTTAGTTCTTAGGTACAAACATAATATTCTGCTCTTTATTTTTAGATCTTGGATACGTTTTCTGTATTTAAATTATGCATTTCATACAAATCCGCTGTATCTTGTATTGCCCCTCGCAAAAGTCTTCATACCCACTTATACGTCCTCCATTTTGTCGCATTACAGCAATAAACCTCAGGGTATTTTCTGTGACAGACTGACAAAATGCAATGCAAGAATCTGAAGCTGAAGGTGAATTGTACATGCCTTCCAATATATTTTAGAAATGTCCTTAAATAAAATGCAGTGCCGCCAACTGCCTCGTTAAATCACCTAATTAGTAAACGATGTGATACAGCTGGAAATACGGCGCTAATCCTTTAGGTCTAAGCATTTTTATGTGTTAGAATGGCCCAGTCAAAGCACCGACCTTTACTTTTTGAAGATGCTTATCTAATCTAGCTGAGGCTGAAACCACTATTTTCCTTCCACTTATTAAAATGCAGAAATCTATTTTCAAACTTACTTAAGTGTGAGATTAAAAGACATTTTACCACGACACCGCACCACTTGCAATTAAACATCTTACAGAAGATTATATTTATCACATCTGGTGACCTTTGTCACCTAATCATGAACCACAAATAAACATAAATAAAACCCCTCCTCCTCCACCGGATGCTTCTTGTGCACCTTTTCTTTTCTCTCGCCTTCTTTTCATGCTCACCACCTTTTCCCTTTTTTCCTTCCCCCTCTTTCATTCTCCCGCCCATCCTTCCATCCACGGCAACAATATTTCACATCCTGATTTATTTTGGTCCTGGAGTCACGTGACCCTAAATATTGTAACTGACCCTGGGCGTATTGATCCGGCCGCGCTGGCCAGCGTTGAAGCTTCCTGCCTTATAACAACCCCATGAAACCCTCCACTATCTATCACCATCAACATCATCATTTAGGAAATAAGAGCACAGAGCTTCGTTTTAATCTGCTTATCCACAAGAGTTTGTTTGAATAGGAGCAGATGCGTCTGCAGGAGTATTTCTATGAGCCATGTGTTGGAGAATCTGATTCTAAATGGTTTATTCTTTTGGTTGGGGTTTTCTTTATTTACAGCTATGTGTGTGTGTGTGGGTGTTTAAACAAGCAGCTCAGAGTATCTCAGAAAATGCACTTTAAAATACTTCTGTTAGTTTATGAATCACTGAATGGCTTAGCTTCAAAATACATTCAGCTTCTATGCACCACAAATCTGGAAAACTGCAATAAAGCCGAAACACTGAGTTCCTTTAAATCAAAGTCTAAGGTTTAGAGTTGCCTTTTGACTTTTTGTGGAGCATTGATCAACATATACATGATGTATATATAATGGCATTTGGCAAAATGTAATGTTTATTGCTTGTTTCATAATTGCCGACTGCATGATGTAAAAGCCTTGGTGCTGAAAATGTGAGATACAGAAAAACTTAAAACGTGGGTGAAAATGCCACCAAATGATGCAATTTCCTCGGGTTTCTCGTTTTAGCAAGAGGTATTTGTATCTGTTACATGGTTATAAAGTTTTCTTACAAAAGAGCTAAGATTTATTCATGAACATTAATAACAACAATAATATAAAAAACTTAATCAGTGCAAAAAGAGGTTATGGACTTCAGGTATGGATGGATGTTCAAGACAGTATGGACTCAGCAGAAACGTGTCGGAGGGAAGGAGGGTTACATCGGAAATAAATGATGAGTGATGAGTCTGTGTCACGTTAGTGTCCTGCTGTGTTTTTATGGTCTTTTTTTGTTGGACCTTACTGTATGTATATGTGTGTGTGTGTGTGTGCTTTGTGTGGCCTTATGATTCAGAGCAGGACATTTCCTTTATGAAATGTCTTCACCCTGGAGAAGAACATGTTTGTGTCTGATTGTGTTTATGCACGTGACTTTGTGTATATGTGTTCATTGAGATGGTGGAAGGGGATGTGGCGGCGGCGGGGGTGGGGGGGGTGGAGTGAGGCTGTATCCATGGTAACAGCCCAGCGCCACCCCTACTGGGTCCTAAAAGACAAAGCCTCTCAGCTTCCTTCCTTCCTTGCTTCCTTCCGTCTCTCTCTTTCTCCCTATTGCTTAACCACACACCCCCACATGCACCCCCCCCCCCCCCCCCCACACACACACACACACACACACACCACCACTACAGGTCCAGCTGAGCCAGATCAATACTTCTCCCCATTTAAAGAACAAAATTCAGAGAATGGCTTTTCAGCACCCACACTTCAGCCGTGCTTTAGACCTTGGGTTCTTTTTTCCTTTACACAAAACAACCAATCTGCAAAGTGGGGAGTTTAATGTATTTTTTTTGACTGTCTCAAAATTATTGCTCAATCTACTATTTTTTTTAAATCTTGATTCTTTCATTTAACTGGGTTGACAGATCTGTCCTGTTGAGCTCAGATCCCAGAAACACCCTTCATCTTTGTGTTACTCCCCGCGTTCTCTCTCAATCTTTACCTCCTCTGCTGCTTCTTCCACTTGCTCTCCCTCTTTAAATGGGTGACAGGGTCAGATTGCATTCAGCATCCGCCCTCTTTGTCTCACGCAGCGGCTGACCACAGCTCGGGTCGGTCCCCTCTCTGGTCCCCTGGGGCGCCTGACCCCATCGCTGGACCGGCCTTGGCCTGCTGGCCCTGCCTGGCTTGCCTTGGGGGCTGATGGGAGGAGGAGGGGAGTCGGATCCTTGAGTGTTGTCAGGGGCCGAAACGGATGAGGGCTCCCTCTAGCACATCTCGGTTGCAATAACAGGGAAGAGACCTCAAAGAGCAGATGCTTTTAGTGCCCAGAAGCCTCATTTATCAAGAGGTGGTGCAGATTTGAGAGCAGAACAAGTTTGCTTCTTGAAGCAGTGTGTGTACTGGTCAGTCTCCGACAAATAACGGTCATCTATGTGCTTCGCTCATACTTATTCAGAACTTCAGTGGCTCGCCTACTAAATTTGTGACATTGAGATAGCCTTATTTTCATTACTTTGTTTACTAAATGCCTAAATCAGTTTGTCGCGCTTTAGTCAAAGTCGCAATTCATACTGGATTTATGTAGCGTAATTGTTAAAAAAATACAATCCTGAGAAATCCTGAGCTCACTTTTCTTCTTCATACATTTGAATTTTACATATCCTGAAGGAAAATATACAGTCGAGCAAGCAGACAATCTTGTTTTCGTCTGTTTGAATCTATAGCAATTGAGCTAGTGCAATGACACAGATTTTCACAGCCTATTTAACCAATAAGCCTCTCTGATCTCAACGTTAACTCGTGAAGAAAATCGTTAATGAAGCACAAAAAAAATAATAAATCAGTTGGAATCTTGCACAGCTAGATGGAGTTTCCATTGGAAAAGTTTTCTTTTTTTTAACAGAAACTTTAACAGCTGATAAATCCAGGTGAAAGAGCATGTAAGACATTCAAATGGTCCAGACACAAACAAGTGCGCAAACACTCAGTGCATTGCCTAGGGCTAATTTGGGCATCCTGTCTCTGAAGCAGGAATAGGAGGTTGTCTGAGGCTTCTCTGGTTCAATATCTTGCCAACCCCCCTCTTCTCTTGGTGTGTGTGTGTGTGTGTGTGAGAGAGAGAGAGAAAGAAAGAGCTTTGAGAGCGCCCGCATTTCATTAAATATATCCCACTCTCATCCTCCAAATAGAATTATTTATTGTTTCTTGATTTTGCTTGTTTGGACTCTTCTGAGTGAGAAAACTGATAACTGATTAAATCAAGAAACGAGGCGGAGGGGCCCACTCGGAGCAGACCGTCGGAGAGCGGCGGGTACTTGAGGCAAGTGGATACATTTTGCGCGTAATCCTTCACAATCATCCTCCAGTCAACACTGTGAGCCAGTGAGGCGGCGTTAGCACATTAAGGATTTCTTTGTGACGCCGTAATTACACTCAGCGCCACGTTAACACTCGGTGACCCGCCAAGTGCTCTTGAACAAGGACCTAGCGGGCCGTGGCTCCGATAATGAAAGACAGGTGCATGCAAGCTGGGAAATGACGCATTTTGCGGCAGTGCAGAAATAAACAAACAAACATTGTGTACCAGATTGCATTTTTACAAAAACTTTACCTGTTGAAAGCTGCAACTAGCTCGTGTTTTCGGATGTAGCTTCAAAAGTTAACATTTTATGAACTTTCTTTTTTTTTTTTAAAGGTTTTCACAGACAATTTTAAATCACCACTCCAGTTTAAAAACAAGTTTTCATTTCAAACGAACAAAGAAACCATTAAACAAACCACCAACGTCTTTAGAACAATTGCACTTTGGTCTTTTTTAATGATCAGCTTATCTCTTGTCAACTGTTGGTTAATTTTATAGAAAAAGAAGCATCTTCAATGGCACTGTTTTGGATTGAGCCATCAGTCTACTTATTGGATACTCTTCTAAAACCTTTTGCCACCGAAATCCTTGGTAAAAGTTGGAATCTAAAGTATTTACAAACTTTGAGCGTGAAAGGTTGGTGTTGAGTGATGTTGCTACTGCAGTGGACGGTCTCCTTCTTAGTTTTGTGCCGTATCAGCCAGTGTGGTATAAAATGTATGTAGAAGCATGTCTTCTTCTTCAACCAAGAGAGCATTTGAGCTGATTTCAAGTTTTGCAGACACATCTAAATGTTGCAGGACTCAGGGACAGGAGTTGGAGGATTCTATTTTGGGTTAACTTCGACGTGTTTGATCTAAGGTTTGGTAATTCAGCTTGTATATAGAAGTTGTTTACATGTACATCAGTTTATATGTGCAGCAGCAACCAATACGATCTCTCTGCTGCTAGTCCAGCTCATAGTTAACACCTTTGCCGATTCTTTAAACCATCAAACTAATTGAGCCAGTGAAATCAAAGGGCTGTGTGTTGCTTTCTATACTTAAAGCAACACACACCTAAACCACATCAACCAAATGCCATTTACTTTGTGCTTGAAGTAATATCTGCCTGAAGTGTGTTTTGTGATCCTCATGCTGTCCAAACAAAGTCAATGCTTCAAATACAGGCAATCTGGTATCCTCAATATGCTATAATCTGCATCAGATTCTGCAGATAAAGTGTGTTTCTTCTTGGAAATGAGGATAATGGAGTATAAAGTTGGGCTTCTCTTCTTGCACCAGCGATATGACGATGCTGTTTTGCTTTGTTTCATTTCAAATCGCCGTACCTGTTCCGCAATCCCGTCTTACCCTAACAACTCATGGTAATTACTGCCGCCTACTGAGAGTGACCCGAAATACAATAACACTCACGTACTTTTAAAGCGGATAACGAAACGCTAAGAACACTTGTGGACTGAAGGCAGGATTTGAAAGGGTTTCAAGTGAGTGTGGTTGTAAAGAACAAAATTGAGTTTGGTGGGGAAAACCTGGAATCTATAGACTGACAAAATAATGCATGTTGACCGAGGCTCCTTGGGTTAAATTGGGGTGCAACTGACATAAAATCACAGATAGTGAAGCAGCTAAAACAATCTGGAGGTCAGCTTAGTCGGGGAACAAATATAGAAATCATTTAGAAATGATGAATGAACCTAATCTAATGGATTGGAGCAGATCAGTAGTTTGCAAAACCACACAGTTCAGATTATAATCTTTTGCTATTCGTCAAAAAACCACAAACCTAAATGGAAGGTTTGCGTAAAACTAAGTATACGCTCTCAACCCTGGTACAAATCATAGGAACAAAATATAAAAATCTTAGAATATTTCTATTAATTCACCTATAAGTGCATACAAAACAAAAAGGACAGAGGTTTTGATTGACAAAATAACCAAGTAGAGAGGGAAAGAGAACAAATAACGTTAATGAACAACAAAAAAAGACTACGTAATTAAAATGGGTACATTTAGGACAAAGACAAAACACGGATCATAACCAAATAGTCACAAGAAAAATGGAATTGTCAAAAATTATGTGGGTTTGGAAACTTTTTTTTCTTTTCATCTTTGCAGTGATTTTCTGATTTCTAGTATTTTTTTTTTAGAATTTAAAGGTGTTGAACTTTCTTTGTACAATGACAGAATATTTAAGTCAAAGCAAAGAAAAAAAGAAAAAGCAGCTCAATGCATTATATTTATTCATTCAAACCTGAACCTGGAAAAACCCCACTTATATATTGAAAAAAACTCCACTTCCTCAGTATTAAAATCGCTTTTGAAAACTTATCTTGTAATTTTTTTCTTCAAATCTGATACTTTGCAGGTCTGCTTTTAGTGGCTAGCATCCGCAGAGAAGTCATTTATTATATTTAGCAAGACATCAGTTTGTTAAATGAACCTTCATGTTGCTCTTGCAACACTGAAGCAGCTGAAAGAGACTGTTTTTTTTGTATTTTTTTACTTCTCACTTGTTCCACCAGTAAACCAGCTCTGGAGTTGTTCCTACAGCAGCAAATTGTATTTTAATTTCAAGGAGCGACTCATCTGTTTGGTTTCTTTGCGACAGATCAAGCATGTGATGTAGTGTCCTCTTCCGATGAGCGGCTGATGAGCGGCGCATGAACCCAGCACCACCAAGCGTCGTTAACAGCGCTCGGCCTTCATTTTACCGGTGACCTCTCGGGGTTTTGTGCTTCTCCAAGTTATTTGTGGAGCTTCCTTTTTCATCAGCAGCGACCAAGGTTTCCTGCCAAAGAAATGCGTTGAGATATACAGGCTGGGCAGATGCGGCCATATTTCAGACTAGAGAAAGAGGTGTTTGTGTGTGTATGCGTGTGTATATATATATCTATCTATCTATCTATCTATATATATATATATATATATATATATATATATATATATATATATATATAGCCTATATAAAATTCCCAGTGCTATCACGTTGTAACGTGACACGTATCTTGTTTAAACGTGATAGTTATTTTGTTATCTTGTTTTAAGATAACTATCACGTTTAAAAAAGATACGTATCAAGTTACAACGTGAGAGCGCTCGGAATTTTTTTTTTCCTGCTTGATAGCAATGCGCTTCTGTATAATCACACTGATAAAATGAAAGATACAATATGTCTTTAAATGAGGCCTACCTTATTTAAGGAGAAGCTCACTAAAACTATAGTTTTAGGCTTAATGTTTATTTTGCGATTATTAATAAGTGATTTATGTGGTACGAAGAGAAAACTATAAAGATATCGCTGCACTTTACTGTATGGCTAGCTCCATGGCTAGCTCGCTGTTACTGTCTCTTACTCTGCAGTTGTGGAGTCACAATGTCTGGGATCATGAGCGCCCCCTGCCATGAGGGAGAAGAACTGCCTGCTTCACCTCCAATCTGTTCTCTGCCATTTCTGATCGCTCCTCAGCACACGAAACACGTTACTCACACAGTTGGTGACAAAAAACACAATACATTATATACATAAGCTAAATTATGGAAAATCTATTCATATGTTAAATGTTTTTTAACCATTTTATTGTAGACATACAGACAGGAGGAACATGCTCTCAAAGAATAGCAGCCAATAGTTAGCGAGAGGTTGATCAATCCCATGTGAGGCTCAGCTTGCTGCTGCTTCATCATGCGCTTCCAAGCATTTCAATGGGAAATTAAAAAAATTTGGGGATTTTGAAGAAAAAATAATCAGAATTGATTAAGCAAAAGAAAAAATAAATACTTTGTAGTACAAACCACAGGGTGAAAATAGCAATACGAGTTATTTTATCATTATATTTTTCCATTATATATATATATATATATATATATATATATACTCTCAGAAAGCTTATTTTAAAATATATTATTAAATGGTCAGTGATGTAAAGCCATCTTTCCACTGGATTATGACACTTTATGGTCCCAGCTCTCTGAAAGTCAGTCTGAGCGCTGAGTCACACAAACTGGCATACATATAAATGGGCACACACAGACAGAGAAACTCCCAAACAGAGGCGGACAGGAGGTGCTGGTGAAGGGGCAGGCAGAGGGGTTGTGACAGGCTGACAGGGACAGGCTGTGTGTTAAGAGTAGTGTTTGTGTGTGCACACACTTGGCATTGACCCAAGCACCTTGAGGTGTGTCAGACAGTCACCATTTGCCTGTAAATAATTTGTTGTGGCAGACTAAAAGTGAAAAATAAAAAGGGACAGTATTGTGTCTACATGGTAGCTAAACAGGTTAAATTAAAACAATAAGAATGGTAACCATTCAAAGCGTGTTAACATAGTTTTCTTTTAAATTAGGCACTGACTATGTTTCATTATGTAAAAGAAAGCAGTTTATTTTATATATTGTATTGTAAATAATACATCAGACTTATATGTCATAAGCCTGATGGCTAACTAAAAACAGTGGCTCTTTCTGGTTAGCTAAAAACATTCATTTTATAACGATTATGAAAACAACATAGCTTGATACTTAAACAGCATTTAATGAAGGACTCTTCATTACATTATGGACAACCCTGACCATCCTCGTCATCAGAGTGTCTTCAGTCAGAGGCTTCTTCAGATTCACTGTAACACAGACTGCTACAAGAGATCTTTTCTGCCCAGAGCCAAAAATGTCTACTATAACATTGAAAAATCTGAATTCATACGAATTATAACATTTAACTTCCCTTTGTGTTTAATAAAGGATCTTTGAATTTGACTGGAAATAAATGTTTTTACCAATCAAAAGGTATATTGCCATATTTACTCAGTGCAGCAGATAAAAAAAAATAAAATCCTTATTACAGAAGTAATTGTATAAAAATGACACGTTTGGCATTAAAGGGTTAAAACTTTCCTGAGTATTCAAACTACATCATTGAATTGGAATCTGACTGTATTTGATTAAATTATTAACTGGGCTGTCAATGACCAAGATGAGTCTGAAACTCATCTTGGTCCCCCCGCCCCCTTTCTCTTTGACTGCTTGTGTTGCCCTCCTGGCTTTGGCGCTCTGAGTTAGAGCCATGTCTGGCTAACTCAACCCCTGCATCAATCTAAAATGGATTGAATCCAGCTGTAAATAGCTCACCCTCCGGATCATTGCATTTCAATCACATTGTCTTGTTTTGAATGCCAAGTGCTGAATATCGCAGGTGAAGTTTGCATGTTCTCCCTGTGGATGTGTGGGTTTTCTCTGGGTACCTCCGATGGTCCAAAAACAAGACTCTTGGGTAAATTGGTCTCTATGAGGTAAGAGGGTCCAGGTGTCTCACCCCATTAGAAGAAAGAACAAAAGTTTATGTTGGTGAAATTCTGCTGTCCATCAAGGGTCATCTGCGTAACGCGAATGTCGATGTTATATTAAAAGCCCGTTTTATTGTGTCGCGCAGATAAATATGGATACTTTTACACACAAGGCGGAATTTGCGAGGAGAAATCGATGCTGTCATTTATTGGGCTGTGCTTGCGGCAGAAAGCTGTGCCCCGAGCAGGTACGGCAATAATGCTTTATTGTTTTATGGTTCTCAAATAAAAGCATGAATCATCTGCTGCTTAGTCCAATAGCATGAAGCGCTGCACTCTGAGGAGCCAATACTCCAAGAAGGAGATACTGATCTGAGAGTGCATTTGCAGTGGAAACTAAACTTGTAGTGATGTTGATATCAGTTAATATGAGTAAAAACAACAGCACAGTCATGCTTGCAGAAGAAATCTCTGCTTATTTTGTCTCAAAACGTACAGGAAGTGTTGGATAGTATTGTGTTTTGCACTACATGTTGAGATATGAATTTGCTGGGCTTCACAACGTGATTTGTGTAGACCAGTAAACCGTTGGGAATGCGGCCGACTGCTGTATCGCTTCTCGCTTTTAAAAATGCTCTCCTCTTTTGTTTACAGCCGAAGTCAGAAGTAGACAAAGTAAATTGCAGCATTATAAAATGGTTAAGTCTTTTGGCTTATCCTTAGAAAAACCTTTTTTAAAAAAAGAGACTTGCAATGTGTGTATTGCTTGTATTTCTTGGTCTATAAATGTTTTAGGTTCTGAACACCGCATTTGCAGGCGGGTGCTGGCTGATTAAAGTGCTTTTGTGTAAGATTTACACAAACAAGAAGAGTTGCGCGTCGTTCCTTCTAATAAATCACATATCCGCTTCTTGTTTTATGCTCGCTCTCACTGTAGTCTCCCCACTAAACACCTTCAGCTCAATGTCTGAAATGTAAATGCATGCGGTCTGTATAATGTGCACAAATGTGCACAATAAAAAGGCCACAAATTGAACTAGCCATGTGTTATTTTCAAAAACTAGACAGTTTAGTGCATGTAAATCCAATTTATGGTGTCTATTTTTCAAAATGGACCAATCACATTGTCTGGCAGCAAACATTAAGTTGTCTGAGAGAGATTTGGTTTCCTTTCTCTGTAATGTCCCTGTTATCCCTTTGTAGCTTAGCTGTTTTTTGTGTGTCTTAAAGTCTGAAAATGATATATTTTACCAATTATTGGTTTAAAAATATATTTGAAATATTTTTTGTGTGAAACACTGCAAGTCAATCACTTTTAGATTGACACTCAATTGGGAAGTCTGTTGAGCAGACTCGGTGACATCGTCAACCAACCAACCAACCAACCAACCAACCAACCAACCAACCAACCAACCAACCAACCAACCAACCAACCAGCCAACCAGCCAACCAGCCAACCAGCCAACCAACCAACCAACCAACCAACCAACCAACCAGCCAACCAGCCAACCAGCCAACCAGCCAACCAGCCAACCAGCCAACCAACCAACCAACCAACCAACCAACCAACCAACCAGCCAACCAGCCAACCAGCCAACCAGCCAACCAGCCAACCAGCCAACCAGCCAGCCAGCCAACCAGCCAACCAACCAGTCAGCCAACAACAGTCATCATAAACACATCATGTAGTCAACAGTTGTGAAAATCAATCACAGACATTACAATTTGTCAAGTAAAAATCATGAGTACACATTGGATATGTTGGTCATTGTTCCATGTATTATGGTTTAAAAGCAACTCTAAACAGGTCGGTTTTTAGGAACTCAGTGTTTCAGCAGTTTTGACTTTTTATGAAAGTACATTATGTACTTCAAGTCAAATTTTGAGAGAATGAACCCAAACCTCCACAGTTTTCTGTGTGGTCTTCTCAATGCATTGAAGCTTGGAAAATCTAAAATTTGCAGCCTTCCAACTTAAGGAAGAATTACAAAAATCCAAATTTTTGTAATTTGCCACAGAACACTTTATCCTGCACATATTGTGGCCAGGAAACAGCAAAGTACACATTTTGCTACATGTTATATAATGAGGATCTAATCGGTGTTCGAATGTTACGCCTGATCTGTCTAAATTAACTTTGTAAATTCAACCACCTCCTCTTCTCCATTTGACTCATCAGTCTTTAACGGTCATCAGTCTTCTTTGTCGCTCCTTGTTCTCCTCTCCTCCACCCAGCAGAGACGTCCCAACCGGCTGGCTGAGGGCCACCCAACCCCGTCCCTGTCAATCACTCCGCCGATGGCAGCTTGAGCAGAGACTGGCAGCTCCACGAGCAAATCAATAATAATCTTCTGCCAGTGTAATCCTATACCTGTGGATGTCACTGGTGCGCCGGTAGCTTTTGTGGTTTGGTTCACCATAACAATCTGATATACATACTTACCTATATTTGTGCAGAGACGCTATAGAGGGTACGCTGTGGTGTTGTCAAACAAGCCGGGTCACGTTAGCTCAGAAAATGTGGGCATGGCCACGCGTAGCGGTGCACAAACACACCGTCCTGCCCCGACTGTCACAGAGGCTAAGGTCATCTGGTTTGATGTATGAGCTGACTCGTATGACAACCTTCATATAACTCTAACCTCCTTCCTCCCCAAGAAAATTAACAGGAGAGGCTGAAGGACAGAAGGAAAAGACATGGTTGTTGCTTTTTTTTTTTTGGCATTCTTAAAAGAATTAGTGTTTGGCCTTTTATCCAGTAATTTTTTTTTTCTAGCTATTGTAGAGCTTATGTAAATAATTTAATTTCAGAGCTTGCTATTTTCTTGAGTATGGTAGTTTTAGGTATTTTATTTAGCCTGAAACTAAAAACAGCAACAATGTGCATATAAAACGTACAAAACGTCCTAAGACTTTTAAGAGGGTCTCTAATTTGTCCAGAACTGTAGTACTCATTGATATTGCCTGAGCGCCAACGAGAAGCGCAACAGATTTTCTTTCACAAGTAGATCATTATGGCTTTTGCTATGATGCTAAACTTAAAAGAAGAGAGAAGTCTGTTTTAAATAAAAAAGAAAATGAGAGAAGACAACAAGAGAAGATAACACCCTAGAAGTCTGTTTCTATGCCTACGGAAGGAGAAAGAAAAATCCTAAAAGTGACATTTGATGTTAAAATTTCAGTTTTCCCATTACGTCATCAGTACACCAGTTATCTTGGTTTAATGAAAATGAGAACTAAGCATGCCCACACCCAACGTGTACAAGCGGATGCCTGAAACCATTTTGAGCCTTCAGAGGAAACTATACCTTGACAACACATTTTGGAAATGGAGGCTCGATCGATATGTGTTTAATGAATAACAGGCAGGTCTAGATGTGGCCTTGGCTTTGGCTCCAGAGGGGCGACATCTGTTGCAGGATTTTATGTCATAAGTTGTGAAAAGTCTAGGAGGTGTGAGATCAGGTCTCGTCTTTATGTCTTTGGCTTTTGTGGCAAGGCAGGACTAATGGAGGGCAGATATCCAGATGATGCCATCTGAGCAAAACCAGAGTGGGATTGACATTCAATGTTGAGAACAGCCTGCTAAACCTCTAATGATCTAAATGAAAGTGTACTGATGAAAATGTTTTGGCTTTAACTTCTTACAGATGATTGTGTTTCTACGTGTTCTGGCAGAGAATGTGGATTATTCAAAGATCTCACCAAAATTATTCAGTACGTAGCAGTAGCACAACCTACGTACACAATACTTCTGTTTCCATCTGAGGAATAACACCATCCTGCAGTGACACAGTAATCCATTGCGTCTGTATAGTTCTTCAAGTTGCATTGGCTATCACCCAACCACATGCACCAAGAATGAAATCAAATTTAGTGGAGTGTATCAGATGTTATTTGACGCTGAGATCTGACTGTAATTGCTTATAAGTTGATTGCTGTTTCTTTGAAAACAAATAGAGCAGGGGATTTAAAAGCATTGCAGAGTGATTCTGTGGCAAGTGTTGTTTTGTTTGAATGTCTGACTAAAAACATCTTAGTAATGCCTTGCTAAGATTTCACAGCATGAACCCTTTGCTCCACTAATACTCTGCCAGTCAGGATCATTATTCCTAGACTGTGATTTTATTGGTCACAGTGGGCTGGCGGCGTTTTGACTCTGATTTTATTCTCTGTTGATTGGTATCATTTTATGTTTCTAGAAGTACTTATGCTAAGTTGTACTTTGCAATGTCATTCCATCAAGACTCAGTATTCCAGGTACTTTGAATTGTCTCTGGCTGAAAGGTGCTATAAAAATAAAGTTTCCTTGTCTTACTCGTGTTTAGTCAATAGACTTCTTCCCTGAGCTGCTTCAGTTCATGTCCCATCACAGCTGTTCTTCATCAGTCTAGTCACCCACCTATTTCCACTCCTCTAATAACCCTCCTCAGTATTTTTTTTATACTTCTCAGATTGTAAGTTGAATTGTAAACCTTATTGCTAATGTATACTTAAAAGTGCAATGACATTCAGATGCACTCAAATGCGAACTTAATGTTAAATGTCAGAAGCGTAAATAATGCTCTCTCAATCACTGTCACTGTCACAATGGTTAAATAAAATCAGATTCACGTCTGCATATGAGCTATGCTACATTCTCGGTGCTATCCTACTGATAATAATATTTTAACAATTAGACGAACCTTTTGTGGTCGAGTTGCCCTTTTATTATGCCAAACACGTGCAAATGAGATGGAAATGAGAAATGATTAAAAAACAAAGAACTCTGAAAAACAATATGTAACAAAAAGTTATATACAGGAAAAGTTAAGATACAGCTTATCTTCTCATTTTGCTGAGCTAAAAAGGTGCTTAAAATGATCAAAAATAGACCCATTTGGACCCAACACTACAGGTTGTCTTTTAATACAGTTTATTTCACGTGTTAAATACATAACTCTGAATATTGTTTCTGTTTGCAAGCTACTACCTCCACCTGAATCAGTGTTTAGGGAAGAGCGAGCGGCGTTTTGCAAAGAATGAGACTCCTCCATTGCCTTCTTGACACATCTTCTCTCCCAGGCTAATCCACTTGGCCCTGCTCGTTGTGGAGGACCCTCAGATGCTATCTCCATCTGCTGCAATTACAGAGACCCCCATCCTCCTGCGCTCTCTGCCTTGCAAACACATGAGCTCGGGAGAACACACTGCCCACTGGTGTAATTCATGCCGCCTGGGGGGGGTCATGGGAGATTATGAGTCGGATCGATCATTGTGATGGTTCGCACACACAACAGTAGGCGCGCGCGCACCGCCTCATCATTGATGACGGCCTCCTTGCCTCCCCTCTCCTACTGAGGGACATCCTGCAGCTAATGAGGACACAAACACTGTCAACTATATCGACCACCTTAGCTTAACAAGGTACTTCATATATGGACCTGCTTGGAAGACCATCAGCATGGCAACTGCGTTTTCCGCTGCTCTAAAATGGAGTTAAAGACACAATTAGCGAGCCAGCGTCCATGTTTTCTCCCACTGTTTTCTCTTCCTGTAACCTCACTGCTGTGTTTTGCTCACCACGACAGACTTTGTGCCACGTTAGAGTAGTGTAGAGAGTTAAACAAATTTCAGTCTTAAATTGAAGGAAATGTCACAAATGTCACTCAGAAACAGGAATACATTTGATTTGGGGAGTGGATTAAAATGCACGAGTTTGATTATTTCAAATAAATTTTTCTGTATTCTGAACATTCTGTTTTCTTTCACGTTACTCGAAGCGTCTCTGAGCGTCTACCATCCTATTGTTGACACCAGCGATCAGCTGTTTGTACTTTGTGGCACTGCTCTACCACCT
This sequence comes from Gambusia affinis, assembly GCF_019740435.1. Classification (NCBI taxonomy): domain Eukaryota; kingdom Metazoa; phylum Chordata; class Actinopteri; order Cyprinodontiformes; family Poeciliidae; genus Gambusia; species Gambusia affinis. The sequence goes on along the minus strand of NC_057869.1, from coordinate 26,452,698 downwards.
CTCCAAGATCGGCCCCGGTGTTCCCTGTAATCTGGTCTCATTTTGGGAAATATAAGATCTCCACCCAACAAAATAGATGAACTCATGGTGTTTTTACAGCATCTGAGGGATTGTCGGTGGAACAACCTGATGCTAACCAAGCTAACTTTGGACAAACACACAACCACAGATGGCCCATACTCACTCCAGGCTGATGAGTGAGAGATACAGTGCCCAGAAAAAACTATTCAAGCCTTTGGTTGTTTTAGTCTTTTTTTACTTCACAAATCGATCACAATCAACAAAATTTTTGCTTTTTTGAGAAATGTAATGACAAAATAACCATTTAATGTCTAAGTGAACATTGATTCCTGCAAAAAAAAAAAAAGTGTAAATATGAAAAATAGGCATCTAGGGACTCTGTAACTGAGGTGTACTGGACTTTAATGTTTCAGTGGTTGGCTGTACGACTTGACGCTTCGCTGTTCTTCGTGACCCCTCCATTCTCCTGACGACTAAATTTACTAAATTAACTACTAAATTTATTAGTGATAAAAGCTGGTATGAAAACATCCTATCAGGACTTAATAAAACAGGAAACATTAACTGAAGAAGAAAAAAAAAAACTCCCATCATTCACATAAGCAAGACAGTCGACATAGAGGTGGTCATGTCTCTCGTAGGAGTTCAAAGGTGAGTTTGTGATGTAAGGATTATGGCGACTGGCTGCTGGCTGAACTGAGAATGTGTGACGTTGCTGCTGGGAACATGAAAGCATTAGCTCTCGGGGGGAGGAGGTGGTCAGTCGACGTGACCTACAGATTCAGTGTCCTTATGAAAGAGAAAGTGACAAGATAAGACAGGCTGACATCAGGAAGTAGAGTAAGTGCAACAAGGATTCTTGGAAATTCAGGTAACAGCAGCACTGAGGCACGTAGGAATGTTCACACGAAGAAAAAAAGAGGATTGAAAATACATTTAAGCAAGATTAAAGATAACATACAATATTGTAAGACCAAGATCATAACTTAAACATACTGTGCAGTTATCGGAAATAACTAGTAATAGGAGTTCCTTCACTTCACAATCCTCCAAAAAGTGAAGTTATTCTTGTTGCAATTGCGTATTTTTCTACCTCAATTTTTCCTTACACTAAACTTTCTATTAATATCCTTGGATACAGCACAGTATGAACAGTCAGCTTATTTAGCAACGACCTTTTATGGATCCTGTGTGGGGCAATAGTATCACATTTCCATGTTAAAAACTCTCCTCTTCCTAGCCTCGTGATATTCTAATTTTTTGAGAAAAAAGCCTTATGTTTTCACAAAAGGGAAGGCATAGCTACTGTATCCTCATACAGTTTAACAGAACTCTGTGTTAAGAATTAATATAAGTTGAACTTTTTGAATTGGATTACTGAACATTTCCAACAATATTCTGATTTAAGAGACACCTGTTCATCAAAACCCCAGATTCTGCGCTTGAGCAGAAGTGATTGAATATTGACCTCCACTATTAACAAACCAGTTCCGCTCTTAAGCGCGCCCACTAACCACAGCTACAGCTTCTCCAGTCTCTTCAAATCCGCCGCTGAAATTGCCATGCCTGACACCTGTAGCAAGTGAAGCAATCTCTGAATCCGATAATCAGAACATGGGTTTTTCCGTCACTGCACAAAGTACTTCAAGGGCAGCGATTTCAGACTCTTAGAAAAAGCCCTGCAGACCCCAAGTGTGTTTATCTTCAGCATGCTTGTGGGGGTCCGCACGACCACTCCTCCTTCTGTATCGACATTGTGTGCCCTTTCGGAGCCCCCCCGCCACCTCGGTTTCCTTTATCACTGGGTTGGATGGCTCAGCAGCAAGCAGTGGGGTTCCAGCACTACAAGAGGAGAGGCTTTCTCCAATAAAGGTCAGCGATGTTGGCTGGAGTCTGTTAGTGCCGCAAAAACACCTCAACCTTGTGTAAACTTAACTTTTCTTTCCCCCCTCCACCCCCATTTATCTCTGTCTCATCCCGATGTTGTCCTTGTTTTTATTATCGAAAAGGCTGGTGATGGTGGCAACACTAACCAACACAAATGTTTTTTGCATTTAGGAATTATTCATAAACATTGAACTTGTTCACATTTTTGTCACATAACACCTGTAAGTTTCAGTGTATTTTATTGGGATTTCATGTGATAGAAAAACTCAAAATAAGATGTTACTATAGAGAGAAAAGAAAACATTGTTTTAAAAGGCTGACTGTAATTTAATCTGAGTATACTTCCAGCATTTGAGCTTTAGTAAACAAACCAAGGAACCAAAAAATTAGGCATTCTAAAAATTAAAACAGCTTGACAAAACTGCAAACATACCAAGTTTTGCACATCAACCCTGGCCTGTCAGACAGATGTGAAGAGGATTAATCCATATCAATACCTCTAATTGAAAAGCTCTTGATATTAGGATGAAGTGAATACAGGGCGACCTTGGACAAAAACCTGTTGGCGACGACAAAAGCTTTGAGACTGAGGCCGATCACCTTCCAGTTCAACAATCCTAAACATACAACAAAATGGTTTTGTGCAAACCACATTCGCAAGCTATAGTAGCTCAGTCAAAGTTCAGACCTACAGCCAAATATCAGTCTGAGGAACTAGTTGATAAATTGCTGGTCACATTCTGTCTGTCGATATTGTTATGGTCTGGCTCTAGTACCATAACAAATCAAAAGGAAGCAACGCATGGGATAACTTAAAGTAGGATTTATTTAACAAAAATCATAACTGGGTAAGGAGGAGAGGTAGAAAGGGAAGAGGGTGGCAGAAAGACAGAGAGGAATGAACTGGGGTGAGAAAAACACGGTGCATCTTAAGCTGAATGGGATGTCATTCTGGAGACACTGGCCAGCTGCCTCCACTTCCAATCAGAACCAATCAGAAGCTCCAAAATAGGGATCTCAACCCAAAGGAAAGGCCTTGGGCCGTAACACCCCCCTCTCTTCAAGACAGGGTCCCCACCGGAACCCTGGGCAACCTGTGTATTCACATCTGGAAAAAATATAGAAAAAACAATATTAAATACTTCAAAAAAGAAAAAAAAAAGTACATAATTTCTAGCACAGTCAGCTAGAAATTATGAATTTTTTTTTTCTTTTTTGAATACATTTCTTGTTTTTTTTGATGCCATTAAAAATGTTGGTTCTCATTATACATGATGAATAGTCACAATAGTCTGAACCTTTAACCAATTAGTTCATTTTTAGGTCAAAAATTGCAAGCAACGTTTCTTATCAAATTGAATTTTTGTTGTCAAAAGCTGATTTTTCCATCCAGTTGGTAGATTTAATCACACACAAACTTCTTCATCCAATAAATAACATCAAATGTGAAATTTAAAGAGACTTTAACAAGGGTAGGGCGGAGGGGGAACTGGAGAACTGAAATTATTTTCTGTGATGGTGCCTGGAAAATATGATTGAGAATCAATAACAAAAACACAGATTGCTCTATTTCATATAAAAAATATACAAAAACCTTGAAGAACAAGCAAAAGAAGAGGAAGTTACCAACAAAATACTCAACCTTGACATTTTCTATTTGCAATTTGCATCAGCCCCGATTGTGTAAAAGCAAAATTGCAAGAAGAGCTTTTTGAAAAGTCTACTTCGAGAACCAGTAACAGTCGAGTCAGTGGGTTTTGCCAATCATAAATAGGCTGCAGGTATGCCGCTATTTTTGCAGGCGCAGCAGCTGCAATGAAACGGCCTAGTTAAGCGAACGTGGCTGTAGCTGTGATTAGCGAGTGAGACCCTAACAAGGGCGTGTTTATTGAGAGGCAGAGCGATGAAAGCGTTGCTAAGAGAGCGAGGAGTAGGGAGAAAGCAAGAGGAGGGAAAGGCGAAGAGAAGGAACTTATAGGCTGAGTGATGCTGCCAGAGCCAATTCATTACGACTGCAGCTCTGTCAATCCCTGCTCATCTCCCGTAGCACTAGACCACTAATGGAATTAGTCCCTGTCACACACACCCACGCACAAATGCTTGCAAACACACACCGAGGGGCAGAGGAAGGCACATCACAAGCACGCACTGCATTAACACAATAAGTCCTGCAGATATATCTCTGTGACAAAGCTCTCATACTGGCAACCCATAAATTGTCAGAGGTCAGCGGGTTAGCCACACAGCATGCAGCACGCTCTACGCGTTGTGAAAATGCTCACTGAAACGTACAACGCCGAGAAAGTCTTACGATTCTTTCTACTTTTGGCCTTTGCAAAAAAAGAAAAACTTTAAGTCTACAATCAATCTGATCGAGAGCGGTTAAAGCAGATCGGAGTCCATCAACCTGCTTGAAACGTTACGGTAACAACCATAAAATACAACCACAAACTGTCAGCGGTAAAATAATCAATGAGACATTCTGTATGTGCTTTTCAGGATGAAGCAGAGTCTATTTTTGGTGGAACATGACAAGACAATGCCTTTGACTGAGAGCTGGTTATCTGATTTGATCCAATAGAGGTCAACACCAGCCGGTCAATCCTGAGGACAGAGAATCAACCCCGCACCCCCAACCACCTCTCAGCCCCGCCTGCCTTCAAAACACCATCACGGTCCTTCCTGACCAACCTCCACCCCCTTCCCCAGCATCAGTTCCCTCCTCCTGTCCTGCTCCCTTGGCCTCCGCTGCCTCCTCCCTCTCACTCCGAGAGAGAGTGGTCATTAGATTACAACAATGGTTGTGACCGTAAGGATTCTCCACCGCTTTCCAGTAAACTCTATTTCCCCAAGACTAAACAAGAACAGCCGGAGACCGAAAGATTTGCTGGAGTGCACGGTCCTGAGGATTTCACACAGGAACTCAGGCGTTCTTAAATCAGATAACCGGCTCTCAGTCAAAGGCATTGTCTTGTCATGTTCCACCAAAAATAGACTCTGCTTCATCCTGAAAAGCACATACAGAATGCCTCACTGATTATTTTACCGCTGACAGTTTGTGGTTGTATTTTATTGTTGCTACCGTAACATTTCAGGCAGGTTTGATGGACTCTGATCCTTGTTCGGTCCAATGCTGAGCTCGACTAAACACAAATGCTCAAGCTGAGGGTCTTCAAAGCAGATCGCTGTGATGGAAACCCTACAGATCTGCCCTGATATGCAGACGCTATGACATATGCTCCATCGCAGTGGGGTGGTGTGCTTTTATGGTCAGCCAGCCCTTCCTCCCCCACCCACCCCACACACACACACACGCACACGCACACACACACACACACACACACACACCTAACAACCTTTTTTCACCCAGAGCAGAGGGCAGGAGAGTGTCTCAGAGAGAATGCTGATTGGTTAGCTTTGACTGGACGACCTTGTAGGTCAAGAGTGTGAGACCCCACAAGGCCCGGTGAAGAGTCAATTTTCCTGTGGTCAAAGGTCGGACGTAATGCCCCCAGCAGCTTCGGCAGCAGAAACACCGAGGGGATGAGCTCTGTTACAGCATGCACCATGGAGACCGGAGAGGAGGAGCAGTGTGTGTGTGAGTGAGTGAAGGGCTTGATTGGGAGCCAGGAGTGATGGTGAGGAGGATGGTTGGTCCTCTGAATGCCTTTGACCTTTGGACTGACCCCCCCTGCCGAATGGTTCCCTCTTGTTGACTGACAGTAATGATGTTAGTGTTCATGCGTATACGTCCATATTAGCCAGGAAGTAATCTTCATATTTTCGGACTTAGATATTTGATAAATATCTACTCCTTTTGCTGTCCTTGACCCACCTTTTGAGTTACCTCAACCTTGAAGAAGATAGATGGTTTTGGAGAAGATTTCATATAACCTTTACGTAATTCTCAGTGAAGTACTCAAAGCATTTATGTTGACGAAACAGCTCAATTTTTGTCCAACACCTGCTGCTCCTGTAGAGCTGATGCTTTTATACATAATCTCAAGTCAGAAGGTCAAGATCAGAATTGTAGACTTTGGACCGAAAGGTACTGCATATGAAAGACTGAAAAATCCAATGGAAAGCAAACAAAACTGTGGCCAAACTAAAGAACCAATATGAAATTTCTATGGCAAAATGGGATTGAAACAATGGCAAGAAACCCAAGATAAAAAAGATCTAACAAAACTAAGATCCAGTTGCAGAGGAAAACATTTAATAAACACTGGAAACAGAGAAAATAATTGATTTAATAAGCAATAAGCTTATTAAATTAACAGCTGTACAACCATTTTTGCTCTGCATGTTGCCTTTTCCTTTTCCTTTGCACATTAGATTAACTGGTCTCTCAAAATTGCCCTAGTTAGTTTAACTGTGCATATTTTTTGCTGTATTTGTCTCTGAGTTGTCCAAGGTTTACCCCGCCTTTCAAACAGTGACTAGAAAAGAGGAAATGTACAGTAAATGGATGTAAGACAGACTCATTAAAGGTGAGTCTATGGTGAGACTCGATCCATTCATATGTATTAGTTGTCTGATTTTAATGATAGATCCTTGCAGTCTGTAATGTGTGAACCCACCGTCTCATTGGGTGTCTGGGGACGCTCTGTGGCAAGAAAGTGGCTGAAAGGTGGTTTACCAATCAACCACAAGACACTGTTAGTTAAATAATTAATGTGTATCAGAATGTTAGAACGAAACCCCAAGCTCACCGTTAAAAGGGACAGATTAATGCTGATAACACCAGCCAGAAAACATTGTTCTCATTTTATTTGGAATGATCCTTTTCTGTTCAGGTCTTCGCAAAACATATTTGGACCCTTTGAGGTCATGTTACAACCAAAAGCTGGACTGTAGCAGGATTTGATGTTATTGGCTAAGCTAAAGTAGAGCATACATTCGAAAACAATACATGATGAATGAATCCAGCAGTTCTGTGAAGGTCTCAAAGGTTTCATAGAGAACATTGGTGAACAAACATCAAGACCAACAAACAAGGGACAAGTTAGGAGGTTTAAGGATGTATTCACTGCTGGCACATTTAGTCCGCTTGAAACGAACCAGAGTTTGTTTCCCCCAGTTGGTCTGGATCTTTTGTGCTGGTGAGAATACACTCAAGTGAATCCTGGCGCGAACCAAACAACCAGACCGAGACCCACTTTTTGAGGTGGTCTTAGTCCACATCCAAACAAACTCTGGTTTGCTTTTGGTGTGAACACACTGCATGAGTCTTTTCATACCTGATAGTCTGATAGACTCGGATTGATTGATTTCAACATTTGTTACATTTTCATTTGCTGCAGTTCACTTTCACACTGCACTGTGTCAAACTGCAGCGTGAACTTCTGTTCAACCTCTCACCTGTGGTGGCGCTGCATCAACAACTACAGAAGAAAATGACACAAAACCCCCTGATGAAGACACAGAGCGCAACTTCCTTTTTCGCAAAATGTAAACAAAAATGGAGTGGCGTCCTTATTGGTTGAAGGATTTTGACCTCCATTTCTCCTGCTAGTGTTAGACTTTTTCATTTGTTTGTATTTACCCAGGATGCCCTGCGCTATAGTCCACTTCCTGCTTTTGGAGAGCCCTTTAGTCCATTCGATTGCACATTCTCACCTCCCCAAACAAACTGGACTTTCTAGGCAAACAACCTTTGATTAAAGTGGTCTAAACAGGATTGGTGTGAATGCACCAATGTTAAACTGAGATACTCTTATAAAACAATCTCTGAGGCTGTATACATGTGAAAAAGCATATTTGAAAAGGGAAAGAGTAAGGCACAAATTTGGACCCACTGAGACCTTGGATCTTGACCTAAACTGGGAGCAAAAATATGTGGGAGCAGCCAAAAACCCCATGCTCACTGTGGAGGAGCAGCAGAAATCCACAGCTCAGGTGGAAGAATCCGTTGACAGAGCAACTACAAGTATATGTGCATTTCACAAACAGTCTTTATAAAAAAGTGAAAATAACTCTAACTCTGAACAGAAAGGCTCTTCAGAGTTGCAGCAAGGCAACCTGTTAGAAGCCTTGAGACTCACCGTCCAGCAGGATTACTCTAATGCTGAGGAATATCTAGAAATGATTGAAGAGTGGCACTGAATACAAATGAACACACTGTAAAATATTAGAAAAAAATATATAGTTTTTACAGCTTGAGCATACACAAAATGCCAATAAAATACAACGTTTACAGGCGTAATTAATGTGATAAAATATCCTGTCTGCTCACTTCTTTTGCCTGTTCTGATCGGTTCCATCCCCCTTCCTCCCGTCAACAGGATCCCCGGCTAGTTGTCTTTGACCTTCGACCTCCTAAGTAATCATGCTTCTGTGGCCCACTTTTCCTTGCATCCTGACAAACACCCAGCCACACACACTCAAATGCACCCACGCAGATAAATATCAACCAGGCGACTGAATGTTCTTGACAGCGTGGAGAAACACAGCTGGTTTAAAACACATTGAGATGAGAGTTTAATGTGTGTGACCAGGGACTCCTGCTGGCGTCGGAAGGCTGACTATTACCACTGGAAACAAACAGACAGAGTCTTAGACGCACAAAAGCTCACTACACAGGTCAACAACTCTGTTGCTTTCAGACTACGTGTAGAATGTTACTTGCCTGTATCGCCCTGATCAAATCATCACGATGCAAGTTAAACACACCTACAAACTGCGCACAACATAAATAAATATATATGTGGATTAATTGTCTGAACACTGTCCTCGTGTTGCCTTTCTTCTGGATGTGACAGCAAACTCGTGTTTATAATGTGTGTGCGCGTGCGTGTGTGTGCAGCCTTTGGAGTGAAACACTGCACCAGAGAGATTGGAATCAATACTCTGTGCTTCGTCATTTGTCACATCTTTACAAGGCTGAAGCCATCTGAACACCAGTTTATTTTACTTTGGTGTCATTTATCAAATTCCTCCACCCTGCAAACATGCAGCACACAAACATAAACATTCACAATTACATACACAAGAAAAGAGATCGGCAGCACTGGAGACTGTGGGTCATGAGCTTGTGGAAATGAAAGTGTTGTAAGTACCATTACTTGGCCGAAGACTTGGGATTCATACTGGGATTGTCAGCAATTAAAGCTTTGTAAAAGAATGAAATAAAATAAATGCTGTCTGTTATTTCTGTCCAACAGTTTAAAAAAAAAAAAAAACGCCACCAAAACTGAAGATATTTATTTGCTCATGACAGGAGGGAAACAGGTTTTTACATACGCTGAATAAACATCAGTTCTTTCAGGAGGAAAGGGCCAGAACAAAGTATTGCGAGAAACTTGTGGAAGGAAATTAAAAGGTTTGGCCCAATCAAGCAGTTTAAAAGACAACAATACATGATTACTGACCAAAAGTATGTACATTTCTGAATTTGAAGAAAGTTGCAAAAAGAAATAAAAAGTCTGTAGAAAACGTTCTCTGTAACTGTTCTGGTATTTAGCAAGCAATAACGTGTGTTAATTTTGGTAATAAATCATTTTGGTAATTCTAACCAACCCTGGTTTGATTTACCTTCACATGGTGAGAGAAAAATGTGTCTTGTGTTATTTGGTGTGTATGAAATAAATATCCAGTTTGGACTGTACAGTCTTCCTCATATCTAGCGTAGCTTTTCTCTGTGCTGTATGTTAACATATTTTCAGTTGTTTTATGAGACAGACATAATTTAACACTTCAAAATAAAATCAGATACGATAAAAATGGATTGAATTTGTTTATGGATCATTTATTTAATGTATTTTATTTTCATACAATGTGGTTAGACAACTGTGGTTGTGGAGTTTGTGCTTCAGTCACCTTTCAGTCTCCCAGACTAGTACAGTAATGTCCTCTACAGCTAAATCTTAGACGACAATTCAAAAACATCAGTCTGACTTTGAGCGAGGGCGATTGTCCTTTAATCCAGACCAATGGGATGGTTTTCCATAGCAGTCTGCACTGATTGGACGGTGAGTGTGTAACAGGATCTTGGAAATTTCAGTGAGATTGCTCCACTAACCAATTTTCCTGAACTCTGTGGTAACATTCCAAAAAGCCAGATATGACTTTATTCAATTCATCCACAAACGATAAAGCAATTTGGCCCTGACCACTTTCCACTACCTTACACGTGCTCCACCACACACACACGCACACACACATGCACACGCCGGCACACAGACTTACAACATACTGTAAGTGCAGTTAATCCAGACGGTTCTACGGTAAGCGTCCTCCTGAGGAGGCTTTTGTTCAGCTCAGTTTTCCAGGAAGGATTAAGCAACACTTAAACTCAGATGATACGACTGAAACAATGTATCATATTTTTCTATCTTTTTCATAGCCCAGCGTTTTAAAGTATTAAAGTTACCCAATAATAAAAACACGTTTTATTTAAAAGCGAGAGGTCTTGTGGGTTAAGGTAATACATAAGAACAGCTTGGCTTTGATTAAAATTGTTTTATTTCTACAATTCATTGATTTGTCAGATTATTTTTCTGTTTGTTTTTTGCTGTTGAACACTGGCAAGCACACTGCTGTTGTTCAACGTTCATCATTTAGTGCAGGTGGATCCCGTTGGTCGGCAAGACGCTGCTCTGACATTCTGGACAGTGGAAAGTCCTGAGAGGTCACCATACAGTGGACACCCAGTCATTCACATATTGTTTTGCAGAGCACATCTTAGATACCTGAAAGAAAATGCAGCCTGAGAAGCTAAAATACCTCGGCACGCCGCTTTCTTACTGGCTACTGAATGCAGTTTGCATAGCAGCCAATCCAGGAGCAGCATTTATTTTCCTCGCTGCTGATAGGCTGCGAGGAAGTACAGTAAGACTGTAGATAACAGAGTCTGTGGTTTCCACTGTGAGAATTAATGCATGTTACCATACATTGAAAGCTGCCACTGCTGATTTGTTTTAGTAAGCAAATATTCTGACAATTAATCAGATAAAAAAGCACATTCTGCCGATTCTTTTATTTAACCGCTCATGCATATTTTATACAATATTACAAATATGTAAAAACCGCAAATGAACAAATAATTAGATTCCTTTATCTCAATAGGAAAATAAACATTTTGCTGGCTGAAATACAATAACATAGCAAAGAATGCATCTGCAGCTAAATAAATACTCAAATAAGTGCTTCACTTAACATTAGTGCGTTGTAGGACTGATCTGACGACTATTTTATCAATCCAATAGTTCAAAATCGGAGAGCAGAAGCTGTTTGAAAGGAGAACTTTACCGAATTTTAACCAGGAAAAAAAGCTAAAACTATGACAGTAGTGGAATTCTGGGTAGAACCCATTTGCAGACAAAGAAGGTTTTTCATCCAAAATGCACATTTTTCTGCACAGTTTTAGCTCAACTGCTGCTCTGAGAGTGTTGTTTTTCCTCATCAAATGGCATATTTTAGAGCTCATACACTCCAATTAATGGTTAATCCATTACTAAATTAGTTGACCATGAATTAAATAATTGGTTAATCACGATTCAATCAGATTAATTGTTTCATCCCTAGATATATTTGGTGTTTGAACAAGTTAAATAGACGGTTAGAAGCGTTTTTAGAGAGGATCTCAAGTATTAGCAGATTTTTGCTACTTACTGTGGGCCACTGTATTGTCGCGTTTCCTCATCTGAGCTTGGATCTGGACTGAACTTCCATTCTTATGAAAGAACATGTAAAGTTTGTTTATTCTGTCCAAATCAAACTTATCGGTCTTCTGATAAAAGCCTGTGGGCATCTTCTTCTCTGACCACATGCTGCTTACTCTGTTCTGCTGGAGTTTGTTCACCAGTTGTTGTATTGTTTGTTTGTTTGCCTTCTTGTTGTCCCTTTTCTTGACTTTTCGTCCACTCCTTAGAAAGTCCATGTCTCCTTTCTTGAAAGCTCCTGTCTGTTATTAGACAGTTCTTTTTGATCACAGGTAATCCAGGGTTTGTCCGTTCGAAGCGCCTCTCTACACCGAGCCAACAATTTACACACTGTAGGTAGAATAGAACAGAAATACTCTATTGTCTCACAGTATGGAAAGGTACGCCATTTTATACCACGATCTGAAATATTTTAAGGAAAAAAACTACCTTTAATAACATCTATTCAGATAAAGTACTTGGCATGTACAAATAAAAAAAACCAACCCCACAAGTTGTTAAAATAGGAGCCAGATTTATCTTTCCAACTTTTTTCTGTGATTCGGGTCAAAGGACTAAGATGAACGACGATTCACAGTCGACAATCTGCATGTAATTGTCCAAGACGGTTTCATATGAATTCACCTCACACACAGTGAGAACTGGTGATTGCAAATGTTTGAGAAAGAAATGGGTGATTTCTGTAGGCAGCATTCAGACCGAGCCCTCTGATCTGCCCCGAGGCCTGCTGCTGGGCGTCTCCTAATGAGAGAGCCACCATTGACCACATCCTCTGCTTATTGATTCTTAAAGGTGACATGCACTAATGGGATTCTATAGTTGTGTAATGAAAGATCAATGGGGAGAGTCCAGACTTTTTGTTAGGTTGACATACTTAAAACGAAAAAATTATGTTTTGGGAACTTTTATATATCAGCATTTGGAAAGCAGACAGTCGCTGACCTTAAGCACACTGATTTGTTGTCTGTTTCAAAAGATTTGTGACTTTGTGTTTTTCCTCACATATTTGGACATATGGACTTTTCAAAAGCAAAACAACAACAACAACAAAAAACAGTTGAAGAATGTCAAATGTTTTGTACAATGTAACACAAAATGCTATTTCTGGTGAGGAGTTTATTTTTGCTTTAAATAGCTAAAAATAAAGTTAGGTGAATTGTACCAGGAGCAATTGATTAAAACGCCATTTTGAAAGGTTTGATGTCGTCAAACCTGAGACTTAAGCTGGACTACCAAGACCGTCTCAAAGAATAAGTCCCGGCTAGCAACAGGGCTAGCTTGTTTCTATTCACAGCTGCACTAAAGGTCTGGGCTAAGCGGGGAAACAAACTCTGATCCGTTTGACACAGACCAATGTGCCAGGTGTGAATACACCCTTAGTTTCTGTTGTTTTCTGGCATTCCTTTATCGTTTGTTTTGCTGTATCACTCCATTTATTCTCATTGTTTGTGTTTTGGTTGTGTTTTGCTAGATGGGCGTTTCTTTTCGGGCATCATTTAAATTAGCTTCAGGTTTCTTTTTTACACAAACAAACCCCAGGACTTCTGGAAAAATAGTTTTTGGACAGATGGGACTGAAACAGAATCATTTGCATGTCAAAACAGAGGACATGTCTGATGTAAATCAAATAGACAATTTCAGGGAAAGAAATCCCTTGAACCATAGAGCTGGAAGAATGGCCATAAATGCCATTATTTGCCATTTTTGCCAATAAGCATGCCAAGAATTCAGGGGACTTCTTAGGTAGAGCAGACTGATATGCTGCTCCTCCTCACTTTAGGTCTCAATTACCTGGTGGTAATTTCTCTTATTCTAGCACAGATATCATGTGAAGTGTTGCCAAACTGATCACATGCTTGTTTTCCACCTTGTGACAGCTCATCCTTTAACAAGCAATTGGTGTTGTACTGTTTTCTTTAACTTTAAGGACTTTATGTATTCATATGGACTTAGATTTGATAGAATGTTGTATATTATTGTTGCGTGCGTCCCATTGATTGTCCTCATTTGTCACGGATGTCTTTGGTTTGGGTCTGATTGGCTCTATATAGGCTGTTTGCTTGGCTGAGATCTGTACCGAACTGACGACACCATGTAGCCAAAATCCCTCCAATTTTTTGCCATTATTAAAGCTGCTGGATACTTTTGAAGTGCTGCTTATTCCCTTTTTTTGTTGTAGTTTTTCAGAACAAGGCACCCATTTCTTGATCCACCCCTTTTTTAACATTGGAGCTGGGCATACTACTTTCCTCCTCTTCTTGGAGATTATGTATCACCAAAATGTAAAGATTTTATAAAAGCTAAAATGTAGCAAAATATAATATAAATATACCATGTGTAGTTATATACACATGGTATATTTATGTGTAGTTATATACACATGGTATATTTATGTGTAGTTATATACACATGGTATATTTTGGTATGCTTTGGTTAACTGGAGGGTAGTTCAGTTGGCCAAAGTTTAGTGAGAAAAACAAATACCACTCTGAGAGTCAACAGGTCAAATACGGGCATTAGCATTTCAAATCCCTTCAGTCTCTTTGCTGCTTCTACTGCACTTGACAGAGGAGGAACACCCTAGCTGGTAAACATGTTAAAGTAAAGGAAACACCTAAGACCGTTGGGACTGCGGCTGAACATCTCACACCTCTTCTTTACCATGCCTGAAACAAGACAACAGGCTTTCTCCATTTGCACCCATTGATTCTGCCGCTGACATGTGTTCAAGACTTGTTTGGCTAAAAGTCGAACTTTAGGACACGTCAATCCGTCTCGTCCATGTTCTCAACCTCGGTGATCAAAAGCTTTCTGATCATGTCTTGGTGATGGAGAAAATGGGTCTAGTCGAGCTTTCATGGTTAAACACGAGATGCGTTTGGTTTGACGTCTTCCTTAACTGTGAGGGTTAAGGAAGACGGGTGGCCACATATTCTTTAAAATGCAGAATTGTCCTACGTTTGGCAATTCAATTCGGCATCTAGTTTTAAGTTCTCTTTCATAAAAAAAAAAAATTATGATTCAACTATTATTAAGAAGTACAGAGATAATGTCATACTGGAATTATTTGATTTATTTTGGACAGGATAACGACAGATAAGAAAAAAACAAAAAATAAACTGTTTGATCTTGAGTAGATCTCAAGATGTGTAAGATCTACCCAAGGCACAAGGGGGAAAAAAGCTGTGTTGCACTTTGAGACTTTGGCTTCCCTCCACATGTCAAACAGTTGAATTGAAGATGTACTCTAGGCAGGACTAGCAAAGGTGTAAATATTTCTAAGGTCTCAGTGTCTGATGTTGCCAATTTTTATCATTTATTTTCTTTTTACATTTTGTTTTTGGAAATAGGTGAAGGGACAACAGTGAGACCTGTAGAGTTGGTCTCATGGTTGGTCAGTGAACCCATAGAGGACTATAGTCTCTGTATATGGGGGGCTTGCTTTACCTCTACAACACTCAGAGCACCTTTACCCTTCTCATTTAAAGCAGAATTTCTCCTTTAACTCACTTACTGTAGCCAGGGAGATATTTTTACAAAACCGTGTTGTTGTTTTTTTTTAAGGACAGCACAGCTGAAACTTTTAATCCAATTTACTCTACCACCTCCCCCTTATCCCGTATCCCACTTCCTTACTAAAATTTCAGACATCATCGATTCCATTGCTCCCAATGAAGTGAAGGTCACGTCTGGTAGGAGGAAATCTCCCTTGAGAAGATATCCACATGTGAAAAGGTAGAGCACGAAAGAGGCCGCTGTCCAAAGGCTGAACGAAAATGGAAGAAAAACTCCAAATTTACTGTGAAATCTACTAATAGCAAGTGAAACATCAAAACTGAAATGTGAGGGAAATACTCTTTGCTGACATCATAAAAAAAAAAAAAATCAACAATCTTTGTGCCTTGTCTGCCACGGTTGACAGGTTGACAAACTGTCCTGTGGCCGTAGCATCTGAACTCCTCTCTACCACTGGCAGAGACAACTCCAAAAACGAGAGGGTTTTACCACCACACCTAATCCAATTGCAATGTTTTACCCAAGCACAACAAATGCAGAGAAAATGACACAATTCCACCAAGCTAACCATAAAAAGAAATTATTAATCGATTAAGCTCATTTCCTGCTGTCTTTATAGCCTACCCACAGCATTCTTTAAGAAAGTTTAGCCTTTCATTAGTTCTGATCTGGAACCCATCCCTCTCATCAGGTGTTTTCACCCAGGTTTTAAAGGAACCACTGATGGAAGAAGAACAATCTGGACATATCACTCCTGCAGAGTTACAGGCCAATCTCACACCTTTCACTTATCAAAAAAAGTGATTTTAAGAGCAACTGCTTCGACGTCTTTAACTCTCATGCTGAGCCAGTGTTCAATGATGCCAGCATAAATGCGGATTATGGAGGAACCACTTTGCTGGTGCTGTTGGGCCTCAAGCGCAACATTTAACGCCGTTGAGCATGACATCTTATTAAAGCAATTGGTCAAATTGACATCTCACAATGTTTAGCTCAGGGGTCTCCAACTCCAGTCCTTGAAAGCTGCTGCCCTACAACTTTAGCACACATACATGCTCCAACACAGCTGAATCAAATGGTTGAGTTGACTCCTCAGTATGTCATTAAGTTTGGTAGAGGCCTGGTAATGACCTAGCCAATTGACCCAGGTCTACTGGAATGTGGATGCATCTGAAAGTTGCAAGAGAGTAGCTCTGTAGGAGCAGAGATGGAGATCCCAGAGCTAGACATTGAGATGTCGATGAGACCAGTTGCTTTAGCTTTGGCTGAAACTTTTGTTGTACATAGCCTGAATGAGAGCTGTGAATAAGGCAGTACAGTGTTACAGTGTTGATACAGTCGGGGTTACAGTGTACACGTGTGCTCTACAAACGAGCGAACATGACCTGTGCCATTAGTTGACAGAACATGTTGGTTTAACAGTGCAAGTGGTTCAGTTGAAGTAACGTCAATAGATGACTTAAATGTAAATGTGTGTCTTTGCCAGAGAGTTTTCTAAATACAAGATTTGTCCAGGTAAAACACTCCACCAACTGCAGTTATACTGTTTGTTTACAACAAAACAGTCCAGTCGTCGTGAAGCGCACACGACAGAGAGAGAAAACACATCCGGTTAGCTAACTGTGTATTAGCTACTCTTGCCCCAGCTAATGTGCCCTCTGCACATTATGCTGCTGACACACCTGCAACAATAACATAGACCTGAATTGAATATCTTAGTTGTTTACCTAATATCCACTCCCTAGTGATTAAATTAGCAAAAATTAATTATTAGGGGTCATTAGGTTTGAGGTCTTTTGAAGAGGACCGCAAGACGTCAGACGTCACTCGTTGATTTGTAAGCGTGAACTTAGGAACGTCTGCATTAGGGAACTAGCAGAAAATAAGTACAATATCTTTGTTATTTTGGAAAATACAAATTACATCATTTTGACTGACCTACAGCCGTTGATCCTTTTGTCCTCTAAATAAATATCAATGCCATAATGGACTACACTGGACCTGAGAGTATTTTATGCATATTTGTGTCAACCTGCGACACGTCTGCAAGTCAACCACTCAGCAAGGAGATATCAAAACAATTTTAATGCACTGCCAATAAATGCTCTAAAGTCAAAGCTCTTCGGTTTGAAGGAGGCGGCGGCGACGGTGAGGTGCCGAAGCGTGACTCGCTAAAGTGGAATCATTTTTCCCTTTTTAAAGGACAGATAGTTAGAACTCCTCTTTGAGAGTGATCATTAGGGATAACCGCTAACACCACAGTCCGAGAAGAGACAATTACCTGCAATCACAGCTGCTGTCCGGGGCGCTTTATGCAAGTGTGTGTGTGTGTGTGTGTGGGCGTGTGTGTGCGTGTACACGCGCAGCAGCTTGATCACCCCTCCGGCGGGCGTTTGGACCCCCCTCACACCTCCACCCCCCACTCCACCCCACCCTCCTGCACAGCCAGTCATCTGTCACCATTACAGGACAAAGGCAGCAGCGTCTCAGGGCCATTACCGAGATTGCTGTAGATGATTTGGAGTGTCCTCCTCAGCACAGAGAAAATAATTTCCTCACAAAGAGGCGGCTCCCTCTGCTCTGCGGGCCCCTGCCACAGCCTATGGTACAAACTGCAGAGCGCGCCGCCCTCTCCCCGCAACCCCACGCCACCCCTCGTTTGGCACAATCGCCTCCAGGAGGGATGCAAGCGGAAAGGGCGGATCACGTGGCACAGATATAAAGGGACAATAAAAAGACGTAAGAGAAGATGACAGAAGTGTGCTTCTCTTAATGGTAGTTAAGGGGAGGAGGACAGTTGAGAAAATGAATAATTAATGCAGTTCTGCTTGAAAGGATTTTAAAAAAATATTAAACTTGAACGAGATAATTTCATCTACATTTCCATGATTTGGCTCAGTGAAGTGCATCCCTTCAATCTAGCCCTTGTTTCTCTCTCTCTTCTCCAAACTGCTGGCCAGAGATGGAGCTTTGTTTACCGTCGAGCCGACCTTGGCTGGAATGTGGAGGAGTGTTTAAAGACCGGCGCTGCGAAGTGAGCACCGCGTTTGTACGTGAGGACTCCTGGTCAGTGGCTGCAGGGCGGCGCTGCCCCCGTTCCACCAACTCCACACCCTACCAAACCCAGCACACACCCCACTGCAGCCGACACATGCACACACACCTCTGACACACAGAGATCATGATGAATTGTCCTCTCTGCGGGCTCAGATTGTTTTTTAAGGTTTAATTCAGTTTCTTCCTGTGCTTGGATGAGCAGCTGTGCGCATGGCTGTGTGCGTGTGTGTGTGTGTGAAGAGGCGTGTGCTGACGAGTGTGTTTGCACCTTTCGTGTAGATGTGTCACAGTATTTGCGCGCGCGGGACGGAGGGAAAGAGAGAACGGAGGGAGAAGGGGAGAGAGAGAGAGAGAGAGGGAGTGAAAGAGAGAACAAACAGGAGTTATGGATCTCAGGTCTAATGTACTCCAGCAGGTCAGAGAGAGGGGGCCTCGAGTCGCCATGGAAATGGCAAAGCCTGATCAATACTCAAGGTTATAACCTCCAAACTGGGACCCTCCCCCAAATATGTGCCATCCATCCATCCATCCATCCATCCATCCATCCATCCATCCATCCATCCATCCATCCATCCATCCATCCATCCATCCATCCATCCATCCATCCATCCATCCATCCATCCATCCATCCATCCATCCATCCATCCATCCAAATGAACAGCGTTAAATAATTTCATATGTATTACAACGTAGTTTTATATTCCTGCTGGCTAAGATGTACGGCGAGTAACAACAACAAAAGTCAAAGTGGAAGTTATTCTAAAACAGAAGCCAGTTGTTTTTATCTAAAGGTTTTGACACTTTACTATACAAAACACTACTCATTATTTGAAATAGAAAATGACAAACTGCAATTCATAACATAACTTAACAGATAATTTATTATTAAAATAATAGTTGTAATAATAATGATAATAATAATAATAATAATAATAATAATAATAATAATAATAATAATAATAATAATAATAATAATAATAGACAAAGGATCTGCGTAATGTTAGGCATAATGATTGGAGCCATTTGACTTTCTTTTATTGTTGTGAATTTGTTGTTATGTTGTGACTTTTGCATTTTGTTGACCCCTCTGAGCCACTGTAGTAATAAGGAAGTAGACAAGCATGACAACAACCATTCTTACCTGGTGCTAAAAATGCGTGCTGACTGATCAGATTGGTCACTATGTGTTTCACATGCGAATAAACTCATGGCAACAGCTGTGCAATTGTTACAAATCACACATCGGCAAGGCGGAAAATCAGCACAGTCACATTGTTTTGAATATAAGGACAATACAAAACAGTGAAGGGATGTTTAAGAAAGAAAGAGATCATCTGAGCTTTGCAGGATGCATGATATAATGCAGCAATCACCTGGCCATTTGGAGTCATGATATTCACAGATTAAAAAAATATTGACTTGCTAGAGCATATTTCTATATATATATATATATATATATATATATATATATATATATATATATACTTTTACTGGATAAAAAATACATTAACTGTATTATAGAGTGCTTGTTCTAAGCAATAGCTCTCAGAGATTTGGGTTTCAGAGAAAGCAAGTTGACCAAACGGGCCATGATGGAGAACAAGAAGTGAATGGAGTTAGGTAAGAAAAACATGGCTCTTTCTAGACATTCAAAGAAAATACATGGACAGAGAATCTATTCTTCAGTGTCTCGTTTTACCACCCAAACAGTTTCTTCAATCTGTTTCCAATGGCAACATTTGGCATTGTAGATTTCATGAATAAGTAATAAAAACTGTGGGGATTTTCTTTTAGACTCTCCTGATTGAATGTTACTCTCTTCAGGTGTCAAAATATAATAAAAATATTTTCTAAAAGCACTAGCTGCAAAGATAACTGTGTCCAAATCTGAACTGATGCTGACTCTGCCACTTGTGAATGGTTCTTTTAAAACTTATCTACATAACATTGCAAAGGCAAAAGTTGTCTTTAAAATGCTCGTGTGTTGTTATTAGACGTCATGTGGCCAACGATAGCTTTTAAAAATAAAAAAAACTACACGTCATATTAACGGTGACAGCTAAATTGAGTAACTGTCAGAACAACTAAAGGTTGGATTTCAGCAAAGCTTATGAAATTACCCAAATTCAAAGTTTATTCCAATGGGAAAATAAGCAGATGAGTGGAAAAAATGAAAAAAAGTGGGTTAAAAAAAAGGAAGAAGAATCCAGCAGTGGAAAGTAATGAGCAGAAGATGGTGGAGATCCTACTGAGTGACTTTAAACCCGTTAAACCCTCCACAGATTGCACCGGTGTTTTGACAATGGCCAGTAAACTATCTAAATTGCAGTGTTTTTAGCGTCCGTCTTTCTCCGCTGCGCTGGGTAGCGAGGCGTGAGGTTGTCAGCCTTGTCAAACGGCCTTTCTCTCCGGGTGCGCGGCTGCTATCATCATCACTGGCCTTTCAGACGCCAAACTTTGTCCCTTTATCTCCGATTGTGCCTCTCCCTCACTATCCCGCTGAAATTACCCTTTCATTTTGTTGTGCCATAAAATTACAGCCTGGTGAAGATTGGCAGTGTTTTTCTGCAGAAGGAAAGGGGCAAATCAATGTTTTTGTTGAGACGGTGTGTGTGTGTGTGTGTGTATGCGCGCGTTGTCAGAACATCAGAATGCACTGATGTGCGATCGATGTGCCATTGTTGGTGTGTGTGTATATAAGTGTGTCTCAGAGCTATCACTGAGGATAATAGGACTCTTGGTAATGCCAGGCTACAGGGGCAAAGACCCCTTTTTTACTGGACACTTTTAGATTTTTTTCAATCAGTAAGAGGAAAATAGCAAAGTGGTACAGGAGGTGAGGACCTGCGCTGGGTCAAAGGAGTGAGGAGGGGAGTGTTGTAGTTGGTGTCTGTGCAGAAGCCGGGACATTCACTGCAAACCTTACCAGTGATTTTTTTTATAACTTTGTATCAAAGTTGAACCTCGCTCTATTTTTAAAAAAGAAAAGAAAACACACGCACACCAGGAAGTTTTTGATGATTTTCGACAGACGCCTTGAACAGTGTTCATACCGCTTGAGTATTTTCCAAATGTTTTCGCGCCACATCTGAAGCTTTCAGTGAATTATAAATAGCCAGCTACCTCGGCAGTGTGTCATTTATTACAGGCTACACACTACACTGTTTTAAAAAAGGGGAAAGATTTCATAAGGGCACTTTTTGTCCACAGGGAAAAAAGGGCAGTTGTTCTAGCTCTAGCACCACCTAGTGGCTGCCTGTGCACATCCAAAGAGTTGGGATATAATGTGATAGACCAAAAGAAAGTAATGCATCATTATAATTATAACGTGAAAGGAAAGTCATAAATGGCATTGAAAAGTTTTTGATGAAAAATCAGAAAAGTATCATCTGTATATTTAGTCTTCTTAGTCCATTTGGCGCTAAACCAGTGACGTGCGGTGAGATTCATAGCTGGTGAGGCACTGACGTCATCAGAATCAGATTTGCAAATAGATGCATAGATTGACAGCAGTTTACAGGTTATGCAGTCTGAAACAAACCTTTCAGCTCCGGCGTTGGTCTTCCTTTGGTTATTATCTCCTGCTTCGATTGAAAGTCCACTTGAGAAAACTTTTTTAGTGTTGTAATGTAGTCATCCATGTCGAAAGTCGGGATAAGCGAGAGGGAAAAAAAATCACTATCTCTATTATAATCTATCGCTGCACTTGACTTGCTTCCCGAATCGTTTAGCCTAGCTCGCTGTCACTTACTCGGCAGTTGAGGAGTGAACAAGACGAACGTCTGGGATCTTGAGCGCCCCCTGCCATGAGGCAAGAGAACTGCCTGCCTCACCTCGAACCTGTTCTCTGCCGTTTATAATCGCTCATTACACGAAACACGTTACATAAACACAGTTGGTGACAAAAAGCACTGTACATTATATACATAAGCAAAATTATTGGAAATAAATTCACATATTAAATTTGTTTAAACCATTTTATTGACGCCGTACAGCAACATGCTCTCTCCGCTTAGCAGCCAGCGCAGAGCCAGGGGTTGCGCAATCCGTGAGGCAGAGCTGCTGCCTCACCGGCATCGCTTCCAAGCATTTGAATGGGAAAATAAGAAAATTCAGCGATTTTCAACAAATAAAAATTGAAATTGGTGAAGCTACATGAAAAATAAATATGTTTTAGTACAAACCACCGGATGAATATAACAATTTAAATTACTTTATGATTATATATTTTCTTTCTTTCCATGATGGCTGGTGAGGCACTGCCTCACCTGCCTCCCCTGACCGCACGTCACTGCGCTAAACCAATTATAGAAGTAACTTAAATAGGCAGCTGTTGTGTGAAGCCCACAGAGAACAAACATCACCATGAAGACCAAGGAGCCACAGCACTGAGGATCATTGAGGAAGTTATGGAGAAGTTTAAAAATCACCGTTTAGTCTACCACAGCTTCACAACCCCTGATGTAGCCTTAGCCGAGAGGCCTAGCAAGGAGCCTTTAATTAAGAGGCTCACTGTAATCCTGTAGGAACTGTATAGAGCCGCTGCTCTGTTATGCTGACATGTCGACATATATTCCACACATCTGGGTGTTATGGAAGAGTGGAAAGAGCAAAGATGTCAAAGAAGGAGCTCTCGCCAGATCGAAGCGAAAATTAGCTTTTTGCCCTTAGTGCAAATTATGCTTAGAGGAAAATTAATACGGCACATCACAATAAACATCCCTGCAGGAAAACACGGTGGTGGCAGCACCATGCTGTGGGAAAGCGAGTCACTTTAAAGAGAAAATGGAGAGTGCGAAAAAGACGTAAGAATTGTGGAAGAGAGTATTGAATCGTGGTAAAATCTGGAGACTGAAACGACGAAGGAATATCGCTTTCTTTGTGTTGATGTCATTTTTTTTTAAATGACACAAAAAGCACAATATAAAACTGGTTTATTCAATACGTCATTCAGTCTAAGGAATTCCGTTCATAATGATACTTTTTTTTCATCAAACTAAAGAAGGGGTGGAGTTTAAGACTTCAAAATGTTTTCAAACTATTACTAATAATTATTACCGTGAGTTTTGCGTCACAGTGGTTGCCTAATGCGCTCTCATTTGTGTCTTTAAAACCCTGAGAGCCCTCGCAGGAGAGCAGCCTTTTTTTCAGTGCTTTGTTTGTTTTCCATCGACACTCTTTGAGAGACGCCACTTATCGTTTCCAATCGGCCTGCTTCCTCCCGTTAACTCTCCATGCGGTCAATTAATAACCAGAATCGATATTTGCATGTTTGAGTAAGAAGCGGCAGGGCGAAGGCGCACATTTCTGACGGCGCCATCTCGTTATCGCTCGTCTTCGTTGACATTTTTGCTCCGCTGATACCGGCTCTTCCTCTTCCTCGTCCTCCTCCTCGTTGGCTGGAGGGTCAGGACAAACACGGTGTCCAGTTTGCACACACAATCTGAATGCCGTCTATTGAATAGAGCAAACAATCCTTCTTTTGTAGAGTCTGCTTTTTTTTTTTTATGTGTCTTCAGGATCCTTATTTGTAGTCTTGTGGACTATGATGATCAAATATAGTCCTCAGTTCTTGCTATGCGTCTTAAATTTGAATTAGTAGGTTTTATATACACATACAGGTGCATCCCAATAAAGTAGAATTAAAAATGTATTTATGTCAGGTACTTAGCTGAAAATAAGACTTATACATTTCATAGATGCATTATTTACATGCTTCCTTTATTAAGCTGATAAAAAAACAAAATCACTTAAAAAATAAAAACAAGACAAATTAAAAAGAGTTTTATTACAAAATGCTGCCCAGTGAAAAGCAGGAGGAGTGAACAGTTTTCTGATCAATTAAAAACAGGGATTTGTGAATATTAAGTGAGGTGTCTTATTTTATTTCAAATTTTTTTCAGTATGCTGATGTGCAAAGCCCATATTGAAAATCTGTATTTTTATGACACTTGTCTTTAGAACGACACATGAAGTTGTCTTTAACATCCTGACAGACAGCTGTGTTAACTTCAGTTTAAAAGAATAAAAATAAAATTAATTCAAAACTAAACAGTGGACCAACACCAGCCAATAACTCCAAATCAATACTGACTGTGGAAACTTTCAATATCTTGAATTTTTAGTCAACTCTGCCTTCACATTTCCAAATAAAAGGCGGAAATTGCTTTAATCTGGGGGGAAACACATGACTTTGGAGCTCTGAGGGTTCCTGATGTCATTTCCTGTTCAGGACTCTCTTAACATAGCACATGTTCTGGACGGGTCCCAGAGTGTGGAGGCTCTAGATGCCCTGACTTGCTGCTGAAGCCCTCGGGGTTGTCGTTATCACTGGTTGCTATGAAACATTTTCAAACTAACTTTGAAACTTTGCTGCTTCTACAGTCTTTCCTCGTTCATTCAGAGTCGTGCTCTTCATTCTGTGTTCAAGACCATTTGGTGTAATGTTCAGGGTCAGAAATGAGCTGTGAAACTTGAAACGTTTTTCCTTCCACTAAGTTTTCCATGATCATATTCAGACCCAGAACTCTTTGAACAGTTTCATATTTTTAGCATTGACCTTTTGTGGCATACCCAACTCTACATCATGTTTGCGGAGACCAAAACATGACTATTGTATAACAATTTTGCACCATAATCCCTTTTTGTTTGATTTTCTATGAATCTCAAATTTTCTAAGCTGAATTTTGTCTTCTTTTTTTCCCCCGGTTTTTATTCACCATAAACCAAAATGATCAAATTAAAAAGAAATAAAGGCTTCAAATAGTATTTCCTTGTGTGTGCGCCGAGACTGACGTCCAAGTTTCACTTTTTGAACAATTCCTTCATCTTCTCATTTATAGAGATGTGATCCAAACAAAAAGCTAAAGGTGTAATATTCAGGTTTACTAATATCTGAATATAATAATATGAGCAGGGAAACAAAAGCGTGTAAAAAATATATCTTGTATGACTATATGCAGTAAGTTTTTAACTTATTTTGATCACTGACACCTGACTCAGTGACTTTTTTCTGTAATAATAATGATAAAACATCTATTTTCCTGTTTTGCTACGACTAAATGAGCAGAACTTGATCTGCTGCTGATATGGGAATTTTTCTTGTCCGTATTTTATGTCTATGATGAACAATTTTCATGACGCATTTTCTTTGTCCTTGTCTCTAATGAAAACTTCCTATAACATTTAAAAAAAAAAATAAAAATTTCCATTATCACAAATCTGCTGCTTATAAAAGAAACGTCACCTCTGCACAGGCATGAATTTTTGCATTGACAATATATATTTTACATCGTGTTCAGTTTTGATACTTTAATGCAGACAGACGAACAAAATTACTGAGTAAATTCACCCTTCAACTCCTAATCCAGCCAGTAATTTTACATCGGCGGCTTCATTTCTTGCGCTGCACCTTCAAATATGCCTTAATAAATCTCTCGATAGCGCTGGCATGCTCTGTTGTCTGAAAGCTTTTTGGATCCATACCAACTCCTTTTCAACAACGTATAAGGGAAGAGGGTGACCTTTATGGCTTTTGAATGGCGTACGGCAACCACGACGTGTTCACCCGCCGCGCGCGCCCTTTGTCGCGGCCCGGCCTGCCTGGGTTGCAAAGTCCAGAAGCATCTGATATTTTGAACAAAAGAGCGGCGAGATAATGCGGAGGGCACTCACCGCCGGAGACGTGAGGAAGGAGGCAGTGGGAGAGGCGAGCAGCGAGGTGCCATCAGTGGAGAGAAATGGGAGTGAAAAGGATGAGAACCTAGAAACGAAAATCAATACAAGAAGGCAGGAAGGCATAAGAACTGGGGAAGGGGCGGGCGGGGTGTTGCGGGGCGCAGTAATAGAATAGACTAAAGATAAATAATGAGGACAGGAGGAAAGGAAAAGAAATAAGAGAGGAGAGCAGAAAGAAGGAGACAAGGAAAAATGACGGCAGAATCAAATCAGAGGATATATTTGTTATGTGAGGCTGTCCTTACCATCAATAATGTTTGAAAATAAAGAAAATTGCTCTGATGGTTGAAAAGTCCCTTGAACTTTTGGAAAACACTGAGCTTCTTAAAAATGTGACCTGGTAGTCCTTAAAAAGTAGCTGATAAAAACTGCTGTCATTTATATATACATATATAAACTTCTGCTGACATTATCATACAAACTATTTCTCAGTCCAACGCCGCTGACAGCGTTGGACTGAGTTAGGCGCTTAATGAAGGAACGTTGTTGTGACGACTTCCTGGTGGCGGAGAGTTGGAAATTGTTGAATCTTAAAGAGACGGAGGTCCAATTTCAAGGAGTCAAATTACAAAGTCTGATTTCTTTTACGTTATGTTTACAGATATAGCATTCTCATAAGAACTGAAGGTATCAGTTATTTCATGTAGCTATAAAACGACACTATTTGCCTGTAAAATGCATAATACTTCTGCTTTAAAGCAGCCTGGACTTCTTGAACTGGAGGGAGAGGAAAGTAGACAAACATCGTGGTTGGTTGTGGATGAGCGTAACATTTCCACAAACAGTGACGGTTTGCCATTTGGTTCACTCAGTCGTCTCAGAACAGGCCAAGCCAAGGTCTGTCTTTGAAATATAAGAAAATAAATACAAATCCAGGCTGGAGACAAAACAAGAAACAGACTTACAGCAAGAGCACCGGTAAAATGACCTGAAATCAAACCCTAATGATGCCCAAGATGTTAATGTAAGAGGCTGGCAGCAACTACAGGACGCATTTAGGACATGTCTCCTAAATGTGAAGCTAAACAGCTCATTTCTGACCCTAAACATGAGACCAAAGGGTTTGAATACAGATTGAAGAGCATGACTCTGAATTAATGAGGAAAGACTGTAGAAGCAGCAAATCAAAGCTATCAAAAAGAGACATTAGACATTATAAGTAAGGAAAAAAAAAACTTCATATTTTTTTAAGAGGAGAAAAATGATTAGAATGAGCTAAAAATAAGTTATATTCCACACAAAACGGCAAATAAAAAGTTAGCACCAGAAAAGTGACTTTCCGGTGAATAACTGCTGGCATGTAAAATACCAAAAACCATTCAACAAACCATTTTACTTCTGAATCTGTTTTCATGTGTGGACTTCCTCACAGACAAATCAACCATTTCCCTTGTTTTAAGTATGAACATTTTCTCCCCTCTAAGATGAATAAACACTCGTCTCTTCGCCCTGCCACCTTCGCCACCGAATCGCCGTGCGAAGCCGGTTCGCTCTCCTTGACCGCGGCGCTCGCTCGGCACACGTCGGCTCTGAAATCCGTTTAGGCGCGAATCTATTTGTTTGCGAGCGCTTGCTTGTGCGCAGAGAGCATTCGTGTAAAAGAGGGAGTTTAATTGTATTTGGAGACAAAGATGATGGACCTGAGCGTTCGGACTATTGATATGTTTCTGTGCTTGTGTGAACACAGCATCCCATCACGCCCCCGAGATATTTCAATACAGCCATCGATCAGCTTCAGCAACACCCAGATCAGATGATGGCAGGATGGATTACAGGAAGCAGGCATGCGTGTGTGTGGGTGTGTGTAAGTGTGAGTTTGAGGGTAAGGACAAAGACACCTAAGAGGAGTTGGAGACTAAATCTTCTGGTTTTGTGGATGAATAACGAAACAGTAAGATGGAAAATAAATGTGAATTGTGCATAAAAGATGTTTGTTGAGATGAATGTTTTTTTTTAAATCCTCTCTCAAATCTCCAATGAGAGAGGATACTTCAGCAGCACACTGTGCAGTCCTCTGGATGGAGGCCAAGCAGGAAAAAGAGGCTGGCAGCAATTACAGACACGCACACACACACACACACACACACACACACACACACTGATTACACAGCACCAAGAGCACAGAGCAGTGAGGCCAGTTCCATCTGTGATTCTTCAAAGAGTTTGGCTGATATTGATTTGGTGCCAAGGTTAGCAGCTCATTCAGGCAGAGTGGAGCTTTCAGGAGCAGCTGGAAGGAGCTGAGACCACAGCCGGAGACGGAGGCTGAGACCTTGAGCTGAAACACACAGCAGCAATCCTCTGCTGGGGCTAACAATGTCTCAGAGCGCATCCTTGCAATCGCGGCGTGGACGAAGACAAATAAACACGCGCACGCACGCACTTGCATACATGCGTGCGCTTTCCCTCTCGCGGCCGTGAGCGTGCTGCATTGAATGCAGAGTGGGAGAGAGGCTAAAGGAGTGTGAGAGGAAGGGAGGAGGCGTTGTGTGGGTGTGTGTGTGCGTGTGTTTGTTGTGGAGAGGCAGAGGATTAGTCGTGTTTTTGAGAGAGTGATTCAGGTTCATCAATTCAACTCCTACAGTCCCGGATCACGGGACCTCTGGGGTTGGGTTCTCCAACATCTGCCTCTGCTGCCAGCGTGTGTGTGCGTGTGGGCGTGTCCGTGTGCCGCTTTGTTGTATTTTAAATACTGACATGAATCATTTTGATGGAATCTAAGTTGGCATTCAGGTTGTAATGAGATCTGGTCCCCTCCAACCTGTCGCTCATACAACAAGTAAAGACTTTAAAACACGCTGCTCACCTGTAAAGGTGGGAAACATCAGCAGGCGGGGGTTGCGATGCGAAACGAGATGAGAATAAAAGGTTAAAAGATTGACAAAGTTATCATTTTTTGATTTTGAAAAGACAAACGTTTGTCCTTTGCAATCAAGATTGAGTCTGTTGCAGAGGCAGGCATATTGATCCAAGATATTGATAATATCAAAACCAGCGTTTTAGGCCCAATAATTTATTTTTACTACACACACATATACACACACCTATACACATATATATTTCATGTGTGTGTGTGTGGTAGTTTTCAGCTGTACTTCAAAAATAGTTTGTTTTGATTTGGTCTAAAATGATTATTTGCGGCACTTTGTTTATTTAGGGGAAAACATGCACACAAATTCGTTTAGGTTCTTATATTGTTCCTGTTTATCATACTGTAGAAAATAGTATATTTTAAAAATAAGTAAACAGTGCAAATGATTTCCCAAATGCCAGTGTGTAAACACTCGCTGAGGATGTTGGGATATGTGATGGTGTAGCCTGAGGAAGGATCTCCTCTAACTCTACTTTGTGCCCTTAGGATGCTTTCAATGCCGCTTCTGTAATGTTGAACGTCATATTTGCAAACCAAGTCTGCTTCTTCTTATTGTAGAGGACAAACCAGACGACCAAAGTGATGTTCATGATTTGAATAATTAATTTGAGTTTGCTACATTTTAAATTGGTTTCAATTCAACAGATGTATTTATCTCTTAGAGCTGTAATTTGTCCAAACTGTTTTACTAAGAATGTATTGATTATTATCTACTAAAATAAAATGCATGAAACTGACTGCACCCATCGTATTGTTCACCTTCATGACAGTTTGGCTCACCAGTCCATCCTTCAAATCTTGTTTTGCAACAGGAAACCGATCAGCTCAAAAGACCAAAAATCAAACAGAAAGCAAAGATTTTGCCAAAACCTTACATGTTCTTTGGGGTGTATGAACATATCTGAGCCCGTTTGCGGCATTTTTAACCTGCATACATAAGAGAACTTCTCAAACAAATAATAAAAATAATAAAAATAAAAAACTATTCATGAGTCTTATTTGTAGGAATCATGGCTGCTGAATGTTGTGTAGTGATTCTAACCTGATGGAAAGGTTAAAAAAAATCAGTAAAAGCTGAAAATCAATGTGACATTCATGCCTGTGATGGGTCCATGTAAAATTGTATGTATCAAAATTTATGTTATGTTCAGTCTTTGGTTTAAAAAAATAAAAAAAAGTTTGCTTTGAGAGGTTTTAGTATGACGGTCACAACAGCGCGTGTGTATCTGAGCGGCCTTACACACCCACGCACATCACTGCCTCTGCCGTCCTCATTCAGACTAATCCCCTCACAGACCCCTCCTGTTGCTCTTTGAACGGAGTACAAAGCATGTTCTGGGCTTAAAACAGCAGCACAAAGACACAAATAAAAAACCCGCTGAGACTTTTGACCTTTCGGCCGGGATTACAGTTTTCAAACAGCGTTCAAGGAATTCAGCTTTCGCATTCACACAGTTTTTCAAATGCGCTTCGCCTCGTCCCTCACAAACTGAACAGTTCTCAGTTTTTCTTAAATACCGCAAACATGCTGGCCTGAATGTGCCGTGTCTTAGGTTAATGCCGGAGTTTTGGTGCCGTTCGCTATTGAGGAATGCATGAGGTCAAGACCGACATTCTGCGTGTAAGTCCTTGGACACACAATGACGTTTTACTGAAAATGTTGCGGGTTTTTACTGCTGGTGTGTTGGATTAGTTTGTGTAATGATGCCTTTAAAGTTCAATGTCGGGTGTTTCTCTCGACTCAGAGGAAAACCCAAGCAGGAGAAGCAAACTAAACTTCAGGGTTGTTGTTGTTTTCTTCAGCACAATGAAAGAATGTACAGGTTATGTATGCAAGTTAATTTAAAAATGTACCTTTTATTGAAAAAAAAAAAACAACTATGATTTTTAACATTTTTGTTAAAACTAACAAATGCTTGATACTGTCACTATGTTGAGACAGCATAAGAGGCCTGCTGTGAAGTGAACAATTATACTGCTCCATCATAAACAACCAATCGAAGCAAATTATTGCAGTTAATCAGTTCTGTGTACTCAGCGCTCACATCCTCCCTCTTGCGCTACAACGTCTTCCCATCCGCAGAGCCTGTTATGAATGCTAAGGCTAGTTAGCATGGCATTTGATCACAGTTTTCCTGGAGCAGTGAGTTGTCTCTCTGCCAATAGTACATTTACCGGAGCGTACACGAGCATGAGTGACAGCGCTAAGACCCTCCTCCTGGCTCTGATTGGTTGTTTTTGACAGGGAGCATGAGAAGCTTGATTTTTTATTTTTTTTTTCACGGATTATCTTTGTTGTGTTGTACTGTCACAACATGGCAACAGTTTTATCAAATATGTAGAAAAACATATTTATAAAAGTTGCATACTGCAGCTTTAATGTGCTAGGAAGGGTGTAGAAACAAATGAAGTATATGAAAAGTATGTACACATGTATAAGGATTAGCTGTGTTTTGCAGGATTACATTAGAGAAGCTGGTATTGCATTAAATCAGTTGTGTACAGGTATAATCCTGGGATTCACTAAATCTAAATCTGTAGGAAAGTTGGTATTTTTCTGCCTCAGGCGGCGCTTTTAACTGCTCTTTCCTCTTATCTTCATTAACACCCACTTGTTCCCGGTCAGGAGTCACAAAGGGGCTGGTTCCCACCTCTAGAGGACTTAAAGAGAGAGGAAGGTACATCTTGGACAAGGTGGTCAACCCCTCACAGAGACACACAGGACAAATTATCCATGCACACACACAAACAATTACTCTGAAGGGCTTCTTAGAAAACTCTTTCATCAGAGTCGAAGGAAAACACTTGCATATCCTTTCCACGCACTGTCTGCTTTTATAGTTTTTCCTTTTCTAACATAACTGATTGGTTTGGAGGCGGCGTCTTGACATGTATTGATCCTCTCCTTGAGACCTAACCAGCTCCGGAGCTGGATTTCTGAAGTTTCCTTCGTTGTAAACCACCGTAAGAGTTGAAGGCTTGACGCTGAAAGCACAGGGCCTGAAGTTGCCCGACTTATTTTCCTGAGGCCATGATTCGGTTTTCACTTTTGCTTCTTGTTGACCCGAGCACTGCTGCCACACATTCCGGAAACCTGTTAAATAATATTTCTACAAGAAAAGATTAAAAGTTTAAAACAGTCTGTAGAGCTTGTACGATTTCTCCAGTAGCTATAAAGCATCACACGGTGCTGGTGAAAAGCCTGCATACAAGTATTACGGACAAGACTATTCATATTACTGGATGCTTTTAATGATATTGATAATGGCTGGATAGATGGGTGGATTTGAACCAAACCTCATATTTTAATATGCAAAAGTGTTAAATTGTCATATTTTCCCCATTAGCATAGTAAAAATTATAATAAGGGTGGGTGGAAGTCCACCAGTAAGTTATAGATAAACTGTACATTTTTTTGTAACCAGCAACAAGCATCCGGCCTAATTTTTCTGGAAATTTCAGTCTCGTCTTGACAGATTGATGTGGTTCTCTGGCACAAAACCAGCTTTTAAACATATTCCACAAACGTCTGATAGAATTGAGGTTAAGCTTAATGTTAGCTGGATTTATCTGTGCCAGCTCTTAAGCAGCCTTCACATATTTTCAACTCAGGGGTTGATTCCTGAATGTTACAGATTATTTTTGCTTTATGTGTCGATTCATGTTCACTCTGCCCAAATATATAAATATGACCGAGGCCATGGTCTTGAGCCAGAAAAGGGTAGAGTGCCTTCTCCGGGTCAGGAGGGTTGTCCTGCCCCAAGTGGAGGAGTTCAAGTATCTTGGGATCTTGTTCACAAATGGGGAAAGAAGAGAGCGGGAGATCGACAGGCGGATTGGCGCAGTGTCTGCCGTCAAGCGGGCGCTGTACCGGTCCGTCATGGTGAAGAGAGAGATGAGCCAAAAAGCGAAGCTCTCAATTTACCGGTCGATCTACGTTCCCACCCTCATCTATGGTCATGAGCTCTGGGTCATGACCAAAAGAACGAGATCGCGGATACAAGCGGCCGAAATGGGTTTTCTCCGTAGGGTGGCTGGGCTCTCCCTTAGAGATAGGGTGAGAAGCTCAGTCATCTGGGAGGGACTCAGAGAAGAGCCGCTGCTCCTTCACGTCGAGAGGAGCCAGTTGAGGTGGCTCAGGCATCTGGTCAGGATTCCTCCTGGACGCCTCCCTGGTGAAGTGCTCTGGGCACGTCCCACCGGGAGGAGACCCCGGGGAAAACTCAGGACACGCTGGAGGGACTATGTCTCTCGGCTGGCCTGGGAACGCCTTGGGATTCCTCTGAAGAGCTGGAAGAAGTGGCTGGGGAGAGGGAAGTCTGGGCCTCCCTTCTGAAGCTGCTACCCCCGCGACTTGACCCCGGATAAGCGGAAGAAGATGGATGGATATGACCAAAATTTTTCTGAAGCTCCTGCGAATGATGAATGTATGTTAACTTTTCACTGATCACTCATCTAAATATTCTACAACCTCATGTAGGATGATTTTTCTTTTCTTTTCTTTTCTTTTGCAGACAGTGTAACCATTCAGGTGCGAAAGAATCTTTTGCTTCCTTTACATTTGTGGCGGCATATTTTCTCTAGTCGTTCACCAGATAGATAATTACCACTGAATCAGCTCCGGGCTTCTTTTGATTACATCACACACTGCTACGGTGCTGCTCGGCTTTCGACGACAGTTTTTCATGCACACCGGTATTGATTCATCTGTCGAGCACACAAGGCATAACATACGGCGAATGCTGTTTTCAGACATGAGCTTATGTTTAACTGGTGTTTCCCTACAAGCGCTTTCTTGTGGATGAAGGAAAGACAGTTTGCTTTTTTCTCCCCATTTTTGACCTGTAAACCGTAATAAAAATGCACTGAAAGAAACACTGTCTCATGCAGTCACGTCGTTCCGTGTGCGCTGCTCTAGGATGGAGGATGGAGAGCCGAGAACACAAAGCTGTGAAGGGACGACATTGTGCAGGTGACATGTTGTGCGACCGCGCGAGTGAGTGAAGGCAGAAGTCATCTGGTGATGATCCAGCCTCGGTAACGCCGCCGACTGTCTTTCCTTCTTCTGCGGCTCATCCCCAACCCCCCCCAATGCGGCTCACCCAAACACACACACACACACACACGCGCACACACACACACACACATTTTCTTCTCACTCCTGCTTGGTCGTTTACGCCTCTGCAAATCAATATGTGCAATTCGGGAGAAATACTGCATCGCCATGACAACCAGGCCTCCCTTCCTATGAAAAGGAGAGCAGCAGACCACGCAGGCTGGTTTCTGACCCATAAGGCTCCCCTGGTCGTTGTCGTTTTACAACTTCAGATATATTTTGCTGCTAAGTTAATAGTGCGCCCTTACTTTCAAGCTGTTGCTTTGTTCTGTTCAACTGAGCCGTCTGTCTTTATGTCATGATGACAGCATGACACAAGAAACGCATTTCTCCACTATTTCCTTACGTGGTCATGTTCAAGGTGTTTTCACAATTCTCTTCTGAACAGGATCAGAAAATATGTACACTTTTAAAGGGGCAGTATAATGTGTTTTTCAGGAACATAGTGCCATTTTACAGCATAATCAGTTACCTTCAGCTCTTCTGAAAAAGCTATATATCAACTATTGCTTAAAAGAAATTTCTTTAAAAAACTGCTCTTTCTCAACCCCCACTTTCAGGAAGTCATCACAACATGGCTCCTCTATTAACCCTTTAACAATGTTTTTACCAGCGTTAAATTGAGAAGTAGCTCCTATAATGAGCTCATCAAATGCGCAGCTCCACCAGGTGTTTGCTAATTGTTGTTGGCTAGTCTGAAGGAGCTGAGTGGCGGAGTCGTGGGGGAGGGCTCCTCTGTGAAGCTCAAAGACTGGGGCTCTGAGGAAGAGCTGCACCTTGAAGGTGGTGCCAGGTCCACCCGGGTGATTTGTGCAGCTGAACGGTTGCCATGGAGATTGAAGGATTTTTCAAACATTAATGAAAGAATCAAGGCAACACTCCAGGTACGTTTTTGATGAAGGAATAACACGAGATGATGTGAAGCTCAAAAAAGTATATTTTACAAAACACTGCCCCTTTGAGATTCTTGTAGTCAATGTTCTCTTTGAAACCTTCCTTGTGCATTTTACAAAACAAGCACGCTCTGCTCTGCTTCCCATTGCTTTTTAGTTTCAGTATATTGGTTGTACAGTTCAGGCCACCTGCCATCAGAAGTGCCCATTAACTGCTGGCTTTTGTGAACTGGTGTCGAAACTGTCTGCTGTGGTGGTTGTCCATGGCAGACAGCTGGATTGTTTCAGTCAGTCATCTGAGCTACATGGCAGGTTATCTATCTGGGCCACTTACTCGCAGAAGATATGGATAAAGACTTGTTTGGATTTTCTATTGAAAAAAATAAAAACTACACTTAATTTAGGACAACTGTACCCTGGTAAAAACCAGCTCCTTGTTCTATGGTATGCTTTGTAGAGAGGGTCTCAACTCTTGGCCACTGAGAAACAATTGCTTTCTGAAGGCATGGACTGTGTTGAGGTTTTAAACATTATCCAACTTCTATCGTTTGGCCGTGATGTATGTAATGCGCCAGCTCGTCGCTACGAAACCCACTGGAAATTGACTGAAGAAAGAAGTGCAGAGCCAAACAAGATGGTTTTTTATATTAATTCAATATTTGGAAGTGTGGCCAGCATGGACTGGACGTCTTCGATCACTTCCTAATGCCATTGTTAGGCGGACTGCAATTCTAAAACAGAGCAGAAAATCCACATCACCGTTCACAACTTCTCCTTCTGTTCACTAATTGGCCCAGTCGAAATTCTACCAAAAGAATCCAAGTGAGTGGAGGAAAGCCCAGACAGAGCTGTGACGTGACACTGTCATTGAGCAGAATAAGACAGGAAGGTGATGACTAGCTGTGTATGCAAGTACAACTCCAGATAAGGAACTGTGTAGGTATGGAATTAGTTCTGTTTTCTTTGTTCATCACAATCGATGTGGATCCCAGCGTACGTGAAGGAATGCATGCCTTCATTAACAGGCCTTCATTTTCATGTGCATATACTGCAGATGCCTTCATTTTAATAGACAAATAGATGGAAATATGTCTCAAATATGTCCTCTTTGAATATCAAAAAGCTTGCTTGTAGTAGTTGGTAAACTTTATAAAGTAGAGTAGAGAATTAGCAATATCTAATGTGTAATGTTGGACAACATGTAGATGAATTAGGGTATTTTAAATGTAACATAAATGTGCTGGGGAAAAGTTAAAACTCGGGCAATTCAGGCCTTTCAGCATTAGCTAATGCTGTTTATTGGCATTAGCACAGGCCAATTAACCAAAACTATGGCTCAACCAGAAAAAAACATAAAGTCACTCGTTTTAGATACTGATGCCATGAAGAGAGGATCATCTCTTCACAGATCTGCCATTAACCTGCGTCACCATAGATTAAAAAAAAAAGAAAAGGTGATTGCATTTTAGATGGATTAACATCAGAACAAGTAAGTACATTAATCCATCATGCTATATGTATAACTCTGAATTTATTTATACTTCCATCCCATAAAGACCAAAGATCCCTGGCAAACACACTCAGTTGCTCTGTCAACTCCTGCTGGAGTTCCTTCCTTGCTTGGAATCGCTGTGCGGTCAGCAGCTGTAGCGATACCCACAAAGCTGGAGCTCTGACCACAGGCTCAATAAGAGTATCCATGGAAACCTGAAGTGGCTGATGAACTTGTCACTATCTTCAGGCAGAAAACAGTGCTAACGGTGTTGTTCAAACCTTATTCATAGAAATAACCAGTATATCTAAATTCCTACCCTTGGTCATAAGATGTGTCTCCTTCCTGTTTTCTGACAGTTCTGCACACCCAACAGACTTTGTTCAAAATTATTAAGCTGCAATAAAAAATAATAATAATTAAAAAAAATCCAGCAAATGTTTCTACTCTGCCATGAGATACACCCAGAGTTCAGATTTCCCAGGCTGAATTACATGCTACAAATTGTTTTCTGCAGAAGGATTCTTTATTCTCAAAAAGACATCAAATGGGACCAAAGCAGATGGTCATCTTTTGTGTGTGACAGTAATTAATATTTAATCTTTAACAGGTCGGAGTATTTTGTTGCATTTTTCAGTCTACTGACTCCACATTTCCTTCATACTTTTAATAATTTACAAAGAGGGAAAAGAAATTACCTCTGTGCCCTTGTAAGATGTGGCTGCGAGTCGTTTTGATGGCTAGCCATTTGCCAGCAGAAAATAGTGGAAATACTTTGGCCAGGAATACAAAAAGGAAGCATCTCTGAACAATTCAGTTTAGCCTTGTGGTCAACCTGAATTTTATTTCATTTTTTTTTTTTTCACTTGACATTGAGTTTTGTAGTAGTACTGCTTCTGAATATTCCCAGAGGCTTCTTTTCAGACTTTTTGAACTTTGCTCAAAATCACTTGACAGCAGCAGTGCTTGAAGTCCTGAGGTAAACATATTCTTACATAAAGCCTTTAAGGTTACACTCAATGTTTATTTGCACGTATATATCTTGTGTGTCCTCAATTCGGCAGTAGTTTCTAATGTGTCCAACGGTGTGAAGATAATTAGGCTGGCTGACAAGAAGGGAGTGATGGGGAGGGGGTTCTGTGATCTCTAAGGTGTCCACACATTCAGTCTCCTCCCAGGAGGGCAAGCTGCCTCGCAAATATGTCAGGGCAGGGCAGTAGGATCTGTCTTCACATTAAACAGGATAATTTAATTTATAAGAAGGGACATGCTTGTGTCTTCCCCATTATTCATATTCTGATCATACTTCAGAGAACCTGGTAAAGATGTGATTGAGCTCAAACAAGGAGGCACTTGTGTCCCCCTTGTTTGTCAAACCATTTATTAACAGGAGAAAGATATGCGTGTGTGTGTGTTGTTTTTGTTTTTGATACATTGCAAGGACCATTTTACCAACAAATACTGACACAGTGAGGACTGACTGCCTCTTATGGGACCCAAAGCCCGGGCTCCATTAGAGGAAGAGCAGTTTTTCCATCAGAGGTTTGGTTTAAGACTAAGGTGTGAATTGAGTTTAAGTTTGGGTTAGAGATACGGTCAGGGTTAGGCTATAGAAATTAATAAAAAATGGATGGAAGTCAATGCAAAGTCCCTGTGAGGATAGAAAGACATACTGTGTGCGTGTGTGTGTGTGTGTGTGTGGGTGTGTGTGTGTGCCTGTGTGTGATCCCTGATGTATCTTCAAGGTTGGGGGCACCACGCTCCAAAGATCTGATGGACAGCAGCCATCAAAGGTGGAAACACATGTGACAGATAAGCAGCTAAAAATAGACTCTCCCCTCTCATGCCATCCGTCAGCCTCTTCGTCCCTCCTCTTCCTTTCTGCTCTTGTCTGTTTTAGAAATGTACCAAATTATTTTTAAAAACTGTTTCTGAATTTAACACCAAACTTTTCACAATATGCAATTTACCTAACATCATCGGACATGTATGCTGAAAAAGCAAACTATTGTAATCAATAGTCTTGGATGGAAAATATGTAAGCTTAACTACTGAAAACACTCAAATAAATGCATTGTTAAATTATGCTAAGTCAATTCAATTAGTTAGGTTGAAAAGCGCTGTATAAACAAAACAATCATTTGTTCATCTTGTTACTCGGCTCTGAATAAAAGAAAAAAAAAGTTATGGATTACATAAATTGATACATCAATCCAGCAGCAGCAGCAGCAAAGATAACAACCTAGCATTAATGTATCTTCTAATCTTTTAAAGTCAGGTAATTAAATTTTAGGTGAAGGGTAGGTCTTTCCATTTTTTTTCCTCCCCTCCAGGGGGTCTTTTGTGGGCTCAAGTGTCTCTTCTTTGAAAGTAGGCTGGCAGGAAAGGGGGTAAGAGATGCGGTAAATGTCAATGGGTCCGGGAATCGAACCCGCGACGAGGGCTCAAGGCCTCCAAACGTGGGTCACGTTATCCCCTACGCCACCACAGCACACCCAGGTCTTTCCATTTTAATTCTTTCCATCAATTTTGCTTTATGTTGAGCTCCATGGGGCGAAAGAATCTCTTTTAAAGATTCATTTAAAATTTTTGTTCATTTCAGTCTGCACTCTATATTTAACAACTTCTTATTGACTTTCTTTATTTATGCGTCGGATGCCCCACTCCTCCTGCACTTTTTTTTTTTAAAACATCAAGTTGTGGAAATTTAACTGATGGGTCGCCTTTTATTAGGCTAGACTTTCATCAGCATTTCAGCGTATAAGTGAATAAGTCTGAATAGCTAAGTGAATTAGTTCAGTTTCAACTAATTCAACATGTACTTTGTCAACTAAACTAGTTAAGATTTCATTAATGGCTTACATACTTTTCATCATCTAGTGTTTCCTCTGCGCAAAAAAGATGTAAGTATATCTTACTTTAAGAAGTCATTAAAACAGTAAGTTGTAGATTAATAGTTGCAACTGTCAATCATAGCTAAGATGTGTTTTTAATGTGCCTCAAGGTTAAAACCTTCAACTTGTTAGCAGGTCTGATTTAGCTTTGGCACTAAATCAACTACAATGGAAGCTGTAGGAGTGAGAAATAAGGTGGGAAAGTCAAAAAGTTTGTACACCCTTCTTGCTCTGACTACAGCTGGGAGAGACTGGGCATCCTGTGAGTGCTGAGACCACAGCAGAACCCTTTACCCTCTTGAAGTAAAAGTCTACTAATGTTTCTAATCACACTAGGAAAGAAATGTCTGAATCTGTAGCTGGTTGCGTTTTTGTACTATTTGCTAAAAATAGCAACAAAGTTGCCAAAATACCAACATTGATCTGAACCAATATCAGGTTAAATTTCAGAATTTCTTATACATTTTGTGCTAAAAATATTGATTATGCCTTCTAGTTCCATGTCCCTGGTCTTCTTTGAACTTCTTTAGCCAATGGCTAACTACTCTATATATGTATTTATAAACAAAACAACTCAATCAACAGAAAATTATAAAGAAATTTCAATGACATTCACGTTCATCACTAATCATTTTTTGAGACACTCTACCTTTATCAAAAAAAAGAAAAAAGAAATCAATCAGGAAAAAAAAATTACAGTTACATAAATTTTAAATATTTAGAGTTTGGCCTATGATCTACACCTGCACTGACAGCCACACATCCAGACCAGGATTATTGGGTTGATCATTAAAAGGAAATCAGGCTGGCACTGTGGGGGAAAAAAAAAAATCAATGACAAAATCATCAAGGACATTCATGGACTATCACATTCTACACCCTGAAAGGAGCCAAAAGAGAAAAACTATGTGATTATCCTGCACTATTCAAAATGTGAGATGTGCTCTGTAATGATCAATACGTTATCATCTTCTTGTTGCTCTAATGCAGGAAGCATCATATTTTAGCACTTCAATTCAGGAAGCACCTATCCGAGCGTATGCTTTCTTGTACAGGAGCCAGACGTAGCAAATGTAGCCAAGAGCAGAGAAATAAAACTTATTATGACAGAAAAAAACACAACTGGAGATATGTCAGTTTGCCAACTAGTCAGTAGATGTAGTCATTTTTATAGTGATCTTTATGTTCAGTTTTAATCCAAAGAGGTCTCAAACATTTGAAATGCATTGTAGCAGGGTTCTGAAACTTTTAGATGCATTCTTATTTCTGCACAGCTCAATAAAAGACAATTAATTGGCGTGTTCAAAGCTCGGCGGTTCTATAGCTGGAGACCTTTGCTTTAAATGTTCCACAGTAATTTTGTTTGAATTAATAGTTTTGTCATCCATCATATTATATTTTGTCTGGTCAGTTCTTGTAATATATTCCTTAACCTTTTAAAAAAATGTCATACTAATTAATACCTGAAATGCCAGTTGTACAAAACACAAAGATTGTTTGTGCTAAAGCCCCATGTCCGTAGGTCATTTGTCGTCCACACATGAGGTGGACGGACTTCCAACATCGGGTCCATCAAAGGCCTTTTCCACCAGCTTTTGCTAAAGCGTACAAACTACAAGTTATTGTTGTTTCCACCACACCTATGTCTGGCTCTGGTGTGGTGGAAACACAATTATTGCTACGGGCGGGCTCATTGGGATTAACAACCAATCCCACATTCGGTGTCATCAAAAAAAAAAAAAAAAACAACAACTTTGAATTCAACACATTTCTACCAAATGTCAACATTACTA
This sequence comes from Gambusia affinis, assembly GCF_019740435.1. Taxonomy (NCBI): domain Eukaryota; kingdom Metazoa; phylum Chordata; class Actinopteri; order Cyprinodontiformes; family Poeciliidae; genus Gambusia; species Gambusia affinis. Next base: position 26,411,758 of record NC_057869.1, on the reverse strand, counting down.
AGTCCCAGAAAATTCATGCCATAAGACATGTATCTTAATAAAACGTTTTAACTCAGCGCATGACTCAACTCTAGTGGAGCAGACCTGCAGAGTGGAGCAGCAAACACTCTGCAGTTATGCTCTGAGTTACGCAGCAGAAGTGCCACAACAGTGGGCACAAACGTTTTACACAAGCCTACTGCTGTGATTGGCTGGTTATGGGATGGATGGGAAAGCTACTGTAAGTGAATTGGGTGTCTTCAATCTTCCCCAATCACTTAAAGCCTGTGCATCAGTGCATGTCATCCATCATGTAGACCAAAACATGCCCCAGACAAACAATGCATCAGCATTCTGTGGGACGACAATGCTGCAGCTGCCAGGCTCGGACGCCGCAAGCGGTTTAGACCGGGCACGCCGTCTGGCACCAAAAAAACATTTTCCACAGCTGACAATTTCTATGAGGCTGAAGTCAAAGGTTACTTTTTTCTTTTTTTTTTTTTTGCAGACTATCATAAAGATTTTATGAGACTAGAGCATCATTTCATGAGTGGAACAGATGGGATATCGGTGGGACAAGAGGGAGAATTCAAGGAAGCATGAAAAAACAGGAAATAGAAACATTGAGTTGGGAAATGTGCAATGATCCCTGTGTGCGTGTGCGTGTGTGGGTGTGTGTGCAAGTGCACAAGTGTCACCTCTGCACACTGACACAGTGAGATGCAGGGACTTGGAGAGGTGTTATTGGAAAGGGGTCAGACTGGTAACAAACACGTCACTGTAGGACACTGGAGCTTATTACTGAATGCTTGACCTGCACCTCAGTACTTTCTCAGAGAGAAGAAGCCATCTACTGATGGCCTCAACTAATCCATAGATTGAGAGACTGTTTAATGGATTACTACCCCCACCACCCTTCTCTCATTGTCTCTGTACAAAGAAAAGCACATGGTCCCACACATATATAAGCGCTCAAACTCTCGTACTCTCAACACCTGAAGATCCTCTTGAAAAAGAAACTCAGGACAATGATCAACGGCGGTACCGAGTGGTCGCTCATTTCCAAAGAGTCTTTCCTTGTTGGCTTTTCCTCCTAAAGAAAGTGGAAATTAAAGATTTCAAATAAAATCTGTCAAGACTTTGGAAAACGTAAACCTATCATACAGCTCTCTGCTATGCTACACCAATGGAGGTTGTTGCGAATGCCAAAGCTAGTTAGCATGGCTACCAATAGCGACAGATAAACAGTTTTCCTGGAAGGGTAAGTTGTTTCTCTGCTATTTGCACATTTAGCAACACGTGGATGAGTTGATTGACAACACTAAGACACTCCTCCTGGCTCTGACTGGTTGCTTTTGCGGTGCATTTCTGCAGACGGCAATAGTAGCTCAAGACAGAGGTGGAGGAGCTCGACCTTTTCACTTTACACTGCTGCAGCATGGTGGTAGTTTTAACAAATATGGGGGAAAAAAACCCTATTTTTGCATAAGGAACATGCGGCTGCTTTAACAAGTCACTCAGAGCAATGTGATGTACAAATGGGAGGCAGAAGATAAACTTGGTGTCTGCACTGGGCTATCTGCCCAGAACCATCCCCACCAAGGTCTGTCAGCTTACTGCAATCTTTTGATAACCACATATTGCAGAATTTTTTTGATTCCCCACCCACTGACACCGGAGGACCTCTGAAATGACCTTCTATCAGCCCCAGTTCACTCAAGCTACTTAAATATCCAAGACACCAAACAGAAGCAGTTTAGCGGCCAAGCCCTTACGTGTCAACTGGGCCGAGAGACGAACTGGAGCCCCATAATATGCAACCTCCCGCCCTATATCCACACACACACACACACACACACACGCCCACAGTCAGACAGAATATTCCCCTGAGCAATGCTATCGACAGGACAAACATCAAGGAGTCTCCCATGCCGGTGCCTCTGTCTCCTCGGTGTGTCACATCACACCCTCCTGACCTCGGGACTTCGGATCCGTCCTCACACCGTTGATCGTATCAAACATTTAGAGGCTGCAGCTGCCATGACATCAAATGGCACACATGTACACGTGCACATAAAGGACATGCGTGTTGTAGGCGTTAGCCAAAATGGTACAGACAAGTCCTATGCATTGGTACTAAAGTATAAATTCGTTTAACTGTGCAATGGATACCTTAGGAATGCTTACTTTATACTTTGCAAATATAATTCACAATTACAATTCATTAGAATCTAATTATCGAGATTTGAACTGCCATTCCACTCTTTGACTAAAACGCATTTCTTTGAGTTGCTGCATAAATCCCTCCGTCATATCGGACTTTGCTGCATTAAAAGAGCTGTTTGACAATGTAATCCTATATTGGAGGAAAAGCACTCCCGCCCCCCTCGTCTTCATTAGCTGCAGTTTGAATTCCTGCAGCCTCTCTGAGAGCGTGCCGGGCTTGGGGAGCAGAGGGGCAACCGTATCCTGCGCCGCGCCGAGGCAGACGGAGGTGGCGCCTCTGCAATTTCATTTTGTTTAAAAATACTCCTCAAATGTTGTTAGGGCTGCATTAAAGGATACTGTGTTAAAACAGGCAAGAGCGGAGGATTGAATCAGCCCGCCGCGCAGCCGGCACTCCTCACAGCTCCACTCTGCATTAAAGGCCTGTTGGGTTACGCTCTCCGCAGGAGACGGATCAGTGACGACCCATACTAACTGCATTAATTCCTCTGTGTTGTTAGATATACAGCAGCTGTGGACACAACTTGCCCTGTTGTCTGTAATTACTGCCTGAACAACAAAGCAATACGTTGCCGGAGCTGCCAACTCAGGAGTCTCTTCTGCAACGGGACGCAAATGGAGCAAATAATGAGAACTTTCCTCAGACAAACTTTGCTGCAGCTAGAAAACACAATCAAGAAGCCATTACATCTGTTGGATCATAGTAAGAGTTAATATGCTTTTCAACAATAAAACGTTCCTCTTTGAATTTTTAAATTAAAGCCTAGCACAGATAAGATTGTTGAGTGAAAAACTAAACTAACTTAATGGTCTTGGGTTGGGTTACAGGTCATAGTCCACATGACTTGGAGTCCATAACATCTGGTCCTACTATCCAGCTTTCATATTTGTTAATTCTTTTCAATAACAAACATAAGCTGACTTTCAGCTTAGCTAAGCTTTTCTTTTTCAAAACTAAACGAAAATGCTAGGTTTGCTCTGTTTGCATTTAGCTCGATGTCACGTCAAGAGGCATTAGAACTGAGCTGAACAATGATATTTATTCAACATTTCCCAAGAATGAATATTATTAAAAGCAGCATTCAGTTTTTCAGGCCCCACTTATCTGGAGCAAACTCCCAGAAAACTGCAAAACTGCTGAAACACCGAGTTCCGTTAAACGGAGGCTGCAATCCGACTTGCTTTGATTCATAACAACTGGAACATTGATCGATATATTTAATGTTTATTTGCTTATTGATTTTGAAGAGGTTATTTCACATGAGTCTATTGCATTGCAAAGGAAACTAATAATAATAATAATGATAATAATAATAATAATGATAATGCAAAACAGATTGTTGTATTCCAATGAATTATGATTAGTTGACTTTTAACTTATGTGACGTCACCAGAATATTTTAGAAAATATTATTTTGAATACCTCAATAGCTAAACACATGACTAAAAAAGTGTCCATGACATGCTATTCTTTAAGTGTTTTTTCTCTCAATTTAAGTTTAATTGATTTTCTAGAAACCTCTGGCAAGTATCTTTAATCCCTTAACTTGCTCTGAAATTTGACTCAAACACGGCCGAGGTACTGTAAGTATACCGCAGTCAGTGCTCGTTGATTCATATTTATACTATTTCATAATGATATTGATTGTGTCACATTCGTAATCTACATAATTTAGACTCTAAATCTCTAAAGAAAAATAACTAATTTGGTTTTGTGTAGCTGCAATAAATCCCGACGTTAAAGTGCTCCAAGGGTTTCTCTGCGTGGAACATTTTCTTAAGCAGGAAACACACAAACACTTTGAGTACAGGAGGCTGCCATCGCTTATAGGTTGGCTGCTGTTTTTTTTTTTTTTTTTTTTCATAGTCCACATTAAAGCTTTACCAGACTATTCTTCTTCCTGAAAAGAAGAAGAAGAAGAAGAAGAAAAAAAAAAACGTTGAATCTTTCAACAACTCGGGTCCGGGCCGGAATAATTCATCTGTTTGTGGTGAAGAAAACTATTGATTTCCCTGCAGTCTGTGTGGTGGGAATGTGCACAGCCGAGCACAAGTGGGATTTTTGTCTGTCCTGTCATCTGTTTGTCTTTCTTTTCTTTTTTTTTGTTCAGGCTGCACCCTCTCTGCCCTGCTTTGCATCTAATCTGGCTGGATGCTTTCCACCTCTGTGAAACAAACATGTGTGGGGAAAAAAAACCAAAAAACAAAACAGCATCTGCAGCGCTTGTATAAGTTTATGTACATTGTTATTTTTCTGTTTGTCCGCCGTGAAGCATGAATTGTTTAAAGCTCACCTTTTTTGCTTTTTTTTTTTTCCGTCAATAACATAGGAGTGCCTGCATTTTATTATCGCTAACAAAAGGCTGCTCCTTTTTCTTTTGGGTTGAGATGAAGTCCGGGCTGCCTCTGATTTTACTCTCATTAGACTCATCACATCCGAAACACGTCTGCTTGCTTTGTTCCCTCGCACTTTAATGGCACTCCATTACTACTTCATGATCTGAGTCAAAGCTTGCGTCAGCCGTTTGGTACGGCGGCCCAGAAGGGTCAACGAAGTGCAAAAGCCGACACGCAAAACCCACAACCAGACAAAAAAAAAAAAAAAAAGTGCAACGCAGAAGTTATGCTAGCAAGTTTATCAATATTTCCGGTGTGGATTTTTGGTTCCGCGTACTGGAATTTGCATTTTATTGACCTTTCTGTGCCACCATCCTTTAATAATATAAAATATATCAAACAAAAATCTGAAAAGTCATCAACTTTCAACTCAAGTTTTATCATCGCCAACTGTTTTATAACGCTACAACCCCATTTTTCAATGCAGTTCAGTGGGATCTCTCTTGTGATAGACCAAGACAAACTGGTGGATATTGTAAAGTGGAAGGAAAAGGACGTATGGCTTTTTATTTATTTATTTATTTATTTATTTATTTATTTATTTATTTATTTATTTCTAGATAAAAATCTGAAAAGTGCGGCGTAAATTTGTGTTCAGTTCCTTTTGCTTTAACTCTTCTCAATGTAGAGCTCCCCTGCTTTAATAATTAAACGCCACAAGTACGACTGGTGTGCGAAAGCCTCAGAGTTTTGCACGAGTAAACACACAGCATCATGAAAAGAATCCATCTAGAAATTATTAAAGTATTGCACAACTACCAACTCTGACCATCACTGAAAAACTGACACGGTGATTCATAGAGAAGGAATCTTTGGTAAATCCAGAGAAACTCCTCAGATCCTCAGCAGAAACTATAATGGATCTTTCTGGTCTACATCTAAAGCACAATGTGAGGCAAAAAAAATCCCCGACTTTGCACATCAACCTGAACCCAGTCAGAGGAGGAATGGAACTGCTTAGGCTGATGTGGATTGAGGTAATATTGATGTAATGAAGAGTTGCGCCCTTATTATTATTATAATTATTATTATTATTAATTTTCGTTCAGCAACAGCAACACTTATAGAGATTCAGCTCATGGGACTTTTGTTCTTTTACATGAGCTGATGTTTTCTCATTCAAGATCAAGACAAAACAAGAGAAAGAAACAAACAAAACAACTGAACAAACGAATGTTCGAAAACTGCATTTCAGCTCAAGCCGGCTGTTTTTCAGTTGATCAAATGTACAAGAGCATATCGCCCTAAAAAGACAAAGGAGGACCACACACACTCTTGGCTTTTCTATTATTTTCACTGAGCCTCTGCTGCAGAGTTTGGATGCTGTAAAACAGTCACTTTACTTTCCTTAGAAGATCCAGAGCGTCTAAAATGTTGAAAACTCTCCCCGAAAATCAGCTCTGGATGATTCAGTGGGCTGCTTGTGAAGAAAGGCCAAGTAATAATTAAACAGCAATAACATCAGTCGGGCTTTGCAACGGAGCAGCAAATGTACGACTGTAAAAAGTGGAAGAAAGTTTAGTTTTTTGATCATGTAACCTGGATGGTCTTGATGTGTTTCTACAAGACAAAGAAATCCCATTAGAGATGTTTCTCTGCACAGCACAGTGGAGGACGCTGGTCATCAAGCATGCTCCCATGATTCCATTAAATCCTTTAAGGATGCGTCGTGGCTTTAAACTTTTAACCAGCTTGTGAAAACACTGAGTCTAAATGAGTCTGCTCTTTTTTTTTTTGTCTTTATTCTTTTTCATGTCACCATTCAGCAGTTTAAAATGCTAAAATTCCCAACTTTTTCCGCACACCGAAGACGTGGATCAAGAAAATACTCATGAGTTCAAATGGACCAAACCTCAATCTGACTAAAAATGTTTCTGTGGCGTTTCTGCCGTTCACACGTTCTCTCTGTGCAGTCCGACTGAGGCGGAGCTACTCTGCAAAGAAGAAATAAAAAAAAAACAAAATTCTGCCTCTAGACGCTGATATTGACGTGAGGGTTTGAAAACAAGCCTCATCTTTAAAGTCATGTATGAGTTTCATTTCTTTTCACAATTATCCACTGCTTTGGGTTGGACTATCATAATAAACTCCTCAATAAACTTGATCAATAAATGGGACTGATCAGTTTGTGGTTGTAGCAGTTTGTGTGAGAAAGGTCAGATTGCAAGACATTCCACTCAAGAACTACTGAGTTATGATGTTTGGCTACTAAAATGTCATATTTTCTTTTTTAAAAGTGCAAATCCAGGCTACGAAGATGCAGGTGCAGCTGAGAGGTCTGCGCACTTGGACTTCAGCCGGTCAAAATAAAAGCAAATGCGCGAAAGCCGTTTTTTGAGAAGACGTTTTCATCAGAAAGCTGTAAACCTCCGGCATCTGACAGAAATCGGACAAGCAGCATTCAGCTTCTGTGCACCACAAATCTGGGACGAACAGCCAGAAAACTCCAAAACAACCGAAACACTGACTTCCTTTAAATCAAGACTAAAACCCCGGCATGTCAATACTGGCTGTTGACAAACACATTCGACGTATAATGTGGCTTCGGATGATGGCACTGGTCAAAATGTAACGTTGTCACTCAATTGACAACAGCATGTTGTTTTTATGATATTTTAGTGTTTGTTTTCTTTGACGTAAAGCATTTTGAACTGCCTTGTTGCTGAAATGTGCTGTACAAATAAACTTGATTGTTTTGGGGGTTTTTTGAGCCTAGAGTCTCTTTAGAAGACATTAGAAAAGCCCGAATACATTTGAATATCTGTGGATGTGGATTGCTTGCACCTCACAAGAACATGAATGAAGAATGTGAAGGGGATGTGTGTGACTCCACTCCTGTCTGGATCTGCAAAGACATTAAAAAGCGTAAAGCGGCATGAGGTCAGTGGTCAGTCTTTTGCTTTGTTGAGACACCCAGTGAAGTCGAGCTGAGAGATGGACGTTGACCCTCCCCTTATGAACTCGGATGGACTCCTGAAATCAAGATGGATCTCACCTTCGTTCACATTTGCACCCTGTGAAAATGCCCCGGGTATTCATCAAAAATGACACCCGACAAAAGCGCCGCCGCTTGTGAATGAAAATGTCTCCAGTTCGTTCCTCCGAGTCCGCGCCTCATCGGCGAAAATGACCGGAGCTGCATTCACGATACCCCCTTCCTCCCCGACCCCCGAGAAAATAATCCTCGTTTTGAGAATTAGTTGAGTGTTGCCTCACCTTCCGGATGAATCTTTCATCTTAATCAGAGGGAGGCCATCCATCGCACACCGAGAGCTTTTCTTAAACTTGTTGGGCTTCATCTTTATTTATGATTAAGAGGTTTTTAGCAGATTTTTTTTTCTCCTCTCTCTCCCCACCGCCCCTCGCAGGCCCCAGGTGGCGAGTGAGGCTGCCGCAAAAAAAATGCGCGCAATGGAGCATTTGTGCGAGCGCGGCTGCTAGCATTGTGCGAAGCGCTGAGTGCATTGCAGTAAAAAAAATTAAATAAATAATAAAAAAAAGGAGAACAAAACTGGAGCGGTTCTGAATGGGGCCCTTTCATAAGGTGATTGGTGTCCAGTGGGAAACCTTGAGAGCCCAAACTGTGTTTTAGGTGGGACTGCAACTGCTGAAGCCATTATCCTTTCACTCTTAAACCTTTTCTTTCTCCTTTCTGTATATGTCTGTATATATGTGAGTGCGTACATGTGTGTCCAAGCTCATATGCGTCTGTGTGTGTGTGTGTGTGTGTGTGTCCTTCTCCTGCCTTGAAAGCCCTCGGAGCCTCGGGGAGCTGTGAAAAATCAATACTCTTCGGCAGCTCTGCCTCTTTATTCATTTAATAACTCACTACCATTGCATTACTGTTTCACTGATCTCCCATCACAGGGCCCAGATTGACACCTTTGTGCTCTTTTACCACGCTGGAGTTTGATGTAATCAGTTAAACCCTCCACCCCGCGCCCGACACATGCATCAAAATGGACCTGCAGTTTGAATATGGGCGCACCAACAACGCGGCGGTATGAAAAAAGATGGAGTCAGAGTGCTGCGCGGCGATGGAGGAAGGCTGCGCGGCGTCGTGACGGCGGTTGGACCCGAGCCGCGGACTCTGAGGCGGGCGTCGAGCGGGAGGAACATTGAAATAAAAAAAAAATAGAGAAATAAAAATTTTTTGGAAAAAGGTGAAAACTGAGACCCGCTAACGGAGACACCGTGTGTTTGCGAGAGAAATCTGTGTTATTAATCCGCTATAGGCAAGTTGTAACATGATGATTGTTTTCAGTAGGGGGAGGGTTTTGTTTCTGGTATGTGACACTTGAAGGCTGCGTGTGTGTGTGTGTGTGTGTGTTCATGTACAGTGATTGTGCTGCTGCTGCTGCTGGAGCTGCTGGAGGTGGGGGTTGCCTCCCTGTGTGGGACTCGGAGCAGAGAGCAGGTGGGCTCAGGATGAAGCAGAGAATCTGTATTGATTGTTTTTGTGCCTCAGAGCTGTTTTGCCGCTGTCAAAGCCCACTCTGCCAGCTGAGAGGCAAATTGCAGCATTTACACCGGGAGGCGTTTTCTTTCTCCGGGTTTTAATCTATCTAACCAGTGTTTTATTTTTTTCTGTCTCTCTCTCTGTTATTTATTTATTCTTCGAGGAGGGACGAGTCTCTCCAATCTGCTGGGTGGTTTCTATAAAATCCTACTTAAAACCTTGAGACGTCTTCCAGAGAAACCAGTGCTGCCGTGGGACTGAAGTTGTCTTGTTTGGATGAGATGAAGAGAAAAACTTAAGCAAATCAGATGGAGGGTTTGTTGAAGCCTAAGAAAAGAAAAAAAGTTTTATCGCTAGATTTGTTAAAAAGCTTCTTTCTTTTCAGTGATTTGACAGAAGATTTCAACAATGAATTTTGATCACGCCACTTTAAGCCTGCACAAGATCTTCCCTGTCTTCTTTTAGCCATTACCGTCTACTTAAGGGTAAAAATTGCATTTCCTAAACAGATTATAGGAAGCAGATGGGCAATCTCCAATATTAAGAGAAGGCATCTTCAAAGGGAGGCCACTGAGAACGGAGCGGAACTCACGGCAGTACAAGACACACATTTGCAATATCCGACTTTTCGCAAATAGAGTTACGTTGACACGACGCGCGCATTACGCATGATGCAGTAAAAATGTTAAGACCATGCATGTCTCAGGCAAGTTTAAGCTCACTTCAGCCATCAAAAAGTTCAATGACGGGACGCCTTGCAAAAATGTTTAAAGTTTTGTTGCATCATTTCAGTGAATGTCTTTGAATGAATGATTGAATGAATGATGGTTCTCCAACGCAACACGTATCTCTGAAAACGCCGTTCCGACAGCAAAGTGTGATGGAGACAGCATCATGCTTTCCATGCTTTCTTGGGAGCTGAATTCAAAGCCGAGAACCAATTTCCATCCGTCGTCTGTACAGTTTGTCGCTTTGCAGACGACCTGGTGTGTATCTTCAATGGCCATTGGGCGAGAAGAAAGGTAGACCTTAGTCTATCTATCACAGAGCAACACAGGACAAACAACCAAGAACACACACACGCACACACTCAAGAACCGTTTAGAGAGACCAGTTAACCTAACATGTATGGTTTAGGAGGAGGAATCTGGAAACATGCAAACTCCATGCAGGAAAACTTTGGGCCAGGATTTGAATCCAGAACCTTCTTGCTGGAAGGCAACAGGGAGTGATGCATCTCAATGCTGCTGAGAACCAATTTTTAATTTCCAATTTCTGCTTCTTTGTGTTGATTCAAGTTTATTTCTGCAGCACATGTCAGCATCGAGTCAGTTCAAAGTGCTTTACACCGTAAAAACATCATCACACAGTCACCAACTGCAAAGCAAGAGATAAACATCGCATTTTGTCAAAACACGTCATCAAAATGATCAAGCAAGCACACATCAGATATGGTGATCAATCTTCCACTCACAACTAATCAAAGGCAACTATAAACAGGTGGGTTTTTGGGCTTCATTTAAAGGAACTCAGTGTTTCAGCATCTTTGCAGTTTTCTGGAAGCTTGTTTCAGATTTGATGTGCGTTGAAATCAAATGCTGCTTCTTCGTGTTTGGCCCTGGTCCTGGGGATGCAGAGCAGAACCAGAAGACCTGAGAGATCTGGAGGGTTGAAACAACAGCAGCAGATCTTTAATGTATTGTGGTGCTAAACCATTCAGTGATTTACAAACTAACAGAAGTATCCTAACATTTATTCTCTGAGCTACAGCGGGCCAGTGGAAGGACCTTGACACGCTACCAATGGTAACTCAAGTTCTCACTAAAAACAGGACGACAGAGCCAACCACAATGACCCTTGTGGTTGACGGGTGAAGATTTTCAAGTAAGACGTTCGCTTCGTAAGGCATCGTCAAGATGTTGAAGTAACGGCCTCCATCCTTTGTCTGTCAGGGTCACGGGGGTTGGGTTGTTGGGGCATCGACATGTCACCAGTATGTCACAGGATGCAATACAAACACCTTTAAGACACCATACATACACGCACTCATATGATGGTAATTTGGACAGCCCAGTTAATCTAGAGTACCTGGAATAATATGCAGGCACTTGGAACACATGCAAACAACATGCAGAAAAATGTCAGGCCTGAATTTGAACCCCAGACCTTCTTGCTGCAAGGCAACCGTCCTGAAAACTATGCCACTATGCAGCCCTGCTTAACTGTAATATCAATCGATCAATATGAGTTATTCTACAGCCATATCAGTGTCCCGACAACTGGAGGTTTGATATAATAACCAGGTTATTTGTCATTTTTTCTTTTTAGCATCCATGGTTACAGAAAACAGGTTTGACAACTTTTACTCTGAATCAAAAAATTTATATATATATATATATATATACATATATATATATATATATATATATATATATATATATATATATATATATATATATATATATTCAGCTATGTCTAAGATCCGGAGTCAATCTGAAACATAAAACATGGTCTAATAATTCCTCAAATTTCACAAATGTTGGCTGATGAGCGATGTCGGTTTTGGATTTTCTCAAGGAGAGTTCATTCCTCTCACAGTTGCGACGCGCCGGAACTTGAGAGAGCGGGACTCTTTGGCAGAAGAACTGGACTGATTCTCAGCGATTCAGTCCTCGGTTCAGATGAAATCGAGCTTTCCAGTCCACTTGTTGATCAATACAGGCAACTGCAACGAGGTTTTGATGCGTGACAGCGGAAAGTAAAAGCTTGCTACAGACATTGTAGTGGAAATACCCAGATTAACTGTGTTATGTTATTTTACTAATGTTGTCTTTTCAGGTTCAAAATCATACAAAAAGAAAGAAATTTGTTTTTGTTTTTTTAAAAAAATACATGTTAAAGATCATATGAAGGACAAAAAAGGAAAGGAGAGAAAGTGAATGAGCTCCATATTTTTCCCACCATTAAACTGATTTAGGTCTGCAGAACTTTACGGTGCCTTGTTACACCTGATGGGTTGAGTCATCAATGATGCAAAGGGCAAAGCCTGCAATTTTATGACGGTTCTGGAGCAGAAAATGCACTGGAGCGATGTGTTTGCTGATCCAATAACCCAGAGAGAAAGTTAGCAACATAAAAGAAGCTGCTCAAACACAAGATTGACTGATAATCCAGCAAGAAAAAAAAAACCCATAGCCTGGCTTTTTTTAAAAAAACATAATGGCAAACTATAAATCTGCAGCAAGCGGTGCATTGAAGCGGACACGTCTGTCCTTGTAACAACAGGCTGGTGGAGGCAAACTGTTGGTGGCACAGATTTGGAGAGGGGCTCAAAGAAAGTAGAGATGTTGCTGATTAAAAAAACAAAAACAAACAAAAACTCAGAGTTTACAATCTCACAAACTGTGGGTGCGAGGTGATGAGACAGGCGAGCGGAAGGCATCCTTTCCTCAGACGTAAAGGTGTCACCGTGAATCTGCCTCGACCCAAAATGGCTCCAAACGTTGCGTGCCCATCTGCCAGAAACCCAGCACGGCCGAGCGCCTCTTGTGTGAGCGGTGATTTACAGGGCAATAGAGTGAATCACTGTAAATAAAAGTGAAAATGAATTAAACTCTTGCCTTTGTTTAGTTGTCGAGTCTCTCTCTCTCTCTTTTTTTGTGTCCTAAATGAATCCAGACCTTGTTTGGATCACGCTGGTCGGAAAGAAAAGCCAGACAAAGAGTGCTGGAGAGACGAGAGTTGGTGGGTGCAGCTCTGCTGGCTGCCGGTTGGCCTGGCTCCATGCAGAGAGCCTGACATTAAATCATGCATTTCGCTTGTTTGCGTGCCCTGCGTGTGTACGAGTGAGTGTGCGCGTATTGATTGGCTTACACGGCTTTATTGCGCTCCGTTGTAAATGTCATGTTTTTACAGGCTACTGTTTGATATGAACCTGATTAAAGTATTTGCTCGCTAACACAGATTGCATGCAGCAAATGGCTACAAGCAGACGATTAGTCAGCAATTAGGAGCCGGCTAAATGACTATATGGCTGCCTGATCAAGCAGAGCAAACACGAGGTTTCCTGCGTCTCCCTCTCTCCGTCGCACCTCACCTCACCCTCTTCTCTGTGTGTCTAAGTAATATTACTGTTTAAGTCCCATTTTTAAAGTTTCTCTCTCTTTTTTTCCCTTCTTCTAGCATGTTCTATTTGAACCAGTTGTGTTGAAACCCCAGCGCGAACCTGAAAGTGTGCGACATGATCTGCCACGTTCTCTCGTTCCGGATGAATGTCGGCTGATGGAGGAAAAACACGATTTCAATAGGTCGCTTTTTAGCGGAGAATTTACCTGCATCATTGAATCAGAACTAAAATGTTGATATTCAGTTAGACACCTCTGTATGGCGGGAACGTGGTGTTAGTCGATACAGGTGTATCGTGAAAAGTGACTGATGATCTTTTGATTCTTTTAGTTGTCCAGAGAAATGTGACGTCTTCGTTCTTAATCTTGTTTTGCACTAAACGTTAATGATTTTTTTGCAAGAAAACAAACTGTTGGAATTTAACCAAAAAAAAATTACATAATGATGTGCATGCATTTTATATGAGTACGTTTTAATCAATGTTATATCTGAGTAGAAATTATGTATGTTTGATAGGTTTGTGGAATATATTTCTAAAATGTTAGTTCAATTCTAATAATTATGGTTAATTTGATCATCTCATTTCTAAAGAATATTAGAAAGGGTCTATGATTGCGCAAACAAAACATACTTAAATAGTTATAAACTTTTTTTTTTTAAATAAAGTTGTTGTTTTTTAGCTGTCACCTACAGCTAAGATAATCGCCTATTGATAATTGCCTAAAAAATGCTAACAACTGCCGATTTAAATGGATCACATCCAACATATGTAAATTGTAATTTATCCTGATTGGGTTTGACTTTGTGTTTTCAACGCAATCTTTGGTACGTGTAAAATATGCATCCTCCGGCGTTAGAGGGAAACGCGTGGTGCACTGGCTGAAGCAGTCAGTGAGCTGATTTTAAAGTGATTTTTAAAAGTAGTAATTTCAAGAGAGATGTGTTTAAGTCGTGATGCTATTATTTACAGAGGTGGGAACGAATAAAGTAATGGACAGCAAAGTCTCGTTTATACAACAATAGTGAAAGTGAAATTTATCTAAATGCATTAGTCCTAGTATTTCCAGAAGATCTCTGTCCCTCTCCATGCACCTTGTGAGTCGGCAAAGTTTTGCCAGAGAATCTTCGATCGCAGTCATTTTGTTCTCGCAACATCCAACTGAATACCAGTATAATGTAATTGTAATATAATGATATTTTTGTTTTGTTACTGTTATTATCTTGTGTGTGTATTTACTGTCCATGCGGCTTCTTACTCATTTTACAGGAGTCTGCATAAAACACATTCTCACGCACACGCAGGCTGTGTATGTAGAAGAATGGCAGCAAGGCTGAAGGACGTCAAATTATTTAGCTGCATTTTGTTGCATGAGAACGTCAATAAAAATGTTGCAAAAACCGTTTGTCTTTATCTCAAACGCAAATTACCACTGGCTTTCTAGATCTTTTTGTTTAAAAATATTTGATGACTTTAACAAATGAAAAAAGATTTCCTCAGTTTCTTTTTTTTGTACTTGCGGTTTAAAAAAATAAAATAAACAAATCTAAAAGTAAAACTCGTTTCTCGTTAGGAAAGTCTGATAACCCGGATCTCAGAAGTTATTCATCCTCACGCACATAAAAATGTGAGGAGGCAGAATTGAGCAAATTCAAATCACAAAATTACATGTTTTAATTATTTTTTTAAAAACCCTCACAGGTTATCTGGATTTATGAATGTAGCAGTTTGATTCAATTGTAGAATGACAGCGACACCCATTGGCCAAAACGTATAACTACAAAAGCAGTATGAATTTTCTCCTATAGGAGGAAAAAGTGAGAGAATAAACTGGTTTTCCGTTCAAACTGGACTTTAGAATCCTTCTCATCACGTCTACTGGGTCGATGGATCTCTTTCAATCAGACACACAAACAGAATTTTACTCAATTACAGAAGAAGATTTATTTCATGCTTGTTACACTCAGATTTAAACAGATGGAGGAAGGGAAAGCAAACAAGTAGTCTTGTTCTCCTCCTGTGTCCTCCATTGATGTTCTGGATAAATAAAATGTGGAACAAATAAAGTAAAATCATGCTCCTCAGGCTCCTCCCAGGGCAGAAATACACTGAATACACAGAATGTCTCAGCAGTGTCAATCAGGCTCGTGTATACAATTCTCACACCTCCACACACTCTGATTTATTCTTCTTTTTTGTCTCTTTCTTCTGTTCCTTCACTTCAGGATTTGAAGCTCAACTTGCAGCAGTACACAACACAAATACTTGTGACGTTTTAAGTGCAGCTTAGATTTTGATCCCATATGTTAAAATGGCCCAGTCAAAGTTCAAGGCCTAAAACCAATTTAGAAATGTTTGCCGTTATTGCTCTTCCCGCGCGCTGTCAGGATGTTTGGTCTGTACATGTGTAAAGATGATGGAACACACTCAAACTTTTGTTGCCATGGCTGCAGCAAAATGTGACACAGGGTGGCTCAGTACAAACCCACGCCATACATCGCAGGCTTTTATTAGCAAAACAATTTGAAAACCTTTTCCCGTTGCTCTTCCACTTCACACCTCTACACTACTCTGCATTAGTCTAAGATTCTTATAAAATTCATCGACGCTTCTGATCGCAATTCAAATCATTTTTGCCTTCCGCATTGTTTCCTTATTAACAAATGCAAACATGATCACTTGGAAACACCAGCCTTAAAACTGACACTCTCCAACATCTGTTGCTGTTTTGAGGATGAACTGTGTCGGATTTAAACCGTTCGCTCCGTGACGGACTTTTTTAAATGCAGCACCCTTGTGGACAAATGCGGCAACCGGCATGACCTCACTGTGTGAACAAAACCGCTTTGACCAGCAGGGACTAGAAACCCCCTGCAATTCAACACCGACATATGAGGATGTTTAAAATCCGATGCAGAGGAGTATTATCAGGCATAAGACAAGCCTGATAATAACCAAATCCCACTGACCTTTAAGGAACACAGAGAATGGCTTTGTGAAACAAATCACCGGCTGGCAAGTGACACCAGAAAGTGCAGTTGAAATGAGCTCGTTCACATTCGTGTGAAAAGTCTTGCCTCCGCAAGGCTGACACCGCTGCGTGTGCGACCGCGCATGTGGCGCTAGCGCCGAGGCCTCCGAGGGAAAAGGATTCCCGGCGGCCCGGTGAATATGAATATCTGCTCGGCAGCATGAATAATATCCTGAGCAAATGTCAGCGTATGTGGGGTTAGAATATAAATAAACCTGCATGCCTGGAGATCGTAAAGATGAGGTCTACCACAGCTAAATCATCAGAATGATTTAGCTGGTAGTGTCGAGGAAACTTTTTGTGACAAAAGGTGGGTTTTTTTATATAGTCATTCAACCCGGAATATGATTAAGAACAGAAATCTGAAGCTAGTAGGTGAGAGTCCAGGGTCCACTGCACCTCTGACCATGACAGCGCCATCAGCCGCAAACCCTGAAAACGGAAGCAGTGTGTTAGCGCCATCTAAAGTTGGCTGTAAAAATAAACCAACCGAGTTGTCAACAATGATGACGACCAGGTATTTCACGTGTAGATAGAGATGGCGTTAGCTGTCTAAACCAGCAGCTATATATTTTTTCGGAGTCTCATAACATCCGTCCATCTTTCATTTTGCAAGAAATAATGACGTGTGAATCTGATGAGATTGTTCTTTTCGGCTTAAATTGAGTGGATTTCTGAAGTAATTGTATGTTATGTAAAATAAGACAATGTCACCCTGTCTGTTTGAAGCTAAACTCCCAAGTGTTTCACCATGTCCACGCGTTTGACATTTTCTGAATCAAGTTGAAAAAGATGAATTAAATCAATTCTGTCAAGTTCAGACCACTTTGTGAAACAGCGGCAAAAAGAAAGCCAGTGTTGGGGAAAAATGTGAAAGAAGATTTTTGGCTTACGTGTATGATCCAACATATGGATTTAAACCAACACCTGGCATCACCGTGAACACACCATCCCCAACATTAAACGAAACCATGGTGGTTTCACATCTCGTGTCACGTTTCTGTTCTTAATCCTTGTAATCAGAGGTGGGCACAGTAACCCAAAAGAGTAGCTCTACAAAAGAAATGAATCAAGTAATTTACGTTTTGAGTAGTTCATCACATCATCTGATTTAGTATTTCAGAATAATATCATCAGACAGAAAAATGTTAAAGGTATGTCCACATGCTGGTATTTTGAAGACTACATTGAGAAAAGAAACACAAATAAATAGCATGATTACATTCAAGAAGAATCAACTTTATTTTTAAATGTACAACTTATGAAACAATTACAGCAGGCAAGCTGAAAACAAATATATACATATATATACACACATATATACATATATATGCACAAACCACTAGATGTCGCCATCGTCCTATCTACATTCCTTTGCTCTGCAATATAAAAGCTTATGTGAAGTTCAACAGCTAGATTAGTATTACAGCTAAGATGAAGTCTAACTGTTGTTTTCTTAGATTCACCATCTCTAATTCTTTATAATTATATTATGAATGTCATAAAATCAATCAAAATTCAGTAAGTACTGTATATACTAGTTACCATGTCAGAAAATGTGAAATATGTTGTTTTTTTTAATCATACACAGTATATTTTGGTCTTTTCTCTGGGAGATTTTACTGAAAAAATAAATCAAATGTATCACAAGCCCCCTTTTTTGTCACTTCTCAAATGCTCTTAATGTTCCAGATGTAAGAATGTTTGTAAAATAGATTTTTAATGACCATATAAAAACAAAACTATTATAATTTTCCGGTTTTGACAACTGCTACATATGCTGTACCAGCTAACTGTGTATGTAGTAAGTATGATGCTTCATCAGAACAATAGATCACAATGTATAATGTGAGTCAACCAAAATTATATCTCCACAGTTTACTATAAGTTTCCTCATTTTTATTTATGGAGCCAGGAGAAAGGTGATTTAAAACAGGGTTATATTTTAAAAGTTAAGTGTCATCTCTTGGCCAGGGGAAGCCAGTTTAAGTGGTTAAAGACTCCCATATATATTAGTGAGGGCATAAATCATTGTCAGTCCAGTTTTTTCTTCTTTAATTGAATGGCAACCCGTGCAAAGATGTCTCCAACCTCTAGCCTTCTGGCAGCCGGTATAGATTCCAGTCCCATCATGATGAAAACAACTTTCTGCAGGCAGTTTTCTTGAAGTAGCTGTCACAACCTTCCACTTTGAGAAGAAAAGACAGGAGAAACTCGCTCAGGAATTTATACAACAGTGCACAAGGTCCAAGCTAAATGACCAGTGCAGCATAAAGGCACCATATTTAAAAAAAACAAAACAAAAAAACCCGCACATGAACCTTCTGTAGTTCAGTCAGTTTTCATCTTTATCTGTTTTTACAAATAGATCATAAGAGAAGGTACAAAAAAAGGGCAACATTCTGCCATCAGTGGTAAAATTATGACCATAGGGAAGGGGATAGCGGATTATTCATTCACCATTGCACGTTATTGGGTGACATATGTACATTTTGTCATCAGAACTGATGTTTGAATATCTCCAACACTGGAGCTCTTGTGGAGGGTTCCCAGTGGTCTGTGGCAAAAGCGGATGATAACGAACCGGCAACAAGGTAATGGGCAATGTTAGCCACTGCATTTGGGGAGTGAAAGTTGACAACGTGTGGTCCAATTCAACAGACACGCTGCTATTGCTCAAACTGCTGAACAAGTCAATGTTGATTCCAGTAGAAAGGTTTCAGAACAGTACGTCATTGTATGTTGGTTTGCCTTCGAAAGCGTCAGCAATGTTCATATGAACATCAGAACTGGAACATAAATCAGTGGACGGTGGCGGCCTGCTCTGATGAACTACGTCACCAAATGAATGACTGGACGAGTGTGGGAAACCCATTGCATTGGGACGAGACATTGGAAGAAGGCTGAGGCACTGGGAGGTTCTGGAGAGTTTTCTGCTGGGAAACTTTGGGTTCTGCCACCTGTGAGGCTTTTACTTTGACATATCCAAACATTGTTTGGATATGTCAAACCCTTTTTCGTGTGGCGTCAGTGGGATGATAAGTTGGATCCATGGAGATCCTCGCAACCTCCAAGTCTTAAAGGATATTTGTGTCAGATGCTAAATCCCAACATTAGGGGATTTAGTCGAGTCTGTGCCTCGGTGAGTCAGGGCGGTTACCGCAGCAAGTCCAGATCCAACATACTGTTAGGCATGTGGTCATTGAACTAGTAATTTTATAAACGTTGATACTTTAAAAAGATGTTCCGAGTGATGGTAATAAATACCAGAAACATGCTGGGTTTACCTAATGGTGATATTCACACGCTTGGTGGGTAGAAAGGATCTCTAGTTCCTAAACTCTCACTTCTTATTATCTTTTACCTTTCATGTTGACTTGTAGCTCTGTCAGTACATTTTTTATGCATCATTAAGCCCGAGTTTCACAGGACGTATTTACTGTGTTTACAGCAACTGTAACAGCGACTGATTGCAGTAGACCTTTCTAGTATGATCGCAGCGAAGAATGAAATCCCTCACCCTGGGATATCATTTGAAGATAATTTGACAAGTAAACACAAGTCATTTATTCCTCTGGGCTGTTGGAAGGTTTTTTTTATTTTTTTTTTGGTCACAGCCGCAGCTACTGAATTGGTAACATAAGTCTCTCTCAGCCTCTTCCCTAATTTCCCCCCACCTTCTGTGAGCTTAATGACAGACGCAGTGCCTTTTGCGCGAGGGTCGGACACAGGTGTAAGTCATCAAACTACCTCCTACAGAAATATCTGTCTGGAAAAACCACATAGTGACAAATATTTGCAATGCAAATATGCATTTGGACACATGAGTGAACGTCTTGAGAAGTATGGGTTGAATTGTACGGTTTCAATTGTACGGTTTTGTGTAAGCATGATCATTTTTTAATTGTCTGAGATATGAGCATGTATCCTGCGTGTCTCTGTGTTTCCCTGTGATCTACTGAAAATCTCCCCCTGGTGACCCACGCTTCTACCCACTGACTGCTACAGCTAGGCAGCACCATCGGGTGATCATGTGAAGACTAAGCAGGCATGGAAAATGGATGGATGGTTTTTGAGATGGTTTGGTTGTCCCCTGGTTGTCATTATTTACAAAACCAGAAAAGCAGAAAAGGAAAGGTTGTGTGTGGAAAAACTAGATAGTCTGTAGAACTGAACATCCCTTATAGGACCAATACCTTCTACTTGTTTTCAGTACGACTTAATTCCTCTCTCTCTTTGTTTTGGAGGAATCTTGGCTTACTCTTCTGCTTATGATATTTCTTCAGCCATTAAGCATTTGGCTGTTGAGGGAGTTTTTTTTTTACAGACTTTGTTAAATAGGAGTTACGTGGTGCGATATTGACATTTTTGCCACTTGTGCCACAAATTCTCCTTGTTATCTCTTCAGTTTTGTCCAAGTTCATTGACAGCAATGACTACCTTTTGCTCTCAAAGGATTATCTTGAGGATTTTCTTTTGGCATCAGTTGATATCTTTCTTCTTTTATTTGCAATACTGTTAGTCCTTATAATTGACTGTTGATTGGTTATGAAACCAAAGGGACAGTTAGACTGGTAACCATGGTTTCATGAATATAGGTCAACACAACAAGTGCTGTGGTTACTTGGAAGGCCCAAAAGGCCCCCAGATGGCTAAAATGAAGAACCACCAGATGCCCACTTGTATTAATAGGCTTTGATTGTATCCGTCCAAAGGGATCAATTAGTTTGCTGTTCCACCTCCTAGAACAGCTTATCCTCTGAGAAGCTGGCCCATTCAGACCCACGTTGACCCTCATTCCTAGAACCATGGCTACAGACGAGAATAAATAATTCTGTGTTTTTCGCCTGTCTCTTTTAGTTAGTTGCAAAGCTAAAGCTAAATGGCATGTTAGGAAACAGCCTCAAAGCTAAGGTTAAAGGAAATGAGACACTAAGGAACGCCCTCTTCAGGGCATAGCTTAGACAGAGGCTAACAAATTAAATTACAAACTGTTGCTTGTTGCCATTTTGTCCTGCTGGCTCCTAAAGGTAGCATGAGAAATGGACCAGCTGTATTTTGGTATTAATAAATGGAATTCATAAATTCAACTCACTGACTCTTCCTCATACATCAAGAACTTACCATGGAGAAAGGATAATTCTCCACATTACCTGTTAAATCAGTCTGCTATGTTGTCTGTCTCGGTACTACAGGTTTCACTCTCTCTCTCCCTCCCTGACCTGTTTGGTTTGTAACTGCCCCACATCAATAAATCTCTG
Organism: Gambusia affinis; assembly: GCF_019740435.1. NCBI lineage: Eukaryota > Metazoa > Chordata > Actinopteri > Cyprinodontiformes > Poeciliidae > Gambusia > Gambusia affinis. Next base: position 26,390,282 of record NC_057869.1, on the reverse strand, counting down.
CCATTAGAGCCTCAAATATGATCTGCCTGGTCTTCTTTGCTCTCTCTCTCGAATCTTCCTCTTAGTATCTCTTCTTACTTCCCCTCATCTATCACTCCTGACATTATGTCCACTGTGGTGCGTTTGGATTCCTTTTCCTGCAATGCTGCAAGGACGATATCAAGCATAAGATTAAACAATCTTAGTTTTCTTGTCATGATTCTGGCTCATGCACATGTTTGTCAATGTGTGAAGTCACTTGTGGGCTTCAAGCTGGCTGCAATTCTCCCATCAAGATCCCTGGACATAGAGGGAACTTAGACAACCACTCTTCACCTAATGAGCAACTTTTTGTGGTAGAGTTAAACCCTTTAGTGGTATTTCTGTATTGTTGGTGTTTTTTTTTTTTATAACTTCCTACAGGACTGGTTTGGTTCCCTCATGTTATCTCCTGAGTTACTGGCTAAAATTTGTGAGAGAACTAACCCAGAAAACATACTTTGTTTTACCCTCTATAGCTCTGCTGTCTGCTCGCTGTCCAACACTCAAAAAGAAAAGTCTGTCCTTCTCTCAAAACCTCACAACCCCAACAGGATCCGTGTCTCCTTCCCCAGAGCAAAGCCCCTTGTGAGAAACAGTAAGCCTGATATCTTTTGGAAACGTTTGCTTTAAACCTGTAACTCCTTGGACTCCGCTAAAGACAGGCCTGTGAATTCAGCTTGCCCATTATTGCACATTTTGCTGTTTTAATCTCGTGTCCCTAATCTCGTTTCCTTCCTGCATGTGGGTTAGGAAACCTAATATGGATGTGACATTCCTTCTTCCTAACGACTTCTTCATTTCAGCTTCCACTCCACCCTCTTCATTACAGAAATGATGTTATCATTCGAGACGCTTTATAAATATACAGGTGAAAAAGATGAACCGAACCTCTGTTTTCATGGCTTTGATGTCAGATTTTTGCATTTTTGATAACACTCAGAATAATTGGATCAGTTCAGAGAAATAACTCAGCGGCATGCATTAGATTTTTTTCTTTTCTTAAAAGTCTTATTGGATATAAAAAGGTACAACTTTTTTTTTTATTTCTTGAGAATTTTTGACACTAGTGTCCCTCATTGAATACTGAGTGGACAAGATATAAGGAGGAGAGACACACAGCAAATGGCCCAAGACTGGGAATTTAACCCAGGACAATCAGACTATGTCTTCTGCACATCGGGCTAAAGCTCTACCTAGTGAGCCACCCAGCACACCAAGATATCACATTTGTTTTGGATTGAAACCCAGCACCCATTTTTGCAGTAAAGCCTAATGAATTTCTTTACTGTCTTAGTTACTGCACTCCCTTAGTCGTTTATCTTTTACCTTATGACATGTTCTACCTTCACAGTCATCGTACCAAAGCAAAGTACGCAACCGAGTGTTTCAGTAGGTGGAGAACCCTTGACTTTGTGAGGTCAGACAGGCCTGTAGAATCTGCACATTTATAAGTGAACAATCAAAACTTGCATTTGAGTGAAACATTTCTTTCCTTTGATTCAAACTAGATATAAATGAAAGGAAAAAGATTGTGCAAGTGTCGATTCCTGTGCCATGCAGTTACAACACCGCTAACTTAGACTGAAAGTATAGCTCAAAACAAGTAGAAGAGGAATGCATCAGTCGTGGTAGGCTATTTTTGTCCGCATGTTTGCGTGGCAGTGTGTGTGTCGGCTCCCCGTATAGCCCAAATAACCAATATACGGTACACTTTCCGGGAAAACTTATTAACCACAGATCCCTGGTGGTGTCCTCTATCCCAATAACAAGCCCATTTCCTGACAGTCACCCTCCTTCTGTGGTAACCAATCTGTTTGTCTTATTTGGTAACAATATAGGACTGTCTAGCCTTTTCTTTGAGATACAACCCATCTTGGGTTTTTTTCACACATTTTGACAAACCATTTAACATCAGTTATGTAATACTAAATCTGACATGAACTGCAAATGTACGGGCACAGCGTGAGTCTCACCCACTCCCAAACAAAAAAACTTGCAGTGAAACTAATCTTCCCCAGATTTTCCTTATGCTCCTTATTCTCCCACCAAATGCTATCAGAGTTGCATAACAGTTTTTCCCGCAATGATGCGATGCCCCAGTTAAGGTCATGGAGATAATAAAGTTTTAATCTAATTCTTATCTGATTTAAACCAAGCTAATGTAATATCACATAATATAATCACAGCATGGCAGTGACATAGACCTGGCATTCACATTTCTCCGCAAATGCAATAGAAGCTGCATTCAGATGGGGCTCCAGTGGATATCAACACAGCGTTATAAACACAGTATATGCCATCTTCTTTAGACAACATGGCGAGAGGGACAAAGGCATAATTGGTATAGAAAGCTGCAGATTTTATTTGATGTGACGTACCAGTTCTACTTCAAAGTTGTTTTTCATGTTAGGACCACAGTTACTTTATAGCAAACTGTATTTTCTGTGCTTCATAAAATATTTCAAGTCCTTCTGGACACGACTTGACAAGGCTGTACGTCAAAGTCCTCCGTCTACAAATGCCAAGGCCTCTGGTGTTGAGATCCATCACATTCCCAACACTACAAAAATAATTTATCATGGTCTATGTTGATATTGGTGCTGCTTTTTTTTTTTTTTTTTTACATATATTGGATGATGGCTGGTTTGGAATCCTTTTGAGAACAACCCTTTATCAGTTCTAGGAAGGAAACTATCTTTGCCAACAAAGTTATTAAAGATGCAAACATTTATAATATGTTTCTTCTCATATTTGTTTCATATATGTGAACAAATATTGCAACCCTATATAAAACTTATCACTTATTTAAGACGGTAGTGCAATAGAGGCAATAAAGTCAATAGGATAAACTTCACAGAAATATATATATATTATTATATATATATATATAGGCTGTTGGCGTCCCTAAAACATCTCAGGAGAAAAAAAAAGGTGTCTGGAACCAGCAGCAGATCGAAGACGGAAACTGAGGCGATCACTACAAGTACACTGAGGATCCCTTCAATCAAGCTGAGGATACTTTCATCACCCTGCGAATCCGCCCAACTCATCAAAGGCATTTTAGGTGAAGCAACTCTTCTGATAGCCCATTCAGAAGACATCTCAAAGTAAGAGCTGTTGCTGGTTTTGATGCTGTTAATGAAAGTCAAAGTGCTTGGCTTTTTGCTGTGCTGGTTAGTTTTGATTCTCTGCTGAGAGTCGGTGAGGTGAGAAGGATTCTGCTGTGTTGAAAATCCTTGTGTCTTAAGATTTTTGTTTTGTTTTTTTGCACTGTTTGTGAAGCACCTGCTGCGATTATGTTAGCTGCGGAGGTGTTGATGCGACTGACATGTTGGAGTCTGAAGTTCATGGTTGAAAATCAGTTGTGATGTGAAAGAAAGACGGCACTGGTTGTCTTTTTAATCCTGGAAATGTTCTTCAGGTGATCAAAGGCCGATTTTGTAACTGTCTTAATGTGGCTCTGAAGGCTCAGGTCTGACTCCTGCTCCATACCCAGATTTTGGGTTTGATCTGGTTTCCAGCTGTAATGACTGAAGCTGTGTGCCGACTCTAGCTTTTTCCTCTTTTGGTTTGTTTCTGCTTTGTTTCTATTTAGCCAGAGAAAGTAATGCCACATCCACAAATGTATCTTTTCTAAGCATTCTCGTTCTTGGATGGGTTCAGAGTGACCTGGTGACATTGTAATGTAGAGGCCTGTGTCATCTGTGTAGCTAATCTTATCTCCTGCCATAACCTGAGCTACTGGGACCATACAGATATTTGCAGAACATTCTGTGATTCAAATAATCAGAATTACTTTTCCAAGTAAGAAAAAAATTGAAGAAATAATTTTAGACACATAAATCATGACCTACTTAAATCAAAGTTGTGATTTCAGTGTTTTTGTTGTTCTTGTATATATGAACTGCTGTAATGTTTTGCAATACAATCACATAGTAAAACTCATTTGAATTCTTCCTTTGGGTTCTGTCTTGAGGCAAGGTCTTTTCACGAAGGCTTCAGTCTCCGTCCTTGACTTTAGATGCACCTGCTGCACACTCTGGCTTTGTTCACTCCCAAACCGTCAGTCTGATCTGTTTTTCGGTGTCAGAGATGTATCAAAGTAAGTTTTTTTTTATTTTTTCCTGAATACATTGCCGAATGCTTTGAAATAATCTTTGCATGCTGTCCAGGTCTGAATCTTTGAGGTTGCCTGTCTGAGAGACGTCTCTCGTTGAAAGCCGGTGTCGATGAAGACCGACTTTCTTCTAGTGTTTCTCTACTGTGTTGTCCAAAGGAAAGTAAAGTGAGATGAGAGAGGAAAAGAGGCAGGAGAGATGAAGTGGGACAGGTACTACATTGCCTGCGACTGTGTTTGCAACAACAAGCGGAGCCTGAACTGTGATGGGAAGAGACACCTTTCTGAAACAGTAACAGTCCCCATGAATCACACAATGCCCACCTTTATTCCTCTTCCTCTCTCTCAAATCTTATTCTTGCTCTCCAGCTCCCCCTCTGGGACTGACAGTGTTGTTCGCTCCTTCACAGCTTGTTTCCTCATGGTCACATGCACCTTGCTCTGAGCACCATGAGCAACATGGGATGTGCGGCTGAGCAATGGACTGCATTTGTCACAGTTTTCACTTCTATACTCAACTGATGCCGCGGACTGTTTGATCTCGAGATGCTTCTTTGTACGGCGGTCAAAATATTTATTCAACATGTCACAGCTTCTCATTAAATATACATCTAATAACTGTTGACACGAATTCCACACCATTCATCAGTAGCCATCCAAGCAATGACGTAAAAAGAAGCTGATTGGTATGTTTATTTATGTCTTGACCTGCGTGGAACTGGCGACCTGTCCCCATTAACTGCAATAAGGTAAAAACGATGGAAATAAAGTGGAAAAAGTTCAACACGGAAAAAAGACATAGAAGACATCTTTGGACAGCCAAAGAAACTGAAATCCTTCAGTATTTATTAAGAATCCTATATAATATCACCAAGCTTTCTTATGAGTGATGGTCTATAGAGTTTCTTATGACCAAGACATCCAACCAGAACAAGTTTGCAGGTGTTAAAAGCGCAGAGTGCTCCTAAAATCTCCACTACTTTATTGTTGCAGCCTTGGTAGCAAGCATTTTTTCTAAACTTTTTAATATTTCGGTGAGCACCATTGGGTGACATAACCCAGAATGGGAAAGAACATTGTTGCACCATAAACCACCCACAACCAGGCAACCATCGAAAGACTTCTGGCAGAAAGTCACGTGCCACACAAGACTCCACTGCAGAAGAAAAAAAAAGCATGTTAAGTTGGCCCCTGAATAGTTTGACACAATATATATATATATACTTATATAGAAGAAAATGTGTCAGTACCATACAGAACCACATGCAGAACATGTTTTTTGAAAAAGAAGAGAAGAGTTTGAATCCTCAAACTTAAGAATTCGTAGTATACGCACAACAAGAAAGAGCTTTTGCATTTCAATTTATAGTGTGAAATCATGGAACAAGTTAAATGCGGAGTTAAAACAAAGTCAAAATTTAATACAATTCAAAAAGAAACATTCAAAAGGAGGTCATTTTCACCAGATGTAGAAATAGGGGTGAGAGTTGGCACAAATGTGTTTATGCAAATTGAGGCTAACGCATAGGAGTGTGTGTGGGTATGGATGTGTTTAGTTAGACATATGTAAACCCAGATAAAATGGAAAATTAATAAACCTATTTTTATTTATTTATTTTTTATTTAATAATGAGGGTCCATCTGAAAATATTGGATGAGTTTATGGGGTGAGAGTTCATAAGTTTCTTACTTCTTCCTATTCCTTTTCAAGCATAAGATTATTGTGGTACAAAAAATATGTCTTTTCTATTCCTTGTTCCTGTGTGTGATTTTATGCTTCCATCATGTTTGAAATAAATTAATAAATAAAAATAAAACAAAAATAAAATCGAAATTCTGCGAGATGGGTCTGAGCAAATGAGGTATAGATTTAAACAAGGGTGTAATTTTCAGTGAAACTGCGATCCCAGCAGTTCTCAAGAAAACTCCATCGGTTTTCAAGAAACAAAGTCAAGCTGCCAGACTGGATCAGGAATTCAGGCTACTAGTTGAAAATTAGTGCTAAGAACTGAAGATCTTAGTACATGGAAGAGATCCCAAGAACCAGCCCAAGATTGAAACATAGTTTGTGTAGAAAAATGGGTTAAAATCATATATATCTGAACAATACGTGTGAATAGTTTCTCCAAGCGGAGGAAACATCTGGAAGCATCAGTAAAAAAAAAAAAGTATTTTGGAAGAGCTTGTTACTACTTCTTTGTGCCATTTGACATTGTTACACATAATGCAAAGAGTTATTTTGTTGGTTCTAATTGAAAATTTTGATTGCTGTAAATATCCAATGCAGCATTGTCCTGTCAGCAGGAATTTCATTTGTTCACAATAAGAAACTTTATTTCCTCGTCTTTGTCAGGTTGGTTATCATCTGGAGAGATACACTAACAAATGGTCATTATGTTTCAGGGACACATATGTATTAGGAGTTCCTCTTCCCAATTCATTTTGTATTTGCAGTAAATAGCTTATCATGGACATTGCAGATACAGGAAATACACACATCAACATCCTTCTGACAACAGACATTAAATGTTCCAAATGAGATTTTAGGGCATTTGAATACATGAAATGATGGAGTGAATGCAGACTTGTTCTTGTTTAGGTTTCTCATGATATGATAAGCTTGAGTAATTGTGCCATTTTTGTTTAGAACCAACCTAAAACAACTAATCTTGCTGCTAAAATTACATAAGTTTAGAGTTATGGGGAAATTCCCCAATACTGGGTTAAAATGCAACGCTGCTTCATACAACAAGAGAAAACTCTGGTATTGTATCTGACATTTCAGTGAAATTGCTGTCCACTGTAAAGGTATTTGGCAGGAAAACTCAACAGTTACAAACTCGGAAAAACCTTGATCCCAAACACTGGCCTATGCCTAAATGGAGACCCCGAAATCACATGTCATGCATTGGATGCATGCTGTGTGTGGCTATTCCCTTTATGACACAATGCATTCAGCTACAAAACTGCACAAAAATTCAAGAGAAATTGCTTTAACAGCAATACCTTAATATGCACATCTCTCTTAAAGACTTACCACACCCTTTTGATCAGTTAGCTCAAGCTTTTGAAATGTCAGTTAATCAAGAGCCTGCCAATAGCAGCACTTGAGTGTTACTCACCCTTCTGACTTTTATTATCAGATGTTGAAGTCCCTGGTTCTAGAATGCTGTAAAGACCAGGAAAGTTTAGTATTATTATTTGAGTTATCATCTTATATGTAAAACCAAGCTAATTTAAGATGTACTTGACTCCCCCCCCTTCCATCTGTATTTATGAGTTCAGTAGCAATGAGGAAGAATAGATCTAAAATAGAAGCTCCTGCAGCGAGCAATGAACAGAGCTAATAATCAGAGCTGACATGCTAGTTTGTATGTGCCAGGGCAATGGGAAAGCCGCTCCTCGGGGTCTTGTTGTTTGAGTTTGCGTGTGGGCGTGTGCGCGTGCCACTGTGTGTGTCTCGTAAGACTGTTTGTGGTGCTAAGGCGAGCCTATTCCAAGGGAGAGAAATGGGGGGAAAAGAGAGACGTTGATTGATGTGAGGTGATGTGCTCAGAGACCAGACAATCCCTTCTTCAGCCATCAAATTTCTCCAGTGTGCAGCAGTGTAAATGTACTCCAGTGTTCCTGCTACTGTACTGCAGTGTGGATTGCCCAGCACTGACAAGCCAGCTAGTGTAGCTGCTGAATGTTAGGCATTAAATCAGTGCAGTAACATGTATTAAACAAGTACCTATCTTTATATATCCAGCCTTTAATGCAGAGTTGGAGTATATGTGGAGTTTTAGTTTTTAGTAGTCATTTGTATCTTGCATACAGTTGACAGCGGTCAGATTATTGTGGAGAATCGGGAGAAACTCTCATGGGAATGGAAAGCCAATAGGCGTTAAGAAGTCTCATCCTCTGATTGGTTGGTCAAGCCCCACTACTTTCACGTCATGAAGAGTTATCTATGTGAGAACCTAAGAAGCTACCATCTTTCAGTGCTTTCAAAGAAAATGGACACCCCGAAATGGGCTATTAAGTGAAAAACAATGCAATTATATGGTCAATGCTCTCTCTAACCAACCAGCTCCTCTGGAAAATACATAGACTGCAGACTTTAGTCTGATACAATGTTCTCAACTGAACAACCTTTGTGTTGCCACCCTGATCACTAAATATCTTATCGGCTGAGTTTCTTGAATAAACATTTTTTATTTTATGTTATGGTTTTAAGTATCTATTTTTGCTTCTACTGGCATTGTGTTGTCATCATAAGTGGCACATTATCTTTTTTTATTCATTTATTTTAGTCCACTATTGGTTATGTTCTAGATTTTCCTCGGTTATAATGTCATCAGTAACTCCATCATACATTTTCAGATGACTGTATGTATTTCAAAATTACTTTGTAAATTTCCGCTTAGAGTCTAGTGACTACATTTGTCACTTCTTACGTCAGGTAATGCTGCAAGCAGAGCATTCAACATCAATGATTTAACTTCTTTTAGTAAAGCTTCACCATCATTTGTTTTACGGTGGGTTCAGATTTCCCCCCAACTTCCACTAATAATGTCTTCAACTACTGCTGAAAGTTTGACTGGATAGGATACTGAAGTATTGGGGTCCAGAATGAGTCATCAACAGGAGCCATAGTCTTCAACTTCAGACTTGCCATTGTTTGCTCTGGGTTAGGTTGCTTGTCTGGTGGCAGATAGGGGAGCATAATGATCGATCCTGAGACTTCATTGATCAGCAGAGACAGAGTTATTGTCTCCTTCCACTCTGATCGACTTTATCTTTTCCCTTCTCCCTCCCTAAACTCTCTGAAGAAAGAATTGATGGTAGGTCTATTCTATTTTGTTCATCCATTGATGGCACCCTTTATTTCAGGAGGTTTGCTGGTTTGTTGGAAAACTTCTCTCTCAATGGTCTGTATTTGTCTGTCAGCGTGGCCATGGTGGCTTTAGACAAACTGTTATTTGTAGAACTTAGCAAGACTTGCATGATGAATAAAATGAAAACATTCAAACATGCACAACATTATTAAGACTGCAAAGTGAGGCCAATAACAATTGTCATCTTTACAACCTCACACCTGATAGTTTGGGGGTATATATGAGGAAAGAAAAGAATTTTTCCTCCAAGTCCACATTTTGGAAGCAGGAAAAGTTACCAAAAGTAAGTGATGTGGTTATTTGGGCTCCACAAGCTTTTAGCCTTTGCACGGTCCAGAAAGGGTCTCACTGAGCCCGCATACGCTTTTACAAGGCTTTTTTTAAAATGTGGTTTCAAGAACCAACGGTCTGACCTTGACATTTGCTGCGCTCGTCCTGAGCATCGTTCTAAGACCGCAGGAGGGTTAAGCAAATTTTAATGATTGTACAACCGAGTCAGAGCATCTCCAAAACTACAGCTCTTTTGGTGTGTTTGTTGCCTGTAGTGGTCTGTACCTATTACATTTTTCAAGGAAGCAACAGTTTTGATCCAATGACAGGATCACGAGTGGTCAAGGACTATCAACAGCAGCAGCAACTTTATTTATAGCATGATTTAACTCTAACCACAACTGAAACAAATTTATTAAAATCAAAGATAAGTAAGATAAAAGAACATGTTAAATAAAATGACAAAGTTAAACACAAAACAACGTGAAGGGATTAAAATTTGATACAAAATTTGATAGAAAACAGATAAATTTAACACCAATAAAAGTAGAGTGAAATCAAGTCTTAATTGGGTTCAATTAGTAGAAATAGTTATTTAGACAAGCTTTAAGCATGGACAGTGAATGTGCAAAGGCCTCCTCTAATCCTTTACTTAAAGGTGAGAGTGACCAGCTCAGAGGTCCGGAGTGAGTGTAATGGTGGAAAAGCTCAGCCAAGTGAAGCTGGGGAAGGCTGTTTAAAACCTTAAAAACAAACAGAAGGACCTTAAAGTGAACTCTAAAAAGCACCGGCAACCAGTGGAGGGAAGCCAGGACAAGAGTAATGTGCTCTTTTATGTGTTCTTGCTAAAAGGTATGCAGCAGCGTGAGAATTGGCTGATCCCAATAGTTAATTGCAGTAATACGAAAGTGATGAAATGAAGGCATGAACATCTGTTTCCAACTAACAGATGGAAAGAATAGATTTAATGTCAGTTATTTATCTTAAGTACTAAAAATTTGATTCAACTGTGGTGCATTTTTGTCTGTCTACCAGCCATCTTAAATCCAAGATTTGCAACAGATTTGCAACAGTAACGGAGTACATTTACTTGAGTGATTTTACTTTTCTTGGCTCAGCATTGCTTTGTAATCTGGTGTTGCTGATTTTCTCGACCGAAATGCAATTGGCCACATGCTACGCTCCTCACAGCAAGAGGAACCAATGTGTACTTTTGAATTAAGTATTTTCAAAAATAAGTACTTTGGCAATTTAACTTTGACCTACCAACTTTTACTTGTATTGAACAAGATTTGACCTCGAGTATCACTACTCATACTCAAGTACGACAGCTGAGTACGTTGTCCACCACTGCTGATACGTGAAAACCCGCATTGTACTTTTGTTTTAATTTACTTTTCAGGCTTTCCAAAAGGCTGTTTGGATTTGGCAGCTGTCACCTTCTCATAATTTGTACCTATATTTCCTGTTCAGGGTCACAAAGTGTTGGAGCCTTTCCAAGAAGTCAGCAAAGAAAAGGTGGACCACAACCTGGACACTTGTACATGAGAAAGCAGGGGTTTTTTTGTTTGTTTGTTTGTTTTTTTTGCCAACGTAATCTCTTACGGAAACGTCTTCTGGCAAATTTAGCTTGTTCTAAGATTAGACCAGTATGTCCTCGCAACCCTCTAAGGTTTTACTTTCAGTCAGATGGAAACCTCCCCCCTCCAAAAAAAACATTTGTCTTTATGGTCAGTCAAGCCTGAAGCAAGAAGAAGATGAGTGATGCAAGAATTTGCAGTGGCACTATGCAGCTTTGTGCTGCAGCAGTGCTTTTTAAGATGGCTTCTTGGGTTTTTATGGAAGGTTAGTAATGTCGTTTTCTCCAAAATGTCCAGCAGCTCTGGCAACGGTTTTCCCTGACCACTTTGTGCAAGTTCTTGTTTTTGATGCTACTTTCTTAACACGCAGGTATGAAGTTGGTGAATTAACAAGAAGGCTTTCATTCGTACAAATTTGCAATTTCCCCCTCCTCTCTCGCCTGTGTTGACTCATCAGTAGGCATGAGCTGGAATGAAATTCTTGCAGGGTGACAGCCAGCTGAGTGAAAACACCACTCTATAGTAATTTAAAGGGGAAAAAAATTACATGCCTTTTAAAGAAAAAAAGCAACAATTATCCCAACCGCTGCAGAGATCATATAGCATGCTGATGATTAGTTACCAATGATGTTTTTCTAGAAGATTTATCTGTGGTTATTTTAACAGGAACACTAAAAAAAACCCTCTAGCTAAAAATGATTTCAAAGACTTATTGTGCAAAGCATACGTTTTGGACATTGTACTCTTCATGAAATGTAACAAATCCAGCAAGGTGTCATGTGCTGAGTAATTAGTCAAGCTTACCGCTCGACTAGGGACAGGAGTCGGCTGTTTAGCAGACATACAGTTCATCGCTTGCCAGCTGTATCTAGATGAGAGTTATGGATGAGGTTCCTTTAATTTCCATACCTCGACTGGAAGCGAACCAAGCCTTCTCATCTCCATCACCATCACCGTTTCATCTGCATAATTCAGGGAGGATAATGCATGCGTGGCAGCGCAGCAATAGATGAGAAGCGTATTAGAGCACAGGCCTAATGACTCCAGTGCAGACCAGGACCGTGTTTGTCAAGGTATTCGCAGCAGGAGGCTCGACCATTTGCTGCTCCGTTTCTGATGTTATAATAAAACCTGAATCATACTCCGTGTAGAATATTTGGGCCAATTTGTCTTGAGTTACGATCTGATGCATCATAAACCTAAAGGGAGTTTTTAAATGAGATATGGTGAAGTAACACTAACAGAGCAGAAGGAGACAATCGCGTTGGGTTGAGGTTAAGAGTTTCTTTAATTGAAAACAGCTTTTTTGTCGTGGTCAGTTCGCTGCAGTGTTTATTTGTTTTACAGAGAAATCCAATAATCCAGGTTTACTCTTTCTAAAAAAAAAAAAAATACATCGGCGAGGCCGTGTTTGCTGATGCAGTTTGTTTTAGCAGCAGAATAACCAGGCACCATCCACAACTGTTCGCTGCTTATCACAGTGTGAATATTAGTTGGTGAACTTGATTTGTTCAATTCCCATATTAGCATATTCTATGCTTAGACTCTCAGAATATGCATCATAACCCACATGTTTATCTTTCAATCTTTTCCATTAACCAATGCCTTTATTTGTTTGTTCTTTGTCATCCAAAGCATGCACCGTTTTCCCCACACGTTTACCTGTTTTTAATTTGTTTATGTTTGTGAGAGAGTCAATACTTTTTGCATTTACTGTGTGATGGGATCGTTCCTGCCGGTACGCAATGCAGGGTTCTGCGTTACAGGCGATATTTCTCTGTGTGGAAGGCAAAAAGAGCTGCGGGATCAAAAATTAAAGAGCAGTGCCGCAATGAGGTACAAAGTTAGACTATGTGGGATAAATACCTCATCTATTTTATTGCATTACCACTGATCCCTGAAACCTTCATGTTTGGGGCTTAGATTGATTCTTCTTTGATGCTCTTCAACTTGGCAAACTTCCTGTCAGTGATGAGAATATTAATTACGTCCTTACTTTGTTCTTTAAAGTGCAGCTCCTCCAACTGTGGATGACTTTGAAAGCCAGTGTGCTGTCCTGAGAGACTGTTGCTTTCCTCTCCAATGAGTGCTGCTTAAAAAGTTAACAATAGTCTCTAGTAGTGTGTCTACACCTTACAACCTGTTTGCTTTTTGATCCGTCATATTAAGAAAGGTGAAGAACTTTTCGAGCTAATAGAACTTTTGACTGAGAACACAAATGATCATTTCAATTTTAGCGAATGTAGAAAGATATTAACCCAAAATTTTCTAAAAAAACAAAAAAAAAAAAACAAGAAAAAGCTAAAATTCTCAACATTATTCAATGACAATTTCTTTTTTCATGCATTTGGATGAGATCTTTTGAAAGAGAAATTTATTGTCTTTAGCACAAAGCCTCAACATGTCACAGTTTAATACACAAGCAATGCAAAGATTTAAATTTGAACAATTTTCTAACAATTTTCATTTGCAAAAACAAATCTCTATTTTGTTCTGGCCTTTCAAGTTGGACGCTTTCCAAATTAGTGCTATTTTCTGTACTATCTTAACTAGTACATAAAATTGTCTGAAATTTGCCCTTTTAGTGTTTGTAGCGATGAAAAGCATGGAAAGTAAAACCAGGAAGTATCACATAAAAAACCCCACCATAGAAAAAGAAAAATGTTAAATGTTAAAATGACATATTTAAGCCAATTAAAAGGTAAAACATGGTGTAACAGTATTGATAATATCATGCTTCTTATTTCTGCCATGCCTGTGCTGAGTTTGTGTTTTCGCCTCATATCCTCTCACCAGGTTGGTCATGCCAAGACTCTGCTCTCCAATCAGCCTAATTAAGCTCACCTGGGAAATCCCCCACAGCCTCCCTGTCTCACCTGTGTGCAGCACTCCAACAACTCTCCCCAGCTGCGTTGCTGACAGATTACCATCAGCCTTATGCCAGTAGGATGGCAAACATTCCTTCCTCGCTCTAGTTTGTCACCAAGATGCTGACCAAGTTTACGGCTGTGCATCGTTGCCCTCAGTCGACTTCTTATGCTTTTCAGATATCTGGACATCGACTCTTGCTCTGACTCTTGGCCATGGATTCACGCTTAATCCTCTTAAGTTTCCTGACATCTGTCTCCATGAGTTAGACCAGTGCCTGCTCACTGACCACATGTGTGGATTTTTCATTAGTGCTTCAACTGTGGAGGTTTTCACTGAACCAAACTTGAGCTGCTTTTCAAGGATATTCAGACTCTCTCTTTATGCCATTCATTCTTTGAATTATTTTCCACATTTTTTTCTATTTTTTGTTTCTTTCCCTATTGTGCTACAGAAATTTCTCCAATATTCTCTTTTTGCATTCTTAATAGTTCTCCTTACCATTGCTTGCTTTCTTTTATAATCAATCAAATTCTTATAAATTGGATTATCTTTTAATACTTTAAATGCTTTATTTCTTAACTTTATTGCTTTTTTACATTCATCTGTCCACCATGGTACCATTTTCTTATTATTTATGCACTCTGCTTTCTTTATAGAGTTATCTGCTGCTTCCATGATTATCTTACAAATTTTTAAATTTACATAATTTATATTCATTCTCATATCTGCTTTTCCTAAGGTTATTTGACTCAAGTATCTAAATTTAATCCAGTCTGCCTTATTAAAATTCCGTTTTTTATTGACTTTTATACTTTTATTATTTAAATCTAATCCAACTCTTATTGTTACGGGATAATGATCACTACCTATTGTTAATGTTTAATATTATTTTAAATTTCTCCCTCACAACTTTCCTCCTATCTATCCTTTCTTCTTCTGAACTACTTCCTTCCAGTTCTCGTTTACTACCTTGAATATCACCAATTTCCTTTCCTTCATCTCTCTTATTTGTCCCTCTTCCTCTCCCCACTGGCATCCACCCTTCAAAATCCATGTCTTCCTCATTTCCTATTTCCACTTCCACCCAAACCATTCACATGGTAAATGGACTGAACTTATTTAGCACTTTTCCAGTCATTTTGACCACTCAAAGCGCTTTACACTAGAGTCACATTCACCCATTCGCACTCACAAACACACACCCATTTATACACCGAAACACAGATCGGTAGGCAATTTGGGGTTAAGTGCCTTGCCCAGAGGCACATCGACATGTGGCAGGAGGAAGCTGGAATCGCACCTACAACCTTCCGATCGCAAGACAACTACTCTACCATACAGCCACAGTCTCCCCAGTTTATGCCCAAATCCGCCTTTTCCAAATCTGATATATTTCTGTGTGTTTGGTTTTTCTGCCAACTCCCAGGTGTGTCTCTGTGGACGAAAACTCTCTTGGTCCAATTAGCGCTTTCTTCTTTGATTTCTAATGATTCATTTCCTGCTGAAGAGCCCCCTGGTGGTTGAAGAAAAATCCATAGAAAGTCGCACCGGGCTCTAAGTAGCACGGTTCAAAGCGTGGGGAAAAACTAGCGACGTTTAGTTAAAAATATATGGTTCTTCCACCTGACTACTGGAGTTGTGCTACGTAAACTGAAGAGTGCCGAGAAAATCTTCAGTTTTGATCTCTCCTTCACCTGGGATCTGATTGTCGCCTTGGAGTTTCCAGCCAACCACATTCATTCCCTCATAGTACCACCGTGTCTGTTGCATCGTCGCCCACTTTAACCGCTGCCAGTTAGTGGAGCTCATTCTGTCGTCTTCTGTCTGACCCAATTAATGACTGAAGTCATTAGCCCTTGTTTTTTTTTTTTTGGTCCCTGCAGAGGTACGAGTGGTGTTCCTTGACCAGAGCATTAACCTCCTGTGTTGTGGCTGAAGTTCTGGGTTTTCAAAAAACCCATTACATAGTACTGTAACAGTACTGACTGTTGGGGATGCGATTTAGAAAAATCCTCATTAACATCAAGGATCTTTATAGTCCTCTTTGCTTTTAAAAGGATCTGAGCTTTGGGGCGTGCTCTGGTGGCATAGAGGTTAGTGCGCCCCACGTTTGGAGGCCCTCAGTCCTCGACACGGCTGTCACGGGTTCGATTCCCGGACCCGATGACATTTGCCCCATGTCTTCCCTCCTCTTTATCCCCCCTTCCTGACAGCCTACCATGAAAAAAGGGACACTAGAGCCCACAAAAAGGACACCCTGGTGGTGGGAGAAAAAAAGAAGGATCCGAGCTTCTCTGTTTTTAATGTAGTATGTCTCCGATGTCTGACCTAAGTCATTGAGGCACCAATTGAGCAGCACTACATGTATTGAACTTGAGTTAAAAGGGAAGTATCTAGTACTTTTTCTGGGGGGTTTTTTCTTCAAATTAGGCTGAAGTGTCTTATTGGAGCAAAAAATTTAAAATGGGGTAAAAGAGTTTCAGCTGTTGCCACATTTCCGTCTGTGGGATCGGACATTTAAAAAAATAAACTGTCTGTTCCCTACTGGCTCATATGGAGCCGCTCGTCCTTCAGATTCACAGAATACATAATTTCTGCTCTTCTTATCTCGGCCCCTCTAGATAAGAAGGTTCTTAATCAGTCACAGGGTGGAAGTGGGTGTTTGCTGCTCTTGCTGGAGGAGCTTTTCGCTTCTTTGCTACGGCACACCCCCGGCTCATGAGCCGTTTGAAATGCCGTTTCCCTCGGTCCGTCAGCCATTTTCTGTTTAACGAACTGGAGTTTTGGTCAGATTTGAAAACCCAACAGGCAAAAAGGGACAAGGCTGTTATATGAGAAGTGTTGAATAAGACTGTGGTGGCATTTGTTGACTATAAAGTTTGATATTATACTTTATGTATGCCAGTACAGACAATTTAATGTACAAGGGGCCATTTAATGCGCCATAAGGATGTCGCTGTGTGGCAACGAAGCCCAGTGCTCTGATGGCAGTTCAGGACTTCTGGGTAAAACATGTTTTAATGGTGGCCAGATGGTAACACTCATGTTTTACAGCTCACTGATTAACCCAAAAAGAGTTAAATAAAAACTATTCATCCTCACCACTTCTGTTAAGCCAAAGGACCGCTGTCACCTGTTTATTTTTATTTCTTTAAATCAAATCTGTAGTAAAACATCCTCCAATACCAAGATCTGGGCACATTTCAGCAGCTCAAACACCGGTGTTGCACCGACGTTAAGTCAGACAAAAGGATATGGAGGATTGAGGGATTTGAACGATCACAACATTCACAGCTTAGGTGAAGAAGAAGTGATTAAGATAGTGGAAGCAGCCTTATTGTTGCAGGTGTCGCATCCAATGCAGAAACGACGGATGATGTAAAAATAGTCTTTAGAAGCTTCAGCAAACAACAGAGCGGGTAGAGTCAGGAACAGTGAAGCTCAGGACAGCATCAGCTGTAGATCCTGTTAGCTGAATCTCTTTAGAACCAACAGTGGTTGGCCAGAATTGTACAAAAAGGCTTTTTTTTTGTTTGTTTTTTTAGGTTATATAAAAAATGTGAGAAGACAAAGTGGTAGGGCATTCCAGCCATACCAGTTCCACAGTCAGTCCAATAGACCAGAATGCCCACTGGATGTAAATGTTAATAAACCACATTTCTCTTCTGCACACTGAAGATGAATTTACTTGAATGGGTGAGGTAAGCGGCTTTTGCTCGTCTTTAGACCACATATTTAAGAGAGGCATATCTCACAAGAATATATACTAACTTATTTCAAAGTTCTTGATATTTGGTGTCCAGTTATGAAAGTTTTTTTTATTTGTATGATCATGGATTATTAGATTCAGCTAACAGGATCTACAGCTGATGCTGTGCTGCACAGTGGTGCACCCGGGCTCTTTCTGCATGGAGTTTGCATGTTCTCCCTGTGCATGGTGGGTTCTCTCCGGGTTCTCCGGCTTCCTCCCACAGTCCAAAAACATGACTGTCAGGTTAATTGGTCTCTCTAAATTCTCCCTAGGTGTGAGTGTGTGTGTGAATGGTTGTGTGTCCTGTATGTCTCTGTGTTGCCCTGCGACAGACTGGCGACCTGTCCAGGGTGACCCCGCCTCTCGCCCGGAACACAGCTGGAGAGGAACCAGCAACCCTCCTGACCTCATTAGGGACAAGAGTGAACAGAAAATGGATGGATGTATTATTACACCTGGCTCCATACACATGACAAGGCTTTTCTTTATTCGCTCTGAAGTGAAAAAGTGAACAGAATACAGCGCAAACTCCGTTGAATAACAAACTGTGTTTATTGCACAAATACCAAAAATTTCTTTTTTAAAAATGTATTTATTAGCGTAGTAAAATTCACCATTTGATTTTTATTTTCCTCGTCATTAATATTCTGAGCTGCACCTCTGCCGGCCTTGGAGTCGCAAGCAGAAGAGCAGCATGATGGAGACATAAAACCTGCAGAAGCATGGCGCATTTCCCACCGCTTTTCTTTTTTACAGTGGTTTGCTTGCAGTTTCAAGTCATTTGTAAGCAGCCGTTTTTCCAACAGGATAGGCTGCAACAATAAGGACCTGGGATATATGCTGAAACCTCTTTCAGTTTTCACTAATATTTGCATATTCTAACTGAAAATAAATATTTTTTTAAAACGAGCTTACATTTAAGTCTAACAGGGAAATGGGGGCGGGAACTTGCGTGGGTAAAATTGTGCTGGAAGGACTATAGTTTAAAATAACATTGGAGCTCGTTTAAGAATATCATGATATATATCGTGTATCGTGATATAGCAAAAATATATCAGGATATTAGATTTTCCTCTTAATCCCCATCTCTCTCCCATCTCCCATGAACACATAAATATTCGCCGTCAGAAATTTAAAGTGAACAGGTTAGGAAACGCCTAGCTGCCATTGTTTTTGTCGTGCAGAATAAACCCTACAGTAGTGTGTTCTGCTCATGTGCGCTTTCTCCTTTGAGCTTTCCACCAGGTGTTGAAGAAAAGCTTCACTCCGAGACCTGGTTTCAAAAAGTGCCAGTGTGAGAGATTTCATGACTGGTGTCCTATAAAAACGACGGCGTATTAGGACCATTGGAGATAAAGGGGTGGGGGAAGAAAGGAGTAAATTTCTGCCAAAAAAGTCAGACATTTTGAGAATAATCTCAAAATCTTTTTTTTTTTTTTTGTGTGTGTGTGTGTGTGTGTGTTGCTTATCTGCACGTGTTCCTTCTCTGCAAAGGCCTGGTATAGCATCGTTCATTTAAAGTGACAGTAACTCTCAAGGACTGCAGTTGCGCACCCCTGTATTCAGCTCCATCATTCTTCCAGCTAACTCTCCCCATTTTACCTACCTTTCCAAAAACAAAAAACAAAAAAAAAAAAAGGCACACCCACATCATAACACTGCCCCCTCAATTTGTCTGTATCCTGGTGTAGTCAAGGTGATATGCAATGCCGTGTCCCTCCCCCCTGATCCCCATCAGTTATTCCCCACTTTTTGTTGTCACATTGTGACAAAGTGTGAACAACTTCAGTGTTTTGAATACTTCCAAGACATTGTTGCTTATCAACGCGACATCTCTGTATTTATGCAAATGATTGCTAAAGCTAGTTTCAGCTCCTGTATGCTTTTGAATGAGCTGGACTATATATTTTTTATAGTTTACGAGAAGGAACTGAAACCAATACATATGAACCAAAGCTAGATGCCTGACAAAAAGTCTAAGGCGCTGTGTGAATTGTGCGTGTGTGTGTGTGTGTGTGTGTCAGGCTGTCTGAGAGGCCTCTCAAAGAAGCCCCACTGACGCTGGACGCCCTGAGGCATGACCAGGTGTCCCTGTGCCAGGAGTAGAGATACACTCTGCAGAATATTAACGACGAGCCTGACCACTGACTCACACACACACACACACACACATGCCCACACACACACAAGCAGATTATTTCCTACCTGAGCATTAAAGACAAACAAGGGTACAGTACACAGATGCATTATTATAGCACATATTTACTTTCCCTTTACGTATATGCAGGTGAAGCACACATACCGCTACACGCGCAATATACGCTGAACCAGATTGACAGTGAAGTCAAGGATTAAGTTTGAAATCCGTTTGGTCCTCTCACCCACCCACCCCCCATCCTGCTGCTCCAACCTCCCACAGCTCATAATAACAGCGAGAGAAACAAAGAGTCTCCCAGCTCTCACCGTCTTCCTTCGAGGGAATGGAAGAGAGGGGAAGAAAATAACATCCAGCTGCGAGGACGCGCTGCCGGAGGAATCCTCCGAGGCGCCGCAAACCGACTTCGGCGTACGCAAATATACGCAATGACAGCCGCGCCGATGACGACGCGGCGAAAGATAATTTGTGGAGAATATGTAAAACACTAATGTAGTGACTAAATAAAGTTTTCAGCCCCTCAGTTGTTGGTTTCACAAACAAAATAGAATAGAATTGAAATCAGCTTTATTGACATCGCACGTCTTAAGTATAAAGCAACAAAACTTTGATGCAAATAAAATGATTAAAGTCATCATTATTGCACATCTGGACGCTGCAGTTTTACTCCTTTCTTCCTTGCAAAACTGTTCAAGCACCGTCAGGTTGGATCAGCTGTGAAATGCTTTTTTTTTTTTTTTTCCACCCCCACGTCCAGCAATATATTTTTTGAGATTGAGGTCTAGGCTTTGACTAGGTGACTCCAGAACATCCCACCTTTATTATCTTTAAACCATTTCTGCGCAGCTTTAGCCGGATAGCTTCGGGTCGTCGTCTCACGGGAAAATAAATGCCATAGTTCTCTTGCAGTTGGAAGTGAACTGTCCTTGATTTTTCAATATTTCACTGCCTTCATTTTTCTATATTTACAAGCCTTCCCCAAAATATGCTTCACAGCAGAGAAGTTTTCATCGTAATGTGTCCACCAAACATATTATCTTGTCTGATGGTCAAAAGGTCTATTTTGGTTTCACCAAACAACTTTCTTCCACTTGACCATGGAGTCCACCACATGCCTTTTGGCAAAAACCTGTTGAGCTTTGATATATATATATATATATATATATATATATATATATATATATATATATATATATATATATATATATATATATATATATATATAAACATGATTGATTTGTAAAAGTAAATGGCCTTTTGTTGTTTTTTTTTTTGCTTTTTTTTAGGTACATTATTCCAGTCAAGTCTTAGTCAAACAGGAAATTGTTTCTGACATACTTACATCCTATCTTGTGTCCTGTGTGTGCAGTGTGTGTGTGTGTGTGTGTGTGTGTGTATGTGTGTGTAACGTCACAGTGAAGTCACTGCAGCGACTCAACGTGACTTCATTAGACTGTGAAGTAGCTCGGCACAGATTACAGTAAGCCCTGTGTGTGTGTGTGTGTGTGTGTGTGGGTGTGTGCGCTTGTGTGTGCATGTACATACAGTGAAGCCTTGAAGCTTTCATATGTGCACATACCCTCCGTGTCTGTTTTACATGCGTTTATGGATTTCAGCCTAAAGCCTCAGATTGTAGGTTGGAATTAGTCAACATCTCTTATTTGCGGTGGAATTGAGGGATTAATGTCCCCGGATTATTTCTCCTGCACATTCTTGATTGAGTGTTTTGAAGATGATGAAGATGATTTTCGTATTTGTCATAGCATGTTTTAGGCTAAAAATGATCTTCATGTTTTGTAAATTGGTGAAAAAAAAAAAGATTTTTATCTGCTTGTTTTGGGGTACTAATGGTACCAAGCAGTACAT
Source organism: Gambusia affinis (assembly GCF_019740435.1). Classification (NCBI taxonomy): domain Eukaryota; kingdom Metazoa; phylum Chordata; class Actinopteri; order Cyprinodontiformes; family Poeciliidae; genus Gambusia; species Gambusia affinis. Next base: position 26,368,771 of record NC_057869.1, on the reverse strand, counting down.
TTGATGGTGAACTTATTTCTATGTTGTCATTACAAATCCAGATTTTGAACAAATACAATATGAATGTAGCACTAAGCATGTATGTGTTTAAGGTCAACATAAATTATGACTTAATATAAATTTACAATTAAATGAAAATTGTCTGATTTGTCAGCATTGTACATCATATTTTATTTTATTTTTTAAAATGAATTAATATTAAACATTATTAATACAAAAGAGTCACAACTTGTGAGGTGTGTCGCTTCTGTGCGGGAACAATAGCACAATCATTTTTCATAGTGATTATTACTATGTTATTGATTCCAAAATCAACTTTTCTGTCAAAGTTTCACAATCCAGAAACCTTAATGTGCCGTTTGAACGACAAATAATTTTGAACTCCATAACACAAACATTGTAGTTAATAGAAATTGTAATTCATCCATGCTGTTTAATCAGTTTCATTAATTTTGGATTTACTGACAAATTAAAAACAAAAGTCACCTTCCCCTTCAGTATTTTGACTTTAAACGGCACGGTGTTCACTTAAAGCTCATTAATGAAAGCAGAACAGCTTCTCTTTAAAACCGCTCGCATGACGCAAAACAAATCTCCCTCCTACTGTCCGTCACTATTACTTTATTACGGCTCTATACCAGCTTAAAGAAAAGAAAAAAAAACAGATATTTCTGATGGGACCACCTGTTCTTCCCATCGACCTCTGTAAATGTGCCACAGTGTTGACGTTTGGTGACAGATTTATCGCCTTTGTGTGCAGAGAAACGAGTGTATTGTTTTCTCTTTGTTCTTCACCTTCGTCTCTAATTTGATGTAGATGCTGGTTGCGTTTGCACAGGAGATGAGTGCAGATATAAGAAAACCAAAGTAAAGCTTTAAATACGAACCTTTCAACTGGAGAGAAAACTCGCTGGTGCCTCGCACACCTGTTAGTATTTAGCGACTGCTGGCATGTTTTCCGTTTGCGTTGACCTTTTCTGACATCTGCTGATGTCAGATTGTGACTGTTTTTTGCCCTCAAACATTTTTACATATTGCTTCTTATCTAGCTGTTGGAAATAAATTCGATTTTCCCCAACTGTCAGACATTAACAAAGCATTCAAAAAATGAATACGCTCTGAATTAAGTCGAATATGTGTCTTTTCAGGAGGCAAATCAAAAGAATCAAATCTCAATTAACAATCAAATACAACCTAGGATAAATGTAGACATCTATTTATTTTCGGAATACATTAAGCAGAAATATAAACGGCGTGCGAAAAAGGAGACTTTACATATAAATATTAAAATTAACGTCCCAACGACTTTCACCAGACTCTGGCATCATTCTGAAGGAATTTCAGCCCAGTCTATTTTAATTATCTGCTGTCCAGTCTGGGATCCTGCCCTATTTCATTAACTAATTTTGATAGGCAGAGGTCACCATGGAAACTTGAATGGCCTGCGGCAATGTTGCATCACACAAAACACACCTTTCTTATAGGGGGAGGTTCATGTGAAATTGACATTTTTGAGCTTTACATCATGCTATAATGCTATTCCCTCATCAAAAATGGACCTGGAATGTCGCCTTGATTCTTTCATGCATGTTTGAGAAATCCTTCAATCTCCCATGGCAACGAATCAGCTGTTCAAAATGCCCAATTGGACTTAGCACCACTTTCTGCCTCACAGAGCAGCCCTCCCCCGTGGTTCTGCCGCTCAGCTCCTTCAGACTAGCCATCAGCAATTAGCAGACACCTGGTGGAACTGTGCAGCTGCTGGGCTCATTTTACCAGCTACATCTCAATGCAACGCTGGTAAAAATGTTGAAGGATTAGTAGACGAGCGACTTCTGCTCTTTCAGAAAGAGAAAAAGGTTTTAAAGAGACAGCGGCCCAATTTTAAGGCGCTAAAATTTCTTTTAAGTCATATTTTATACATACATAGCATTTTGATAACAACTGAAGGTAGCATAGTTACTTGATTGAACTGTAAAATGGCACTATGTGGATGGGAAACTCTTAATATGGCTTATTTAAAGAACCAGCGTCCACTTCTTCAGAAAGCTTGTTGGTCGGATCCAACCACACACGCCAGTCCCAGTTGGCCATGTACAATAATGACTGGTCCACCCTTAATGGAAGCTACAGGCTGGTCATAATGCAACGCCTGATTAGTGTAATCACATCATGTTCTGATCAGTCCGCTTTTTATTTTGTTTTCCCCACAATGACCCTGACATGGGTTGACTCCCCGTCAGCTCTAAGATGCTTGAATACTTGAATACCAACACTTGAACACTTTAACGTTTGAAGTTGAGGTGGCGTGTGAAGAGGTTCAACAACAAGAGACGTGAAACGTTCTCTCACTTTCAAATTATGATGTCGAGAGAGGCAAGCCGTGAGGCCAAACAGCGATCCAGCCTTCCTGATGAGTTTATTGATCATCCACCATAACGTCTCCGCCTGTCCACCCACCCTTGGCACATAGCAAGGAAGGATACTTGCCAGGATTCCCTGATTAAATAAAAATCGAGAAAAAAAACCCCCAACAACAACAAACAATAAAAGAGGGTCAGCCTTCTAGCAAGAAGGGAAACAGTCTGGACTGAGCCTTTAAAGTTTTCAGAAGTTTCCCTCTGACCACAAACCTTAATTCTCTTTATTTATTAATTTATATATATATATATATATATATATATATATATATATATATATATATATATATATATATATATATATATATATATATATATATATTTTTATGCATCATCACTGTTATTGATTAAAAGAAAAAAAAAACACCCTTCAGGGCAGTGTCATTGGAGAATTTCTGCACCAGACAAGATTCCTGACTATGCCTGTAGTCAGCAGTGCAGAGAGAAAGCGAGAGAACGCCGTGCCCTGTGGGGCTCTTGTCTTAGTGGAAACAGTGCCAGAGAGTCTGCTGCCAGACCTTGACGACCTTGGGGTCGAGATAAGAGGGTCTGAAAGCCTGAGCCGAGGCTGTAAGGTGCAATTTCAAAATCAGTAATCATAATATGGCCAATATTCGCAGCTGAATTTTATCACGTGTACTTGGGGACTGGAGAGGGGAGTGGAGGGGAGTCAGAGAATTTAAATCCGACAGACGTAGCGTTGGTGAATCCTGTGGAGAATATAAAGAAATGCATTATCTTCCTCTATATATGTCTTGAAAAATAACTTTTTTCAAATCTTTTTATTCCATATGATAAAAGGAAAAGGTGTAAAATCCTCCAGAGAACAGTTTGCATGTGTGGGTTTTTTTTCTTAGGTGGAGATGTGGAGAAAACCATTAACTGCTGGTACAGACTCCAGTCCACCCATTACCTAGCTAAGTAGGTACCAATAATGACTTAGTGGGTGTACGGCAGCCCTTTGAATCTTTATTATAACAACCATTAAACTCCTTTCAACGTCCATTACATAACACAATATTGTATATGAGAGAAAACATTAAGTTTGGTGTGGAGGATTTTGAATGACCACTATAGTCACTGGGTAATGGCACAAAAAAAGATAATTGTTTTGAAGAGTCCACTGAGATTAGAGATTGCCTTTTCTTCCTTTATTTATATATTTTTTTAGTTTAATTTATCTGTAAACAAAAAGAGCATTGATTTTTTTTTAACAAGTCACATGAAGCAAAATAATATTCAGTACTATTTGAAAGATATTTTTGAAAAAATAAAATATAAAAATTTCAAATTTAAAACATTTTTCTTCTTTTAAACATATCACATTTTCTTCCAACCTCACATAGACTATTCCAGTTCTCAACTATTTTTGCCTTTTTATGTTATTTTATTTCTTTTTTACAATTTGACCTATTTTCAGTTTCTAATCAATATTTCCTTTTCTTATTACAAAACAACAAATAAAAAGAAATGAAACCAAGAGTATTTTTTTTTTACCAGGCTAATACTTGTTACACAGCCGCTTTTCACTGTCACATTTTTAAAATGTGTAGTTCTTTTTTTATTTAGTTCATGTTGCTCTTATTCAGCTATGGATAAGAAAAATAAAATAAACTTCTACGACCAAAACAAATAGCTGCAAAATCTCCCTCCAAACATCTCCTGCTATCGGAGTCTGCCTCCAACCTTTCTGTGATGCAAGCCTGAGGATCCACTTTTATACTATTCCAACTTCTGAGGCTGCAAACAAAAATCTAAAAAATCCTCCTAGCTGTCCTCAATCCGCCCACTTTAAAATCCCTCGTTCCCCTCAGACTAAACCCCTCTCACCGCCTTTTTAAAAAGGAGTAACTGCTTGGTTAGGTTAGGCTGTGCCTTTAAGTAAAACACTGTTATCGTTAGTCATTTTAAGGTGAGAACCCTAAAGACGTTTATCTATTTTTTTTTATTTTTGAGGAAGGTCCTCACCTGAAGCTAAAGTTGAGTCTTGGTGTGGTTGTGCACGTAGGTTGCACATCATCACCGTGAGTTTTGGTAAAATCTTCCCACCATTTTTATCTCTCCAAATGAGAACTGATTTCTCTCCACATTCACTGAGTGTAATGTTGATTCTGCAACGACATGTGACGGGTCAAAGGATCCTAAAATGGTTTTATTATGTACAAAAAAAGCTAAATATCCTTCTATATTTTCTGCATTTATTTTTTGGATTTTTTTTTTTTTTTTTTTTTTTTTTTTTTTAACAACCAAAACAATCAGCTGGAGTATTTACATGTGATAGTCCAACATGGTAACATTTGATGGATTGGGGACCAAAATTGTAACATTTTCAGCTGCTGCTGTTTTATTTGACTCTGCACTGTCAAACTAACCAAACCATTTTGACAGTCCTCGAGCGCCTTGCATTAGTAGTACATATTGTGGACCGTGTGGGTCAGGGTCTCAGCAGAATGAATGGACTTCTAACACAGAGATGCCATACAACCGGTAGCTGGAGGCTACGCAGACATATCAGACTCTCGTTCCTCAGCAGCGCCTTGTTGGACCCACTGCTCTCCTCTGTGAGGGAGAGGCTGCTGCTGCTGCAGGAATATGATTCTTCTTCTTCATATTTAGATTGATGGCAACCGTTTTTGTAGCGTCCAGTGCCAGAATGCAGGCGTTTTACTGCAGAGACGTGCTGAAACAAAAATGAGCCGTGCCATTCACTTTTCTTCTCAGCAATGGTGGTGATGTTTTTGCTGATCGGAACATAAAGCTATTGACGTTAAGTTATGTATTATATATATAAACTACTTATTTATTCAAACTGTCACCATGTTGAGACAGAATATTATGACAGAGGTAATCTGTGAAAAAAATGAGCGCCTCCACCTCCTCCCTGTGCTGCTAGAAACGCACCTTTGTCAAAAACAACCAATCAGACCCAGGAGGAGGGGCTTAGCGCTGTCAGTCAGGCTCGTGTACATGCCGCTAAATGTGCAAATGGCAGCGAAGGAACTTACCGTTCCAGGAAAACTGTTTATCTGTCGTCATCGGTGGCCATGCAAACTAGCTTCAGTATTAATGGCAGCCTCTGTGGTGGTGAACCAGCTGTAGTGTAGCAGACTGGAAGGGTGAGAGCATAAGCAGCACGTACAGAAGCCTGATTGACTGCGCTAAGACCATCCTCCTGGCCCAGATTGTTTGTTTCTGACCGTGCTGGATGTTTATATAGTTAGCACTGGAAGGAGATAGTTTTTTTTTTTTTTTTCCTGTCTCCTACTATACTGTCAAGATATAGTGACAGTTTCAACAAATATGTAAAAAAACCCATTATTTTTATGAGTTACACACCCCAGCTTGACGTGGAGTTGAAGGTAGCACTTGATTATTTACTTGCGATGAAGCTGACCGTATTACTGTATTGTAAAACTTGTCATGCATTCGACTGTCTCTAATGAACTCGAGCTTCATGTCACTGACACTTATTAATATTCAGCTACGCATGTTTATGTCTGTGCAGCCTTATGCATATTCATCACTGTTTACATGTTTGCCGTCAGTGTATTGTGTCCCTGTGGTCTCCAGACTCGTGCGTGTGTTTGTGTGTGTTGTTGCACCAGAGCTCGTGTCTGTGGCCTACACCGCGGGTGATGCTGTCGAGGACAGGATGTCACGCAACATTACATCACTTCTCATCTCCTTAAATCTCTTTCCATCCAGTTGAGGGAGTGTAGGCGGCTTTAATGAAGGAAGAAAATGCCACCTTAAACCATGAAGACGCCCGGGGCTCGGCAACGACGACTCGGGAAGTAGCGTTGACCCCAAAAAGGCTGAGCTCCTCACCTCCCACTCACATTCAGTCCTTCGGTAATTCAGTTTTTAACAGCGACTCTGTTCACAAGGAAAGACCACGACGAACCAAATCAGAGAGAAACGGGTGAGAGGATTTTAGAAAACAACATTTAATTATGTGTCTTGGATTTACACGTCTCAGCAAATCAATAAATATATTATTATATAATAACACATTAGAGTCTAATTTAAGGCACCAGACCAGCAGGAGGTTCAGCAGCAGCTGAAAGATCAAAGTGAGGCTCAGCAGATGCAAAAGTTTTATGTAATGTCCAACGTGGGGCATAACGGAGCAGGAAATGCTTGTTTAGCCCAAAGCGAAGCAGAAATTTCACATGAGGTTAATTAGCTCTAAAATATGTTTGGAGGTTTGAGTTATGTTACAGGAGGTAAACTACGTTTTGGTCTTTTACAGTTTAGAGTCATAAAACTCAGCTCAAGAACGCATTTCAACATATTGTTTCTTTAAACTGAATTTGTCCAACAGGGTTAATGCATTTCCATTTTAAACGGCAACAAACTCAATAAGTTCACTGTTTCTGCGTACTCTACCATCAGTGTCGGTGAGCGAATTGATTCAGTTTGCATGAAGTCTTTCATAATTTTCTCCAGTTTGAAATAGATTTGAATTAGGATCAGCTGCAACCAGGACGTTTCTAATTTTACCTAAACTCAGCGAGCGCTTCTGATGTACAGTGCCTTGTAAAAGTTTTTATCCCCCCTAGAATAACCATGAAAATTAGATTTTCGTTTTGATTTCTTTTTTCTGGTAAAGCAGCATTGTGCAATTTTAAAGTTGCAAGTTATGAAGGACAGTGGTGCTTTTTTCCCCCTTCTTTTTACTAAATATATTAAAGGGGCAGGGTTATTTAAAATCAACCTTTTTAAGTTTGTTGCCTTTTATACGTGTTTGAGAAATCCTTTAATCTCCCGTGGCAACCATTCAGCAGTGCAAAACGCCTGGAAGGACCTAGCTCCGCCTCCCAGACGAAGCTCCTCCTCTGAACTACAGTTTCCAACCTACAGACTCTCAGAACTGGCCTCTCCCGCGACTCCCCTACACGGCTCCTTCAGACTAGCCAGCAGCAATTAGCAACAACCTGGTGGAACTGTGAATCTGCTGTGCTCATTAAAGGAGCTAGTTCTCAGTGAAATACTGTTGAAGGGTCAACATAGGATTTCATGCAGGCGGAGTTTCAGAAAGAGCAGGAATTTTTAAAGAGACAGTTGTCCAATTTCAAGGTGTTAAATCAGGAAGTCAGTTTTATTTTAAGTAATATTTGATAGATACTTGCTAAGCTCGGTGCTCAGGTCACTAAGGCAGTCATCCAGCCGCCCGCCGTATTTTTTTGTTAAAAAATGTTTAAAGTTGATGGGAAATTTGAAAATATTACTTGATAGTTATGCATTTTTGGAAGACTGGAAGATTAATACCTACTCTAAAGTCTGAAAAAAAAAACCTAAGAGAATTTAACAATGCTAAGCCTGGTGGGGGCACAAGTAAAGCCTAGTGGCCCACCAGGCTTATAATACACTGAGGGAAACCCTGGCATTTTATAACAACTGAAGTTAACGTAGTTAACTGAAAAATACATAATACTGTCCCTTTAACAATAACTTTGGAACAAATTGCCTTTTAAAAAGTCACCTAATTAGTATTTAGCTGTCCTGTGCTGGTTTGTTAGAGAACCTTAGTGAATAAACGGTATCATGAAGACAAAAGGAACAAAGCAGACATGTCAGGGATAAAGTTTTGTAGAAGTTGAGACTCCCACAGAACGCTGCTCAAATCCATCATCTGAAAACCCAGAGAATGTGCTACATCTACAGACCCACCGAGACATGAGCATCCATCTAAATTGACAGCGTGGGCATGGAGAGCATTCATCAGAGGAGAGGCCGCGGTAACACTGCAGGTGGTGCACAGATCCACGGCTCAGGTCGAAGAACCTGATGACAGGAGAGTTGTTATCCGTGCACTCCACAAATCTTACCAGAAAATGTGCTCTAGTGCTAGGTTCGTTCTAAACATCCAAAAAACACTCTATGCCAAGTGAGGAAAAAAGTGCTGCTGGGGCATCATGTGGTGATGATGGTTTCCTTCTACAAGACAACAGAGCTGGAAGGAAGACGGAGAGAAGTAAATAAAAGGCGCTTCTTAGAAGAAAACTTCAGAAAGTCACAATGCAACTGTTTACGCCAGAACGGATTTACAGTAATGTTCAGTATTTTAGAGCATGTGCTCTAAAAAGGCTCATTTGTCAAATGAAAATATCCTTTGAAAAACAGCCTTTAGGCAGATATTTATCAAACCTTTCATTAAGATCACATTACAGCATTTCTTTTTGTCTGATGTAATATTCTAATCTGAAATGTTGTTTTTATCAGCCGTAAGAAGAAAATCCAGAAGCTCTCCGCCTCATCTGACTGACCTTGAATCTGTCTTTGAAAAGACAGATTCAAGTCTCATCATGCGCAAAGTTGATAGAGACAAAACACTTGTCTCTATCAACTGGATTAGCAGTGAAAGTGTTAAATAAATAAGGATTTACTCCCAACTATTTCATCAGCATCAACTGGTTTTAGGACACATATCCTGATTTGTGCTCTCATTCCCTTCTGTTTGTGTTTTTTCTCACAAAACAACCGTTTTACCTTCGACTCAGATTTCTGCGCTTGATCATATCTGTGCAGAAATTGCAGAATTTTTTTTTTCTTCTTCTCCACTTCACAAGCTAGTTAGACTCTCTGAACATCTAATTAGAGAGCCTCGTCCGAGTATCGGCAGTTCTAAAACAGATTTGTGAAATCTTGAAACACTGGCAATAGCGCTCTGGCAAAAAAAAAAGAAGAAAGAAAACAAAAAAATGTAACGCTACGAACAATATTTGATACGCATTCATTTTCCTTTAGACTGTTATCATGGTGGAAGTCTATGGTTATTTAAAGAGAGCAGCTTCTCGTCCCTCGTTTTGCTAACAGCGGCGTTCTTTATGAGAAATGTGCAGCGGATGTCCGGTGCTGCAGGTGCAATAAAAACAAACTGCAAATGAGGCAGTCGGTTGACACACCAACAGCTCTGCAAGCTTTAACGTTAACGTAAGTCTAACAGCTCCCATCCAGAGCAGGTGTGTTTTTACACAAGGACAGTGGGGTTTTTTTTTGTGTGAGCTCAATATGAAATATACTTCATAAGCTGCCCACTCCTGCATGTTTGGAGGAATAAAACATGAGTTTAACTTCCAGAACATCCAAAATGTCACCTGGTTAAGATGTCTTATGCCACAGTGGTGCAGTTTCTAATTAAAACTGCTAATGACAGATCTATGTCGGCTTGGTATCCTGCGATTCTTAAAAAAAAAAGGTCACATCAGCTTGTTGTGAACTCAAGCTGATGAGATGATTCAATTTTAATGGGTCTCATCTCAATGCAGAACTTTATTCCGTTTCTACAAATTAAGCATGTGTATAATTTCCGGTCACGTGGCTCCGTGCCTCTTTTAGAGTCGGCATAAAATGCTGCAAATGGCAACAGCAAAATCTGCAGCTGATAGGCAGTTATTATTTCAGCGTTATTAATGCAGTCTGTATAAATTTTGTTGCTATGACGTGTTTGGATGATGAGGCAAAGCGCATTGGGATGACAAAAGAGGATCCAGGTTAAATGACTTTACATTCAGGGGAAACCTTAATTTCATTTTCCCCTGACTGTCGCATTAACTGCTTTGCTTCTCGGTGACGTAGGATGATGCAGAACTGTAATAAATTAACGCTCCACATTGTGCCTGACACTAGCTTACTCAATGTGATTACTAGCTAAGCCACGCTGTGAAAGATTTTTTATTTTAGTTTTTTTTTTGGACACTGAAAAATCCCGCGGCAATAAATGTCACAGCTCGGCTCACGCTGGATTTGGGACGTATTGCCAACGCCATGAATCTTGGAGTCAAAAAACAAAAACTGAATAAATCTGACGTTTCTGTTTATTAAACTAAAGCAGTAAAGTTAAATAAATCTGCTATCCAACTATCACGGCCTTGCGTTAAAGTCCTCATTGTGGAGCCAGAAATTCACTGTTTGATCACATGTTTGGGAGGTAAATTTCACAAGCCACTAAGGCGAAGAAGTCACTTGTTTTACCCAGCTAGCATAAAACTGTTAGCATTTAAGAAGAACACTGTGCTGATAGTAAAACAAGTGATGGAGCCATGATTCTTCGCATGACAAGAAAATCCTGAGTACCCGACTTGTATTTTATTACTTTAAGCCCAACAGGGCTTGGATTATAGAGTAAATCTGCCCAGCATGAAAGAAATATTCACAATTATTAAAAATATAAATTTGTAAAACGTTTGCAATTCAAAGTAACACATTTGTTCCAAAGTATTCTCCCAATTCTCACAGCTAAAAGCGCCTGCAGCTATCTTATTTAATAGTTTAAACACAAAATATACTTGAATATGCATTAATGCACAGAGTGGAAACCATCATAGCAATACCTTAAAGGCTAACGTGTGGTCCTCTGCTCTGTGCTGTACAGCCAAAAACTGAATGGCTAGTTTTCAAACGCTAGGCATTAACATGTCAAGTAGCATTGCGGCTAGTTGCTTCTGCTGCTCAAATGGCATTTTCTTTAGAATATTTTCAAAAGAATAGGCAAATTTGGGGTTACGTTAAGCAGAAAAATCCACAATCTGAATTCTGAACCGCAGATAAGCTTGAGGTTACCGTGTATTCACAGTTGTATTTATACAGACATTAAATCCCAAAGGACTGAAGTCTGTTGACTCATTAGCTAATGTCAGATTTTATTCAAGGGCATCACAGTAAAAAAAAAATTATATCCCTTCCACTTTATATTCATGCCATACTTTGAGTTTGCCCAGCAAATAAAATTTCACTGTTAAATACACAAACATTTATACTTGTATAGAATAAAGTGTACAAACATTAAAGGGGGTTAATAATACTCTTGTTTATCTTCTGGTTCATTACTTCAGTTCCATCTCTGCCTGTTTTTTCCCCTCTATGCTGTGGACCAGCGAAGGTCTGTGTTACAGCATTTGATTAACAAAGCAACATTTTTTTTTTTTTTCTGGAAAAACACACATTCGATTTGACAGACATCATTGGAACGGCGGAGTTTCCCGCGTTGTTATGCCACGTCGTTCAAAATCTTAAACAAATGACCGTTTTAAGCCTCTCTTCCACTCTGTTCACGCTGCGCCCGTCTTTTGGTCCCGCTGAATAATGCAGCTTTGTTAATGGATTGTTCTAAATCACATCTTCCAAAACGGCCTCTCCCCAGTGTTTGTGTAACCCACTTTCCTTTTGTTTGTCTCTTTCCCTTTCCGCTGTAATTTGTTTTGTTCCCTGGCGTGTCCCTGCTGATAGTGGGTCTTTGTGTGCGCCAGCGACGCAGTTAGGGAAACAAGATGTGGGCGAGTGTCAGGCCGGATTACACCCAGCCGGTTTCATCGCTGTGGCACCCACACACCGGGAAAGTTCTGACAAAAAATAGAAATAGTCAAACAGCCTAAGGACGAAGGCTGCTGTTTTTATATATGCTATTAGAATTTTGAAGAAACTAATTCCTCCCCTGCCTTCATACGGTAACTACTGTTCAGTCATTGATATGACAACTTATTTAAATGTTGCCTTTTAATGACATCTTGTGTGCCTATGCTGTGTCCTCGGCAAATGTTCCATGGCTAATGCAAGTGAATCATAATAATGACCAAACTCATTTGAACTCCAGCTTTAATTTGTATTGTTCAAACTAATTTAACCATAAGATCAGACAGTAGCTTTGGATTACATGTGGGAGGAAAAAAATAAATAAATTTCAAACTTCTTACTACAAAATGTAGTTTTCAAATTCAGATTTTATCTATTGAGGGTGTCAAATCAACATGGAGTATTTATTCTCTAAGCTTCATAACGGTGTTTTTGTCTTAAATTGCCCCTCTTACCATCGAGATTGTGGGTGTCAGTAAGGTTAAAATGCACAAATAAGGGAATTATAAATAAAAAATCTGAGATAAAATATTCATTTTAAGTGACAAGGGCTTTTTTATTTACTTTTGGAGGAATTTTGATCCATTGTGTTTCATAAAACTGTTTTAATCCGGTCATTTCTGAGAATTTTTGGAGCATAAGCAGTCTCGTTAGGGCTACAGCAGCTAATTAAAATTTTAACTTTGAGTAGGCCACTCAAAAACCTTTCAATATTTTAAAAAATAAATAAATCTTTCATCAGGGAGATTGCCATGCCCCACTCATGTTGACTTATGTATAATCAGCCGCAGTTCGAAGGAGCAGAAGCTTCTTAAAGAGACAGCGGTCCAGTTTCAAAGTGTCAAATTGAGTCAAATTTCTTTTATGTTTAATATATACACAATTTCTATAACCAGTGAAGGTAATGTGGTTACTTGATTATGCTATAAAAAAGCACTATGTGGCTGAAAATACATAATAAGCCCTTTTGTCTGGGATTTTCAGTTTGGTAAAAATCAGATCTCTCTCTGCGGGGTCAGAATTTTTTGTGAAATTGAACTCAACATCTAAGTGTGACAAAAAAAAAAAAACTTAATCAGGAGAAATTGAGGGGAAAAAATTTTCAGAGCTGCTTTAGTCAACAGTCTCAATTGCAGTTCAGACCAAGTGACATCAATGCATAGAAGTTTATAAATAGTAAGAGGGTGTCAGATTTATATTTTGCATGAGGGGGGAGGGGGGGGGGGGGGGGAAGGAAAACAAACATGTTTTCTGTCTCTCCCTGCGGCCATGTACCTTTCATGTGGAAGCATCAAAGCGAATCAGGAAAAGTCGGATCTGAGAACCCTCTCCTTCAACTGATTTGTTTCACTCTGCGTGTCGGGAACTTCAGATCGAACCTCGGAAATAAATATCAGCATAAGCACATATATGCACGAAAAGCGTATTTGCCAGTACGAAGACTGTCTGCGATTAGTGAAAAATGACAGCAAATACAAGAAATCGTCGGTCTTCGAAGAAGTCAAAGCTACGCTAACCTTGCTTAATTCCTCCGCCTCGCTTTCGGCAGCACCCGCTCTTCAGTCTGCCCTCTAATAAGTGATGTCATCAGCTGTCACTGTTTCTGGTGGGCGTGCCTCTGGGACAGCCCTGCGTTGGCGGCGAGCAGGAATGTCCTCTCCCGGGGCCCCGATGATCTAACTTGCAACTCGTTTTAGAGAAATCACCAAGCGGGACCGCAGCGGCTCTCGCTCCGTGTGAACAGTATCTGTCACATGCGGGCACAAAACCATGCAGACAGTTTTGACTCCATCACAGTAACGCGCTTGTGTATTATTTTTGTCCTCCCCCCACACCATAATCAAATAGGTGACATTGTCTGACTATATGTCTCGCAATCACAATAAATGCACCGATTCTGTTACGTTTACTTTTCTTTTTATGATTGAAGCTAGCAAACTGTTTGCAGTGTTTTTTTTCCTCTTTTTTTTTTTTTTTTTTTTTTTTTTAGTTTTTTTATGCTCAGTCACCACAAACTGAGCGCACTAATTTGTGATTTTCTGAAAAATCAACAAATGGACGAGTGAACCAGACAAATAGCTGTTTTTGTTGTTGTTGTTGTTTTTGCCCAAACTGTCAGTAGAACGGGTACTATATAGTATAATTCCTGTGGTGCCAATTCTAAAATATGGTACTTGGGCAGTGTAGGTTTAATAGCCTGTGATTTTTCAGTCTGCATCTGGTCTGACTGCACAAGTTATGTTTCATTAAAGCCTTGCTCTCCGGTCACCCAATACATCACTCCACAGATGGTGACTGACTACCCAGAGGGGACAAACTCGATATATGGTACACAAGTTCATATTGCAAAAGTTTTCTGACTTTGTGCACTTTTTCAACATTTTTTCACGTCACACCCACGAGGGCCAATGTGTCGTACTGACTTTTTATATGCAAGACCAGGAACAGGACGTTGCTGACTTTCTGAATTATCATTGCAAGATACTATCAATTATTCCCCATTCTTCCTAACATAACGCAAGATTAAAGGGGCCGCATTAAGTAAAATTGAATTTTTTAACTTTATATGTTTTGATGAGTTTGCCTCATCAAAAACATACCTGAGGTGTCACTTTCATTCTTTCGTGCATGTTTGAGAAATCCTTGAATCTCCCATGGCAACCATTCAGCCGTGCAGAACGCCAGGGTGAGCCGATGGCATCCGCCTTTGAGACGAAGCTCTTCTTCTGAGCTGCATTTTCCAAACTTCCACCTCACTGATCAACCCTCTCAGCTCCTTCAGACTAGCTAGCAGCAGTTAGCAAACGCCTGGCGGAACTGCGCATCTGCTGAGCTCATTATCCGAGCTACTTCTTGTGGGGTTACCAGAGGAGCAATGCTGTGATGATTCCTGAAGGTTTCAGAAAGAACATTTATTTTAAGTCACATTTGATGGCATTTGATTCACAACCCGTTTTTTTGACGGGTTGTGAATAAGACTGTCATGACACCATCATTAACATGACATAACACCTGTCATGAACATGAGTAAGTCTTCATGAATATTTATGACTGTTGTCATAAAGTGTCATTCGGTAAATCATGACACTTTTAATATAAAGTTGACATTATTCAAAATGTCTTTGATATGACAACTTGAAATTAATCAAGAAATCATGATTTGACATCAGTTTGTCAGATCGCAAGAAAGTATTACTGATTACATTTAAGCTTTAATAACATATAGCTACAGAATTTTTAAGCTTTAATCAGCCCGTCAAGTAAAGTGTTACCTATTTGATTTTTACAGCATTTTATAACAACTGAAGGTAACATAGTTAATTGTGCTGTAAAATGATACTATGTAGCTGAAAAACACACAGTGCAGACCCTTTAATCAAATAGGATGAAGCACCTTTCAAAATATTTTTAATATATTTATTTTAATATATATAATATATATTTTTAATCAAAATTAAATCTGGACTTTGACTGGGCCATTTATGCATTCATCACCACATGAATACGTTTCGATCGAAAGCATGGCAGCTCTGGTCGTCATGAGCCGGGAAACTGAACCTTCATCCCGGCTTTGGGTGGTTTTGCGAGACACTGCAGAGCAGAATGCGTCTCATTGTGCGTTCACAACTGAACCAACACGTTCAGGGTGGATTTTTTTTTTTTTGAAAGCTGCTAACCATGCAAAAGAGCTCAGAGCTGACAAGTCATGCCTGTGGAGTTGTTGTGACAAATTGCATCATGATGAATATGGCGCAGCTGTGCTCAGCGACTGAAAAAAAAAAAAAAAACCGCATTAAAATTCAGACAATTCAGTGTTAGCATTTGACTTGGATGCAAGACATTTTATTGAAGCTGTAGAGATATTTGCACACCCAAGGAGTGAGGGGCGGGGGGGGGGGGGGGGGGGAGGGGGGGGATTTCATTTTACAAGGAGGGAACGTGCAGAATATCAGCGACAAAAAAAAAAGTATTGCATAAAAATTCAAAATCGCTTTGCATGATGAAATAAGATTGGAGGGCGTCACTAGAACTGAGCTCTGCAAAGTAGTCATTTGCACACAAAATCAGTTTATCATTCACAGAACATGTGTAACCCTAACTTATCCCAGTAAAAACACACAGAACCAGGCTCTCCACCACCGTGGACACAACGGCTGGAATGAGATCCACCATCATTAGAAACAAGCTCTACGAGAAGGTGACAGCTGTGTCAGCAATTATTGGGAAATGAACACACACACACACACGCACACACAAAGAGGAAAAAAAAGGCTGGTGCTCCTTGCAGGGTCTTGGATCATGGGGCGAGAACGATTATGAGAAAGTTGAGGAATCAGCTGTCAGATACATGGTGGGAGCTTGTTAATTATCTGAAGGCAGACTGGACCACAGTCACCATGAAAAACTGTCTAATAGTCTCAGTTGTGGCTTCAGGAGGCACATGTATGAATTAGCGGTTCGCTAAAAAACACCAAATAGAGCACTGAGGTAAAAATGTTGCATTTTGGATGCATTTTTCAGCTATGGGCGTCTGTGGAGAATGTGCAAGTACGACTACAGTGGAATTTAGAAACTGAGCACTACAGATGGTTCATCAAGATGTCTTCCACCATGAAAATAACTCAAGACGCATTGCTATGACAACAATAAAACGGATAGATTAAACGCATTACGCACATAGTCCGTCTCCAGGGTGTAACCCCGCAGAACATTAGAAGGAGGAGAAAATATTAAGCATTAAGAGGGTTTTGGAGTTTTACCATTTTCTTCTTGTAGTGTGGAAAAACCTGACAATCTACAGAAATCGTCTACATACTGATCTTGCAAAACGTGCCTTCTTCTCCAGCCCTATAAGTCATGGTTTCTTAGGGATCAAGTGTTTATTTCCACTTAATACCGTGAAGAAATGGTTTACTTTATGCAAAACGTCTTTTTTCATTGACATAGTATGCCTTCATATTGAAATTAAACTATTATAAAAAAAATCTAAACTTTTAGTTTTCTGGGTATACGGTATAGAGGGTAAAAAGTAAATATTTCCCCACGTTAATGTTCCCTGATTGCAGATAGCTTGAAAATGGCAGAAAATTCAGTCAAAAATACTTTAATTTTAGCCCCCGCTAACATGTTTCCGACACTTCTGGTTTTTTTGACAGTTTTCTTCTTAAGTTTGTTGGGCTCATTTCTCAGGAAATGACCTGAAGCTTCAGCTGGAAGAAGATTTCAGTTTTAATGATCCCACCCTGTTGATTCTGCAATTCACCCTCTCTGTTTCTGCTTAATGAGTCCTGTCAATGTCACCAAACAAGGCTGGTTAGCAAGCTGTTTCTCACCGGGAATTAAAAAAAAAATAAAAAATAAGTATTTTCCCTAATGGGAACGATATGATTAATTTCAATTATACAATTTTGGAAGCCATACAATATAGCCCGACTAGTGTAAAAAAAAAAAAAAAGGCACAGTTTCCTTTGAGGCAAAAATATAATTACATGTAAAGATAATAACTGAGTAAAAACAAAGTCAATCATCTAAAGCATTAAAGCATCTATGCATTAAAAACTAGGAATACATCACTCTCTTGCTCTGTCCTTTCCGATGCATTTACTGTTTACTATTTTTAGATATTTGCTTTCCTTAATTATTGTTTTATTTTTTCCTATTCCTCTACTTTAACCCCTTCAGACCAGAATTTTTTCTAGTGGACCAAAAATATTTTATTCAACTGTTTTTCACTCCTTTTAAGCTTAGAAATGAAGGGAAAAAGAGACATTTTTCCTATCTCATGTTATATTTTCTTAATGTCCATTGTAATGGACATCTCGACTAAATGATCGCAGAATGTCTTGAAAACTTCTATATTTTTCCCAGAGTTTCATATAATATCTAATTAGGCATGATCTCAACCTTATAAATTGGATGTTTGCGTTATTGTTTTTCCGTGTGCATGTCTGAATAAAGAGTATATGATACAAAAGGTAGTTTTAACTTTAGTAATGCGTCATTGAACTTTCAAATGCATTGGCATGTTATTATTTGTACTAACGTAAACGGATTACACAGTAACCAAACAGCTTGCTGGGTATTTTCATGTAATTTCCAATTTTTGATGAACACCCTTGAAGCAGTTTCAGTGTGGCAGCTGGATTTTACGTGTTACAGTAAAAATGCGTATTATGGCTTTTTGCATCTGGTGGGCACTGCCTTTTCCCCCCAGATTTTTTGCGTGGTACAGAGCAACAATTTCATCTAGCAGGACAGCACCACCCGTTGATTCACTGTATGGCTTGAACACCTCTGGATGAGACACTTTGAAAAACTGGGAGTGTTGTACTTCTCAGTTTACCGTAATGTTCCCGTTCTCACATGACTTATTTCCTATATCCAAGAACTCAAGATCAGATATCTTTCAATGTACAGTCGGTTCAAGAAGGTCTGGGAGTTTATCCTCCATCATTGAAAAAAACTAAATAATATAAAAGCATTAACAAATCACAAAATGGCTATGGAATGCTCATACATGCTTCTTTCTTTGCATGGTAACACTGAATAATTAGGCGTTGTACAACATACAGAATCTCCTGATGTCCATTGGGATGGACACACTCCACTTTTACAAAAATGTTATGATTTCATGATATAAAAACAATTCAAAATACCTTCAAATACTATGGCTGGAAGTACTTAACATTATATTGAGAGGAATTTCTTTAGGTAGGCTATGAAGATAAATGAATATTTTTGATGGGAAACAGATGCTTTCTCCTCCCCGTCTCTCACTTCATTCAGACGCTCGTCTTGTCTGGTGCCTGAAACTCACTAGTATCAAGTTAAGGGTGTGAACTTCATTATTTTTGTTTATTAAGAAACCAATCTGTTAGATCCATCATGCAGATAACAAATTCCTTATTTTTTTATTGGTTTAATCCCAGAAAAGTATCGTGTCCATTACAATGAACAAGGGGTTTGAAAGAGTTAAGTGACACAAAGATATTTAAATAATAAATAAAGAAGAATAAAAGAAAAGTCATAAAAAGGTAACCCCATGCCTCGCTGCTGGGAAGTTGTTTCTTACTGAGAGCCATCTGAGTCCACTCAATATGATTATGTGAAATTGCTCTGACTTTCAGCTGACCCTATTTAAATGTCTAAGCAGCTAGAAGCAACAAGTCACACAAAGTCAGCGTGGGCCGACAGACGAACGGACAGTCAGTCACAGATTTAACTCGTGCTGCATAGCGCGGCTTCCTCACAAGACTTGTTACTCTAACTGTTTATTTTGTGTTTCAAGAATTAATTTCCATAAGTCGCAAAAAAAAAAAAAAAAAAAAAGTCAACAAGATTGGAGCGACTACAACAACACGTGTTCTTCAGATATGTGTGTAAATCAGAGGTCTTAAAAAAGTAAGAGTCTGCTGATGGATTTATTAATCCATTAGATTTGTGTGCGGAAATGTAAATAATTAGTGCCAAAAAAACCCGTGTTATTTTTATATTAGGTATGTGGCTTGCTGTATAGATATTTTTATGTGATCTTATGATCCCACAAGATGTGGCTCTCTTGGCTGTTGCAATAAAATAATTGATGTCTGTCTTCAAGCGGGCCCACAGATGAGTACAGCAAGGGACGTTTCTTTTTTCAAGAAAAAAAATCAATATCTGTTTATTGTTCGCCGCTTGGAAAAATATTACCATGAATAAATCTCCAGAGGAACGAATCTCCTCAGCCTGCCCACCGATTTTCAGAATAGTTGGACAGGTATGAATGGTTTTAGTGTTTACCTTAGAAGTACAGCAATGGAAATTTGCCCTTTCACTCAGATGTTCGCTTGTAAAAACAGTAATTATCAGCTGTTCACGGCATCGTTTTTAACAGTGAACAGCAGTCCGGTCTAAATAACTGGAGTGCATGAGGAAAGAAGTCGTTGCATTTGAGTAATGGAGCAAATGTAATGAGAGCATGACACAGATAGGTTTTAACAATGGGAACAGAGCATGTGCTCAATGTTACTGACCTGTATGGCATCCCATTCATGTCAGAGATTTTAATAGATAACAGGAAATCCTTCACGCAGAAATAACTTTTTATTATTATTATTCTTTTTTTTTATCTATGAAAGTGAAAGCTCCAAGCAGCTTCTGCTGTGTGGCGTGTTCTTGAGAGCATATTTGACAATAGGTACACAGAACATACCAGAGCCAGTCGTAGAGTATCGCAGAGAGTTCCAGAAGGAGTCGGTGGAAAACGACACAGACCGAACGGCTTAAATACTGAGGGAGAGGAGGAACTGATGAAGGAGTGGAGATAATCACAGCTGAGTGGGGGCAGCTGGGGAAGAGAGCAGGTGGAGGGAAATTAGGAAATATGAAACAGCTGAGCAGGAAGGTGAGCTGACAGGCTGGGCGAGAGGTTGTTGAACAGAAGGAACCAAAGAAAGGAGAATAATAATCTAACTGTTTACTAACCTTCAGAAGACCGATGGGTCTAATGGGGACAAAATCCTGGTGCTAGTGCAGTGGGTTAGGGAGAACGTCTAGGTATTTATTTACATAAATATCATTACTAAAATGAATGAAAGTCCATACAAAGTCCTGACATTGGTACAAATGCCAACTTGGGTGTGCTTGTGTGTATGTGGGGGTGTGTAGGTGTGTGTGTGTCGGTGTGTGTGTGTGTGTGCGTGGGTGTGTGTGTGTGTGTGTGCGCGTGTGCGCTTTTGTTTGTAAAACCTTGTGGGGACCATTTTCCTGACTCAAGAAGCCGGGTCCCCAAAAACTGAGTCGCTTGTTGTTTTTGGGTCAAGGATTAGATTTAGGACTAAGGTCGGAATTGAGTTTTGGTTAGGGTTAGGTATGTAATGGTTAGGGTTTGGATAAGGGTAAGGTTTAGGCTGTAGAAATGAATGGAAGTCAATGGAAAGTCCCCACAAAGATAGCCACGCTAATGTGGGTGTGTGCAAGGGTGTGTGTGTGTGTGTTGGTGTGTGTGTGCTTATAAAGCATGTGGAAGATGTCCAGAGAAAGGCCATCTGTCACAATCTCGGTTCTCCTGTCCTGTTTACCAACCTGTTTTCTCCTCTCTCTCAACAACACTCAGCTCTGAGCGCAGTCCTGCAGAAAATGAACAACTTCAAATGTAAAGCGAAGCAACAACAAATAAACACCTTGCAGAAAAAGAAAAGCTCGAACCCTAGTCCTAATGTAACAGTTCCTCATGCTGTCTATGATTTATTTTATTTTTTTCCACATATAGATGTTGATACATTAATGATACCACTTGCAGGATGTGTATAAAAGTATTTAAATAAACTAATCTGTAGTCAGAGTAAAAATCTAAGATTTAATTTGAGGACATTTATTCTGCTGGAAAAAATTCCAAATTAAGAAATTATACTTAAAAAAAAGTTAAAAATCACTCACGGCACAATGGTTGTTATCTTTGTCAGTCATTTCATACTAGAAATTATGCCTCACTTTTTAAAGTGAATTGGAATTTATAGGAATTTCTATTTAGTAATTCTGTTTCTTTGGTTTAGCAGTTTAATGTGAGACTGAAGACTATTTGAGTATGCTGACCTATGACCCATGACCTATGACCCATGACCTATGACAATTATAAGTAAGATGGTGAACTACTTAAAAGAATCATTGTATTCTTATGACAATGTTGTTGGTCACCAGACACTTATTTATTTTTTTATTTATTTTTTTTTATTTTATTTATTTATTTAAATAAATGTATCCATTTAAATGTTTTTTTTAAATACATTTTGTTTTTGTTTTCAAAATTAAATATTGGAGACATTATCAGAAGATCAGAACATATAGTACAACAGAGTATGAGGGCTACACAAACACAAATTAATAAATAAATGAAATTGCAAGAATAAACTTGTACAAGAATATTAAAGTCATTATATTACGAGAACAAAGTCATAATGTTATGACTATTTATTCCTGTATTTCTTTCTTTTTTTTGATTTGCAACATTATTCTGGTAATATTATGACTTTATTCACATAATTTTTTTTTTTTTTTTTAAATATATTTTCTTACCATGGCCCTGATTCTTGGTCATAGCATATCCTCTCCACCTTTCCATTTAGTTTTTGTATTTGTTCTTTTGGTAAATCATTGCACAAAACCGATTCATATGTACCATTTTCCTCTTTGATGTAAAGCATGTACTTATGACAGCAACCTCATGTGCCTATTAAGTTTTTATACCGCTTTTCTTTTTTCTTTGTTTCTTTTTTAAACCTTTATTGCCTCAATAACACGCTTCCCAACACGTTGGGGCAGTTGGGATTTGTCAAGTCAGCATATACATATGTGCCTGTAATCCCTCGGCGCAGTAAAACCCACCCGCTCGGGAAGTGTTCGGTAAATAACAACAGGAAGTGCCGTATTGTCACGGCAAAGTCGGCGAGGAGATTAATGACACGAGCATACCGTAGGACCGCATGATAATTGCTCTCGGGGGACATTAAACTTCCTTATACTTGCATGTTTATTTGCGCGAGAGGGAAGCCGTGGGAAAAGACGGACCCAGAACGCTGTCGGCGCTGTAAATAAATCACAGCCGAGCTACATTCATCACCGAGGTGCAAATATAATTAGCCTGCCGCAGCGAGGGCAGGCCTGTACTCCGGTGACGCCCGCATGTATGCGCAGGCATTTACAGCTTCATTTTAGCCGGGCGGCTATCGAGGAGGAGCGATGAGACTAGCATCCTTCATTTGCAGCGCATTCGGAAGAGTCTTGGACATCTCTTTCTCCGTCTTTTAATACTTTAAAGGCAACGGAGTCGTGAATTCAACATTCCGAGCTTTGAATTTGACATATTTGAGTTTTATTGCTCCAAAGATGTTGGTAGAAGTTTGGGACAAGAGAACCATTGCTCTCTGGTTTTCAGGCGGGTTGCGGGTGGAGGGGTGGGGTGGCCATCACAGGTTGCTGCTCCAGTCCTTAAAAATCCTGCAAGAAAAGAGTCACTCAGCAGAGAGTTTTAAGAGAACCGCTTTGACCTTTTACAGCTGAGTGAAAGTCTCCGCTCTAAAACGACGGCTCAGCCGGAGCCACATCCACACAAGCTGCTAATAGGGCAGCGAAGATTTATGTGATAATGCTTCTTGTCTCCTCGCTAACAATAAGTTCACTGTCTGGAATTAAATGTCACATCTGAGAAACTTGAGCGGTTGAGCTGCCGGTAATGGACATGTGGAAGTCATCTGTGTGATTTACTTATTTTTGACTGATCTCTGTAAAATGTTTTAGAATCCACCATTTTTTCCCATGTCATACAGCTAAGAGACCATTATGAAAATAATAGCCCACTGCGCTGAACCCCATTGAAAACCTCACAGTTATTCCACCAAATATTGATCTCTGAACTCTTCCTGAGTTGAAACATTAGTTTTGTTGCTTCTAACCGAAGATGAACTTTTTTTCTTTGCATTATTTGAGGTCTGAAAGCGCTGCATCTTTTACCTTATTTTGACCTTTTCTCATTTTCTGCATATAAATACTACATTTTTGCTTGGAGTTTCGAGACATGTTGTCCGTAGTTCATAGAATAACAGAACAATGTTCATTTCACTCAAACCTTTATCTATTAAAAATAAAATCAGAGAAACTGATCGTTTTAGGTGGTCTCTTTGTTTTTTTTTCTAGAGCTGTATGTATACATTAGCCAAATGCGATCAAAATGAATCTGTAAAATCTGTTTTGGCATATTGACACCCTCCTAAGAACACGGGCGAAATCATTTTATTTGCTAAAAGTGATTTTTGAAAATATTAATAATAAAAATCACCCCTTTTTATGGTCACAAGATGAATTAGGCAAAAAAACAAATAAATAGAAAATCACTTTAGGGAAGAAAAAAAAAGTGACTTTTGGCAAAGAACAATTTTATTTCAGTGACTCTGAGCAACCAGGAAGTGGTTAGTTGTTTTAACCGATATAAATCCGACTGAGCCACTGATTCACCTGACCCTTCAAACTCGGGTCAACTTACTGCATTTTATGCGGCACAGAAGCTGACACGATTATACAATTGAGTGATTTATTTATTTTTTAGTAACTCTTTTGTGAGTTTCATCATTCTTACAGTGACATCAGTCAATAACATACCATCATTATTTTTTTATCTTAAATGTCAGTTAATGAGGTCAATCACATCACATTACTTTAAAAAGAAAAGCAGCAGCCATTTAAATATAATTGTTTCTTTTTTAATTTCAGATCTCCGCTTTACTCCATTACAAGTCCTTCTATCAAACTACAGACTGTTATTTGCTATCGCGGTGTCTGATTACATTAAGCGCTTGAGGTCTCAGTTTGGACTTGGAGTACATTCCTAAGTCAAACCTGCAAGCCTAGAAAGTCAAAAAGGCAAAGTACAGAATTCCTGTTCGTTCCTCAAGATAGCTGAAGCTACAAGTTGCAGATGCAGAAAATGCAAGTGAGTAGAGGAAACATTGTGTCTAAGATTATGGGGGAAATGGCAGAACTTGTTCTGAATACTGAAGGGATACAAAAGAGAGTGCATGTTCTTAGTTCCTTTGGTGATTCTTTGAACAATTTGACTCTCAGAATTCTCCCGGATTCTTCTTCTTCTTTTTAAATCCTCCTTTATTCAGATGGGCTTGTCACAGAGGACTCACTGAAACATCCTCACCTTCTTTAAAGGCAACAGGAACCTCACTGTTTGTACACGTCCCCATCGATGGCTACAGTTGAACAATCACTCAAAACCATCCTGAGAGAAGTGGAATGTTTGATTGCAGAATCCCACGTTTCACTCCTGCAACCAAGTCTTGAACTTTTGTCTTAGGAGTCGCTTGTTCTTACACCGTTCATGTACTCGGCACTCAACAAATGTCTTCTGCCTCAGCGTCTCCCTTCCTGCTGCACTGCTTGCTAGCATGTACACACCAGCGGTAATACTGACTGATGCCACATCACGCTGTCACAGGCACCAAGGGGGCCGCAGCGCATTTAGTGTTGCTTTTATCTCCCAGCATGCTTTGTGCTGTTGTTATCTGGAGTCTGCAGCCTGCTGCGGGACGACACGGTAAACCGGGAAGTGATGCGTTGACACAGCCGTCTCGCTAAGCTCGCGTGGCACAGAGACGATTTTTTTTTAATTATTAGGGATACACTTGGCTGTTGTTAGAGCCGCCGCACCTGAGGGGCTCTGAGTGTGTGAGAGTCAGAGAGTCGCAATAGAAAGAGGAGGCAGACATAAGTGGAGTGTTGAAAGTAAATATTCTTGATTATTTTTTTTACAAATCATCCCATGTGCTGCTCCTCGTATTCCTACTCTGCATGATCCATATGTTGCATTTGCGTGTGTTTTCCTTCTGATTACAGACACAAAAATCACTTCAAGCATCTGAATTTTAGTATAAAATGTGGTGAAATATTTTACTTTGAAATTTACGACTTAATTCCATTCCTTTCTTTTGCCTTTGCCGCTCAGTATTCTCCTGTTATTTTGTGTGTTATTTCTCAGGATCCTTACTGGCACAAATGAAGGAATAAAAGGAAAGAGGAGCATGCTGTGAAAAAGTACTTGTCCTATAGTAGGTTCCCTCCTTTTTTGTTGTTGTTTCACACTTAAATGTCTTGGATCATGAAACCGATTTTAAAACCAAAACACCATTGGTAAACGCAAAAGTGATGATTTCAACTGGACTTGTGTGATATATCGGCCGATAACGGTATCGGTTCGATACATAAAACCGGACTGATATTAAAAACTAATTCATTTCTATCCTGGTGCCATTTGTTTCTGGAGGGACGGGGAGTGAAAGTTGGTAATGTGGTATTTGTTTGGTCATCTGACAGTGATGGTGATGCAGCGCTGGATTGTGGGAAATTTAACTGAAGCAGTGCTGAAGGTGTGGAAAGAGTAGGGAAATATATATGATACATGAAATGAAATGACATAACATAGCGCTTTTCTGGACACTCAAGAACACTTTGCAATGAAATCTGTGACTCCTGCTGACACGCTAAAGTTGGCTGGCTATAGGCAGAAAAAATTAGCTAGTCCAACTCTGAATGGCTCAGAAGACAGAAAACAAATACAAAAAACTGAGGTCTGGAAGTTGCTAAGAAACAGATGAAACTTGAGTTTGATTTTGACTCTTGAAAAATCTCCAACTTGGCCGAACAGAATCAATTCTGTAAGGAAGAGTGGGCCAAAAGTCTTCCACAGTCATAGCTTTGCACAAAAACCAGGTTGTTTTGTTCTTTTTTTTACACCTTGAGTAATGACATTTTTAAAGCAGCTTGCTGTATTTATTAAGGTAATCTGCAGGTTTTATGAAAATTTGTTCCGACAGACAAAAAGGAATAAAAGGAAATTAAATCTGTGTGAGTTCAAACTTAAGACGCAACACACCTAAGAGTGTCCAAATCTGTCAAAACAATCCACACAATACACAAACATTTCTCCTGTTGTGGTTTTATTAAGGAATATTTTTGCCCGCCACCTGTTTGGAAATACCAGAAATCTGGGACCTGCGTGTATTGGTGTGTGTTGTGGTGACTCAGGTGTGAATACCGATGAGCTGAGGGTATAAATGGAAATCAACAAGTCGTCACCCCTGGGCAACTGAGCGTGTGTGTTAGAGCTGGACAGAGAGAAGGAGAGAAGGAGCGAGAGAGCGAGTGAAGCTCTGAGTCATTCGGTGGAGTCGTCACCCAGGACCGAGCCACAGTGGCCCTTACTCCTCACAGGCGCCCAAATGCTGAGTTCTTGTCCTGAGGTCCACATTCATAGGTCACATCAATCCAAATCAAGTCAGATATCAAACCTCTTCATCTAATTAAACTGAACAGAGGTTAATTTTACCGAAGGTGAATCCGGAGTGGACCAGCACACTGGGTTTGCTGAGCGTACAAATTACAAATTGCCGGTGGCAGCTAAAACAAGCAGGTCATTTAATTCCTACATTTTAGTCTCATTTTGTATTTTGCTGTGTAAACTCACTGAGCTCTTTGTTCCGCACACTCTGCTGGAACTGGGCTGAACTGAATTTTTGCTCCCCGAGCTACCTTAATTCTTTATGTCACTGACTCCATAAGGTGTCATAAACTTTCCTCCAAGATATTGCTCCATGTTGTCATGACGATAACACACGGCTGCTGCAGATTTGTTGGCTACACATCCCATGATGTAAATGTAGAATTTCAACCCCATCCCATATGAGCGCCATTGGATTAAGACCTGATCTCACAATCAAGTTCAAGAAACCAGTTTGAGATTATTTGAACTTTGTAACATGATTGATTACTTTAGATATCTGTATTTATAGGTTTTTTGGGATTTTTTTTATTTTCTTTTTGATATGAACAATCGCAAAAAGAGAAACAAAATAAGGCAAAAAAAATTACATTAAAAATAAAAGACGTCATGACTGTTTGCTATTAATCAGTGTCTGTTTTTATGAAAGTGTGTCACAATGGTGGGAACTCGAGTCACATGACTTGGACTTGAGTCGGACTTTGGTCATTAATATTATGACTTTGCTTGGTAAAAATGTTCAGTGTCTTATGACTTGACTAGGACTTTTACACCAAGGACTTGAGAATAATTAATATTTTACCACAAATCTAAAGATTAAAACATATTCCTATTATTGAAGAAGCGCGGACCATTTCATTTTCTTATTTCACTCATTCTGTATTAATAAACGGAGACGGTTTCTCTGCTTTTCCACATTCAGGCAGTACGTGTGCATGAGCTGCAGTGGAGCCACTCAACTTACATATATCCAAAAATGTCAAAACAAATATTCTAGCAAAGGTAGTTTTTTTTTTTAAAGGTGCATCAACTACAAAGAACCCAACAACAACAACAACAAAAAATTATAAAAACTGCAACATGCAAAACGTGCAAGAGAATCACAGACAGAGATGCAACTTTGCCCAACATTTGACGTTGTTTAAGAACGGTGAGTGGTACATTCCTTTTGCTACGATGGCGTAGTTGACTTTAGTTAGCTTTGTGCTTTTAATTCTCTGGGCTACGTTGATGATGCTGTGTGACGTTAAGGTGTATGTCATTTTTGTGGTGCGGGTTTAACGTCCAGCTTGTTGGCTACCGATTGCTGGTGGATGTTGAGTTGTTTCAGAAAGAGAGTTCAGAGTTTCTCTCCATCACAACGCTGAAATGAATCCAGTTCCATCAGACAATGGATCATATATTTGAATACATCTGTGTCGGGAAATCATATTGAGAATATATATTGTTTACTGAGCTCCGTGCATTAAGTCTGAACATGGTGTTCTGCTTTGGCTTTTTTTCTTTTTTACTGACTGTTTATTCTGGAAAGTGTTTATTTAAAGGAAGACTTTTCTTGCAGTGAAGTTTAAATGAACTGTACAATGTGGAGGTGTAATTTTAGAAGAAATGGAGAGCATTGATGGGAAGTCGCAGCGACTGGAACAAACACAAACAGGAGCTGAATAAATAATGAAAAGGATTTTTCTCTTCCCTTCCTCCTCATGTCATCATTGCCTTCATCCTTTTGATATTGAAAAGGTTGAAGGGGCAGGAAAGACCCAGGCAGTGCATTCTAACTCGGACACCCTCTTGGCACTTTGGGGCTTCCGAAAGTTATGACACAAGATTTAATATGGGGAAAAAAAGACTTGGTGTAAGCTTTAGGTAAGATCTGGATACCAAAGCAATTCCTGCCAGGAATGAACAAGATGCAGGAAAAATGAGAAACTGACAGATTTTTTTTTCATTTTTTATTTTTCAAATGCCCTGACAACTGACAGCAATTTTGTGATCTGAGAGAATTCACAACTCCTTGGTTTAAATGAAAACGTCAACAACAGCAACGACAAAAAGAGCTTTCTTCACTGGTTGTCTCTCAAATAAGCTCAGTTTGAATTGATTTCAGTGGCTTCACCTCTTGTTCTGTCTAAAGTCTTAACTCTTTTTAGGTTATAAAATGAATGACTGGACAGAAAATAACAAAAGGTCTGTCGGAGAGTGTGTGGCGTCCTGTGCTCAGGAAGGTAGCTGTTCCTGTTGTGTGTGAAAGGTCTCAGGTAGAGGAGGATTCTTATCTGCAATGCAGCAGTTTGTGAAATGGAAGACAGCACCACAAATCTCCCAGGGTACTTGAAGTGCGCTGGGATTGATCCTAGCATCTATCTCCAAATTTTAGAAACTCAAAAAGCCTTTCTGAATGTAGAGATCCCCACAAAATGAGAAGGCTGTTAATCCAACTGATTGAAAAAAATAATAATAATAAAGTAGCACAGACCTTTGATTAGGAAGGAAAATGAAAGATGGTTGTCAAAATTCCTTTTGTACTAATAAAAATGTGAAAAGTGTGACATGATTTTGTATCCTAAACAATTCCAATGCATCCAAATGAGTAAACAGAGCCTGTCTGCGTTGTCATTCATCTTCGGTAATTAAATTAAATTAAATTAAATTAAATTAAATTAAATAAAGTTGATCTGCAAAGCAGTCGAGCATGCATGATGACGAATGCATTGTCCTGTTTGAAAACTTTTCCTTAAGGGGAGATCAGACAGGGAGGTTGATCAGGGTTGATGGGAAGATGGACGGAGCTAAATACAAGAAGCAATAATGGGAGAAAGTCTGTCGAAGGCTGAAAGAGAATAGAGACGAGAGTAGACGTTCAGCTTCTGGTGGGACAATATAGCAAGTGATGAAACAAAATGATGTACAATTAAGCTTAAGCTATTGGCAAAAAAAAAAAAAGAATAGGCAAAAGTATCAGTCTTAATGTGTAAACGTGGTAGAGAGATACCCCAAAAGACTAAGGTGTAGTTGCAGTAAAAATGGATCAACAGAGTCACGGAACACTTTTTGGGTTCTTATTTGAACAAACATTGTAAAACTTGTGTAGGAATTTGTATTCACACCAGCCTTGTTTCCTCTAATTATAGTTTGTTTTAAGAAAATTTGGCTTGTTTGGGGAGTTGTGGATGTGCAGTCGAGCTCTGATGCGATCTGTCTATAAACTTGGGTCTCAGCTCGGTTGAAGTGAACTCTGGCGCCGTTTGAATTTATATGTGGATCCAAGCGGACTGGAGACCATACCAAAAACAGGAAGTGGACTGTAGCGCTGGGCATTCTGGGTAAATACAACCAAAACAAAACACAAGAGTGGAAATGACTCATGGACTTTTATCAACAACAAAAAGAAGACATTGTACAACTTCTAAAATCGAATCCGTTTTACGTTGTGCTCATGTCTTCTCCTGAGGTTTTTGAGTTTTTTCCCTTCAGTAGTTCTTGGTGCAGCGCCACCACAGGTGAGGAGGTGAACAGGTTTTTCAATTAGTTTGGACCTGCTGAAAATGTAACGAATGTCATTTTGGCACCCAATCAAACCGCATCTACCAGACTATCAAGTGTGAAAACACCATTAGTCTGTCTCATAGATTCCCAATGAAATACATTGAAGTTTGTGGTTGTAAAATGAAAAAAAGTTAAATGGGTGTTACAGCAACAATGCAGAGGTCCAGCTTCTCTAATGAAAAGTTGCTAATGTTTATTTTGTTGATCCGACAATGGCTGAAAACAGGAGGCTTGACAGCATGAATCAGCGAACAGAAATGTTGGTACAATGATCATTTAACTGTACAATTGCTCAGTCGAAATGTTCTGGAAAGCGCCCACTGCGCTCATGTCCTCTTAGCTCCTGGCCTCGACAGCCCACAGGATTTTATTTTCACCCAGTCGACCCCCAACAACAATATTTGTTTTACTCTCTTCCCTGGCCGCTGATATGAGACAAACAATAATCTAGTCTTTTAGAGCTGAAGGCAGTGTGAGTTAATGCCAGCTGTG
Organism: Gambusia affinis; assembly: GCF_019740435.1. Classification (NCBI taxonomy): domain Eukaryota; kingdom Metazoa; phylum Chordata; class Actinopteri; order Cyprinodontiformes; family Poeciliidae; genus Gambusia; species Gambusia affinis. Next base: position 26,338,144 of record NC_057869.1, on the reverse strand, counting down.
TGTAAACAGCTGTGTCATCTGAATATGCAACTTTAGTGTCTTTTATTCTCCTAAATAGAAATGAAAAAAATATATTTTTTTCCCTTTCAGCTGACGGTCATGTGTTGGACTTAATGCTTCATCTGCCCATGGCTATCTCTTTATGCTCCAATGGAAAGATTTTAACCATGGAAGGGCCATATACAGGCCATCTGCCTTTCTCATTAGTGCCAACTTTCCGGCGTTTCCCTGTCAGATGATAAAACTGTGTATCAGGAGATATTTTGATGATGAATTTTAATCTGATGGCTTATAAAGAAACGCTTTAGCTTTTGTGCTGTAACTGTTTGCGGTCTAATGCCACTCTGCTACCTTTCAACGTTAATGCTGTTTCTCAAAATGCGATTAGTCCATAATACTCCTGTGGAAGCATAACTAGCGAGAGCGCACATTCACTGCGTTTCTGCTGCATAACGTTAAGCAGCTCTAAAAACGTTATTTTAAGTTGGTATTCCTCCTTCTTATTTTTTTAAACTTTAAATATTTTATGCTCAAATTTAATCACACTTGAATTTTGTTACAAAATGACAACAGTTGAACTCCACCTGCTCTGACATATTGAAGAAAGAAGGTAAAATGGCTTCCTTTTAGATACCGTAGTGACTGTCTTTTGTTAATACGTTCATCAAAACTAAAAGTAGCATGTCTGTTTTTGGATGTGGTATTTGTAATTTGATCACTTTTGAAGTCTTTATTGGATTATTGTTTGAAAACTCTTTCCACGTGAGTTTGTTTCTTTATGTTTAGTTTCTTACTTGTTTTTTGTGTTCTGTTTGTATTGTGGATTACTCTCTTAGATCAGTGTTAATCTCTTTTTCCTTAGGCCGTAATCCCCTTTCCATCTAGTCGAGCTCCCTTTAAGTTGATCATTCCCCTTCTCTCGGTCCCCCTGTTTGCTCTCTCAAATTAATTCATACATGGAAAGAAATTGATAGATGGCTCTCTATTTTAAAATGGAAAAAAAAAAGAAAACCCTGCGTGTTCTGTCACACTTGCTCTGATACTCTTAAACAAAAGCCATCGTGGCAAGAAAACAGCCACCATCGAACAAAAGCTTTGGGAAAGTTCACTTTAAAGTTTGTGAAGCTCCTTGTGTGGGACAGAGAAAAATTGTGCTAGGGCTTTTTTTTTCAGCAGGGACAAGGAAGTTGGTTAAAGTTGGTGGGAAGATGTATGATGCCAAATACTGGAAGAGAATGCAAAACACTTCAGAATGGGACAATGAGATCTACAAAGGAAAGGCTTAGATTAAAAGATATTCATTGGTTTAAATGGACCAAACTTAAATCTGTTGGCACTAATTTCAGTGTCTAGCAGTGCAAGGGCGGTAGAGACATACCCCAGTAAATGTGCAGCTGTGCCTGCAGTGAAAGGTGCTTCCACAAAGTATTGACTCAAGGGGATGAATAAAAAATGCATTGCCCACTTTAGAGTCTAAGGACATTTTTTTAAATGTTTTATTTCATAAGCATGCCCCCATTTTATGTTGGTCTTAACAGGCATTCCCATTTGAAGGTGCAATGTGACAAAATGTGAAAGTTCAAGAGGTAAGAGGTAAAGTACTATTGATCTGTTGTAAAGGAACCAACAAAACAAATCCTTCATGGATTATTTTATTTATTTTTTTTTGGTAGTAAAGTTGCAACTTTGCTTTTCTCTGCTAAAAAACAGTTCCTGACTATAAGACAGAGAAAGCTGTTAGTTTGCTACACAAACTTTGGACGGCCCAGGGATTATATTGTAGTAAAAGGGAGAGCAGGACGAAGATGGAGAGGGCTTCAAAAAACTTGGCTCGCCGTCGTGTCCTTTGGCTGCTGGAGCCACAGAGAGAGACAGCAGTTGTTTTCCAGAGGGTTCAGAAAGCGGCACCAAACATAAAGCGGACGGTGTGAAGGGACGACACGAAAACTCCAAATGACACTAAAGCACAAAATCATACTAAAAACCGAACAATGAAATTCCGACACAAATGTGCCGTTCGTCTCCATTTTGCGTGTGTTCGCAGATTTCATGTCTAAGAAAATTGCCAAAAGATTAAATCATCCCCAACCAGACGCCATTAATTTGCTGAGTCAACCCGCCTCGGATTAAAAATCTGATTTGAACTGAGCCGTGTCAAATGCGGTTCAAATGCTAAATGAAATCAACATTCGCTCTGCTGTGTTTGCCCCCAGCCCGAGCGCGTACGAGTAATCGGCGAGAATCATGTGGGTCAGTCAGACAGGCTGATTCAAAATACAGCTGAGGCTCGAGGTTGCAGTCGCTGGCCATCTCCGACGGGGGGCGACGCCGAGCAGTTTTCCCCTCCTCCCCGCCTTCGGGATCTTCACCCACTCTCCTCTGAAAACCGCACACGCTTGCGCGCTTGCGTCTCCATACATCCAGCCTCTCTCCCATGTGACGGAGAGAAGCAGGGAGGGAGAGGAATGGGATTCTGCTTGGAGGCCAGACAATTAGTGGCTGTTGGAGGGAAGGCATGACACACATAAAGGCTGGGAGAGAAGATCAGGACTAACGGAGGGGAGGCAGGCTCATGGAGGACATCAGAGAAAGATGGCTTCTATTTAGATGTTTAATGGCCACCAAGCCAGGGGAAAGACAGCGAGGGGGTAAAAAAAAAATCAGCTTTATTACTTGACCACTACTAGCTTTAAATCCTATGGAAGACCAAAAGTGCCCTAACAAATCAAATTGAAACATAAACCCATACATATATTTTTGATCCAATTGGAGATACAAGCATTAATAAATAAGTATATTTATGTATCATTTAAATGTTTCTTGCCATTTATTTTGAAAAACATTTGCTTATTTATTCATATTTCTGCTACTGCCTTGTGTTATATCAAGACTTCTTTTCTTTCTAGCTTACTAATTAAAGTCAAAATGGATGGCTTGCGCTGCTAGAAACAAGATGAGTTGTTCTGAAGTTAAGTTCCTGTGCAGGTCAGCCAATTAGACTTCAGGATGTATTTAACAAGCCGTAGTGACAGTTTAAATTATGTCTTAATAGACTGCTCCCAATGCCAGATCTAAGAAGATGTAGAGCTCTTATTTAGGCGGTTTTGATGCCACAATCAATTTATTTTGGATGCATAAAACTTCTTTCATGCAAACAATTACAATCCATTGATAGTTAGGCAACCCTACACATTAAAGTCAAGGCTGCATAAACAAAAATAGAGTAACAGTCATTGTATTTGTTCATTCCTAACAAGCAGATACATAAAACAATTGGTATAATACCTAACTAATTTAAAAAGGTTTTAGCAAATAATTAATTCCTAGGAAATGTTGTCAGGGATGGCATGATAGGTCCACCAAAATAAAATTAAACAAAATTAAAAAATAACACTGCATAGAACAACAAAATTATTATTTAGATATTCAGCAATAGCTTAGATTAAAATCTAAGCATGATTACAAAAAACTAAAATTGTGAGATTATCAACAGCATACTTGATATGTTACAGAATATTTTTATTTTATTTAAAAAAAAACATATAAAAATTGAATGTCCATTATTTCAAAGTACAACTCAACCCAAATCTTGACCTTGCTTAAACAATAGCCTTAAATAATAACAGTTATTAGCATGTTGGTTGCCAAAACAAACAAAAAACACTTTTGGCAAAAAATGACTTGGGCCATTATTTTAGGAAGTGACAATAAAATATCCTGGTATCGTCTGAGGGTGGCCATAAGTAAGTGACATGAACAAATTAATTGCTAAATTAACAAATCCGTCCATTTTCTAATTAGTGGAGTCACGAGGGTTGCTGGTGTCTATCTCCAGCTAACGTTCCGGGCGAGAGGCGGGGTTCACCCTGGACAGGTCTGTCGCAGGGCAGGCAAATAAAATTAACAAATAAATGTTGGAATTTACCAAAGCGTTTTCGACATCGCTGCATAAAAAAGTATTATGCACTGGGAACTGTCCAACTAATTCCAATTACCCCTCTCTACCGCCCCAAGGTGGCGTTACTGCACCTAGTCGTGCCCATGATTGCACCATAGGCATGCTGGGATAGCGCATGGATGTTACTTGCGCAAAATCACAAAAATTACAAACAAACAAAACAAAAACACGATAGCCGGAACCCCCATCTTGCTAGTGAACATTCTGCAGGGTTTACTAACATGTTACATCACAAAGGTTTCCATCGGAAGAGGTGGAAGGGAATTACACATCAGCACGTGCTATTTCTAAAAACCAAACCATTCTCTCTCTCTCTCTCTCGCTCTCTCTCTTGAATTTGGGTCTATTTGAACTCAACTCGAGCACGCGCACACACCTAGACACAAGCGAGCTTTCACACAGCTACGCATCCACGGAGAGAGAGAGACGGAGAGAGAGGGAGCGAGCGAGCGAGCGAGAAAGTGGGGGACGGAGTGATGCTCTCTCACCAGAGAACAGAGCCTGACTCCGGCCAGCCAGTCATCAGCGGCAGCAGCAGCGGCGGCAGCGCTGTCCTCCCCACCGTCAGCGCCACCGCCACCCGCCCCGCATACACACACCCGTGCTGGCGAAACTGTCAATGAGAAAAGGAGTGTGTATCAGTCGCGGAGCACATAAAAATCTCTCAGGGTTTTTACAAGGACCCAAAGACCGGAGGGTACTCTGTATGCCGTCGGCGGCATGGCGGCGGGAGCAGAGAGAGAGAGAGAGACAGAGAGAGGCGTGCGCGCGCGTTTCCTCGCAGGAGCGGCGCTTTGGGACTGTGATGTCTGACGGACGCGGAGAGATGCTGTGAGCTCTGGTATTAGCAGAGCCAGCTGCGCACCCACCGAGCCGCTCTGTCCCCTCCCTCCCCGCATCTCATCCCCAGCATTCCTGCTCTCTCTCCCAAGCGCCGACCATTCGCTCAAAGAGGGGAATCGGCTCCACACGGCTCGCTTCGCTCACTCCGGCTTGGGTCCCGCGCGGAGATTTTGGCAGGTATGTGCGGCGGCGCATCGCGTCCGGGGCGCTGGATGCGCGTTTTGCATGCTGTGTTTAGAGGTGGGGTGGGGGTGTGGATGGGAAACCTGTGACTGACTGGACTTTGTTGTATTTCTTCTTCTTCTTCTTCTTGTTGCTTCCCTCCCCTCCCCCTGTGGCCCTGCGAGTGCATTAATGAAACAAACGTTATCTGAGAAGGATGCAGGCATCATCTGTCGATGCAGCCGACGTGAGAAATACGACAGTGCGAGGTGGCGTTCATATCCGTGCCAGCTGTTGCAGTTTTATTCCGGATTTGCACAGCCTGGTACCCCCCGAAAAAAAAAAAAAGAAAGAAAAAAAGAACACTGTCGATCCCACAAAATTCCCACCTCTCTCCCCACGCCGCCGCTTCTTCTGCATAACGTGGCCACAACACGGGCGCATGTGATCATGCTGTTTGTGTCACACCGACCCAAATTACACTCGATCCCGTCAAGACAGCCCAAGAAATAATATGCTGATGGATGGAAGGAGACAATCTGTTGTGCTACTGGCTTGCTTCCTAGGCTGCAGGCGGATATTCCTCTATTTGGAAATGGACCACTCAAGGCAGAATGAAGCTAAGGATGGGCGTGAGGGCAATATGATCTGAGGATGCACACACCCTCCTCTTGCTCAGCTCCCACTTGGTGTATGCTGCTCTTCAGCAGCAAATGCATGCGCGAGAGCAGTCATGCAAGAAGGCATGCGTGGCACATGTGTGTTTCATGCGCGGCTGCACAACAGAGATGCACATTGGTGCACACAACCACATTATTTTCTATTTATTTATTTATTTTCTGTACCTCCTCCTCATCCACACTCGACCATAATCCATAATCGTATGCTCTGGAGACATGACGTAACACGTAATCTTGTCTCATCTATATGCATCAATTTCTAAAAAGGTTTGCAGAAAAGCTCTCTTGTCTCAGCCAGAAGGGGAATGGGAACAAACAGTCCTCCACGGCATGGGAGCACGACGAGCTTTAAATTGGCTTACTCGGGGGTTCGCATCAGTCGACGCACAGCCAGGCATACGCTGCTGCGAGTGGAAATAGGCTAGCATGCTTCCGACTCACACTCTTTATTTATTTATTTATTTATTTGTTTGCTCCAAAGGGGAGTGGCGGCGATAGTACATGCTGTACAGGTGTTAAACTGTGGAGCACACTGCTGATTGCAAGAGGAGAAGACGAGGGGGAAAGTCTGGATGTTATTGCAAACCCTTTACAAATAAAAATAAATACAAAAATGCAGCACCTCTAATCACAAGGTGTGCTTTTACTAACCTCTTTTCTCCGGCTTCTGTCAGTCCAAAACCATAAAAGGGTGAAACGGGACAGACGGTTTCAGAAAGCCACTAGAATCCCGAGATTTATTTCGTCACACGAGCCACTCATCTCTTGACCTGTCAGGACTGCTATGAAAAAAGGTTAGGCTGGTGAAAAATGAATCGAAGAAGATGCCTATCATGTAATGCAGACCAGAGTGGCCGGTCCGGTGACCTAGAATCTGATAACTGTGTTGGTTTTGAGCAACAATCTTGTGACAGCAGAGAAAAGGACATATAGTAACTTGAGTTTAAAAGAAAACCAGCAAGCTTTTGTAGCGCTATCTTTAACATGTATGGGTTATTTTAATCTTAATGTGTAGACCTAAGCTAAAGATTAAACACCTGCTAAAATTTAGTGGTCATTTTCAAGAAGTGTTTTCTCGTTTTGTAGTTTTTTTGCTCTTTTCAGAGTGAGTTTTGGAAGAAATAGCAAATACTGCCTAACAAATCAGTCTGTCTGCTGAGGCAGTCACTTGTAATTTGGCAAATGTGTTTTTTAAACAAGGCAGCACTAGTTGTTTGCTTCTTTGGCTGGCATACCAAGGGTAAGCTTGTTTTACGCAACTGCATTTCTTCAGAACATTTACATTTCTCCTTTTTTTGTAAGAAAATTTGCTTTCTTTTTAGGAAGTGCTGCAACAGGTGGCGAAGATGAAATCCTGTTCTACTCCGTGCTCCTAACAGTTTAGAGAAAACCTCATTGATTCATTATCAACACTGGAGTTTCCTTAAAATTACTTTAAGCACATAGGGACAATATGACCTGAATGACTTGTTTTCAACTTTAACTTTTGAAACCCGTAGTACAGAACGGGTACATCATGCTTTTTAACTTTAATTCACAGTTGCACATGCGTATTTCAATCCCAGAGAGATTTTCTAGAATGCAAGAACATAAAATATGTAATGTACATTTCAGACAAAGCCACAGTCTCTGATGGGCTGAGGCTGTACTATTGCAACATATTCTCTGGAAACCAATTTTCGCTTTCCACTTATCTCCACTGATAGGATTCTGAATGAGTTCTGCCGAGAAGAGAATCTACTCAAATTGTGATCAAGTTTCTCCTTTTTAACCAAATATGCTGCATAGTCGTCCTACAGAAGCGTGTCTGCAGAGCCGACGGTCGTTCATGTTAAAATACTCGAGATCGGTGATGTAGGGATTCAGTTATTTGTCATTCCCCTTTCTTAATTCTTGCATCATTACTCTCTAATGGGATGATACAGGCAATACCTCATGGGCATTAGTAAGTCATTTGAGCATCAACTCTGGCTCACCAGGAGGAAGGACGCCTCATTTGTCAAACCTTTAACATGCAGATGTCTGGATGTTGGGTGTGCAAAGTGAACGGCAGTCCTCCAATTGATGATCACCACTCATTATACACAACGTTTTTTTCCTCCCATCAGTTTGTCCAGACAGAGTCAGAGTCATATCTCACATACCACAGTGAAGCATAATAGCACGTATTAGGAGCTGCACAGTAGAGTGTGATAAGCACATACCGTCAGAGATCCCAGATATGGGAAGCATTTAAGATGAAAGCAGGACTGGACGATAAATCAATAACGATATATATCGTGGTAGAGATGTTATCGATATCAATAGATAATACATCCCAATGGAATAGTCAACTCTAAACCAAAACTGCACAGCATTCTGGGGGAAGTAGGCAGAGGAAAGGCTTTAGCTTCTCGACCGCTCTCTGCCATCTGAGCAAGTTGGGTGGCATCAACTAACTCATCCACTGTTTGGTTACCTAGCAACAACTTGTTGAGTAGCTGGCGCAGCAGCGGTTCAAGGTTTTCGCCACCGTCCCTCATAGCTGCATAACAAGAAAACGAACTGTGTGGAATGGAAGCTATTTAAAACAGATATTAAAAAAAGCAAATCAATAATTATCAATATTGACTAATATGAAATCGTGATATATTTGTTAGCCATATTGTCCAGCCATAGATGAAAGGTATATAGAAAAGGAATAGAATAGAATAGGAATAGCTTTTATTTATAGAGGGGACAGTCTATGGTTAGACCGGTGGTTCCCAAAGATTTTTTTGAAAATTGTATTTTCTGTACAATTATTGTAATTCTATGGATTGCAATAAAATCCCCCTCAAAAAAGATAAAAATAAATAAATAAATAAATAACTGGGCACACACACATTGTTCAGCCAAACATAAACTTATACACATATTTTGTTTTCAAACTCCACTGAGTCATTATACACTCTTTTGTTGTGTTTTATCACAAGAAATCCAAGAAAAATACTTTGCAGTTTGTGATTGTAACGTGACAAAAAATGTTCATTTAGCAAGACATTGTAAAGGAAGCTCATCCTGGTTTATAAACCTTCTAAATTTAAAGGCCAGAACCATTGTTACGTCCTCACAACATTGAAAGAGACAGAGGGACCTAATACCAAATTCAGTTTTAATGAGATGTTTTCTGTCGTATCTCTCTACATTTATTTTTGTTGTGCTAAAAGAGAAAATAAAACATTTGCAAATGATACGTTGCATCACCTTGTAATTTCACAGAATATTTATTTTGTTTTCTGTCAGTTTATATTCATTGCTAGTGTATTACATCCTCCTTTTTAGGATTTACATTTTACTTATTAATTATGCTTACTGGTATTCAGTTTGATAAGAAGAAAAATGACATTATAACATATTAGTGTAAGAAAGTAAAAAAAATATAAAAATCCATCTCCAGGAAATACGTCCTTCCTTCCTGTTCAATATTTTGTGCAGATTGGGACTGCTGTGCCAGTAACTTTGGAACAGGAAGAAAAGAAATAAAAATCAGCATTTTCTTTGGCAGCTTTCAAAAAATATTTACACAAACATGGAAGCCCTTTGAAGAAAAATAAATAATCCGTCAGATTTTATGTGCATTTTCAAATATACTAATGGATCGACGTCATCAAGATGCTTTCCTCCTCCCGCCCCCTCGTGTTTGCTTTCAGCGTCTCGTTAATGTTGCACGATATAAGTCAAAGGTTTATCACGCAAATATACAATTAATTTGAGATCCCCATGAGCTCTGATGGAAACAGTTGAGGCAATCTGTGGACATATGCTGCTCATGGGTGGACTGTTTTGGATCATGACCCATCAGCTGCAGAAAGGCTGCCTCTGGCTATACGCCAGTATGCGAGTGAGTAAGCTGAGTCAGGAAACTCCTGCTACCAAGTATGGTCACTTTTATTCATTCTCTTTGGATTGTAAAAAAAAAAAAAAGAAAGAAAAGATCTGGACCATTGATTACTAATTGTTTCAAACTCAATAGATGCCTACATTTGACCTGTAATGTTAATTGGGAGGGCTTGGGCGACTTTGTTAACATTTGGACGACAGCTTGAACAAACTACATCTAGATGTATCTGTGTTTTAGAAACATGAATTGACACCGGATTCAGTCTGTCGTGCAGTGGATGCGAAACACAACAACAAAAAAAATCCAAACATAAACCAGCAACCAGTATTTTTACGTTTTGTCGTAGTCCTTCTTCTGAGGCCTTCAATAATAGCTACCTGTGAAGCTTCGTTTCACAGCTCATTTGAAGTGAGCATCTCTCTGTGGTCATGAGACTGTAGACAGATCAAGCTCTAAAGCCCAGAACTAATGCAGAGCAGCTGTCAGATCCTCTGAACAACACAACATCCCTCTTTTTCTTTTTTCTTTTTTGACTCAGTTGACCAGTTGCAATCTAAAAACACACATCTCTCAGAGCTGCCCGCAGCTGACTGAAGCTTAAACAATGCATGACTCAATGCCTCTTTTTTCTTTCCCACAAGTATTGAAAGATTGTTATTTTCTCTTCTGTTCAACTGTATTGTAAGCGTAGGTGCTGAACCATACTAATTAAACTAATTGGAACATCAAGCGTTCGACAGTGTAAGTGAATCACCACTTTAATTAGTAATGACGCCCACATCTTTCATTCCAAATCAGTATGTGGCAAACAAAAACGTGCATTGTCTTAAGTCAAAGCCAAACTTTTTTTTCTGTGCTTTTAAGTTTAGTACAATGTCTAAAAAATAGGTGGATGCAATAAAAGTCTGAGCCTATAAATGTAAAACATTACCTTAAACATTCCTTATTAAACCAAATTCAAACTTTCACATTAAAGCATATTGTTGCTGTCTGTTCTGTAGACACTGGCAACAGTATTGTTGCGCTGAAGCAATTAGAATGATTGGCCAGCTTCTCTTAAAGCTAAATACATCAATGTAGCCACTGGCCGTATTGACCTTTAGTGACACATACACACATACTTGATTAAACGCAGTGGGACATTTTTCATTTTACGTTTTAAAGGGCCTTTAGCATATAACCAATTAGTTTAGACCTAATTTGGAGTGTAGTGCATTTTGTGCAAAATTTTGTTTAATATTTAACTGCAGGAAAAGCCTAAAAAGCTGCAAATTTGTATTTTGTTCCCACACTTCAAATTATTCTGTATGTTTTTGGACAAAAACACTCAACTAGGGACAATGACAAAGATTTTGGTCATGGCATTTTGCGCAGTTACACCATTATTTAAAATTACAGGGTAATAACTTTGATGAATGGAAATTATATATTTTAAGAGTATTGCAGGTACAGTCACACTTGAGTGGACAAAACAAACACTTGAGACTTGACTTAGACTCCCCTGAAGACACGACCTAGAATCATGTTGTTGCATACAAACTTTATTTTGCATTATTAGCATCGAAAGCTAGATGGTTTGTAAGGTTCCGACTGCACAGATGATCAACCTAATGTGTGTATTCTACTATGAAACGATACATTGTTGTGTTCCAAACCATGGGCGGTTAATAGTTAATAAAAACATATTGATGCTACCTGTAGCGACATGGCATGCAATCTAATCGCTGTATTGTCAATTAAATTATGTGTTGTTGTTTTTTTTAATTACAACTTCTTTCTTTCTTGCTGATAGGCTAGCTCTTCCACCACAAAAAACAAAAAACAAACTTCTGGATTATGTAAATTACATTCAGAAAGTCAACATTTTCTGTCATCGACTCCCTACACTGTGCTTTGCACATTCTGTTGTTATTTATAGCACTGGAACATGTTAACTGTTCAGACTTGACAACAAAGCTTTTAAATTTAGACTTAGAACATGATTGTCTGCTAATATTAAAATTTTTCTCTCTTTGATTAAGAGAGAAAACACAACTCTAAACCAGAGATTGAGAAGAAATAAGCACTTTGATTTATTTCTTGTCATTCTGTTCTGATGTCTTTCTTTGAGAATTTTTATTTTTGTTCTATTGGATAAATATCATGCTTCATAAATTTTAAGCATATTTCACTGCAGTTGGTAACACTGTTTGTATGCTGATTTTTGAAGAGAATGTTTTATGTATTTCCCAAGCACACGGTGCCAGTTTATAGCATAACCAAGTAACTGTGTTACTTGGAAATACTACTTCAATCAAAAAATAACTTTTTATTTTCCTCTGATGCTTTAAAATTGAAGTTTCTCTTTAAGAAGCTCCAACTCTTTCCAACATCCTCCATCAGCATGTCATAACAACAATGTTGCAAACAGTACAGTTTGAATTCCTAACCAGGAGAAAGGTTATAGGTTGACTAAATTTCATGGATTTAATGACTTGAAGCAAAAGACTTTAGACTAGATTTTAATGCTGGATTTAGGCTCCAATCAGTAGAAACTATCTTGCAAACTCAAACAGTGATACCTGGGTTTTAAAAATGTATTTATGTTTGAACTTTGTATTTACTCTTGCATGAACAATTTTCCTTTTGTCTTTTTTTTTGTCTTACAGAGAACTGTTCTTTTTCCTGTGGAAGGCAACTGGATTTAAAAGTCTTTTAGCCTCTGGACAAACTGTGGTTCTAGTGATTGTGAACTCGGCTTCTGCTCTGTCATTCAGCGCCTGAATATGCTTGGCTCGCCCATACTCCATTACAAGCCAACCTCTTCTTTCACCCGATGATAAAAACAATCCACAGGATTGCCATCCATGGTTTCTGCGCTAATCAAGACTGTGTTATTCTATATTGAAAAGATTTGCAAAGGAATGTTTACAAAGAAATTGGCAAACCCAATTAAGAAGAAAGAAAGAAGTGAAAATAGAGAGCCCAAATTAACCGCTGATTTGCAAGCACATAATCTAACTCTCTCAACCACTCTAAAGACAACTGTCAAAAAGATTTCCAAATGCTCTTCGGCACGTAACATATCGCTTGAAGAGGACGACGGAAAGAACGACTGCTCATCGTTGTCACCCACTTTCAGCTATCGTGTAGCTATAGCAAATGGACTCCCAAAAAGTTCTCTTTTTCTAAATAATAATGAAAGTATCTTTTCTGAGGTTCTTTCGATTGACAGCAGTTACTCTGACTCCTTGAGTGAAACGAAACCTGTCCGGAGACTAGATGAGCATAAATCACACACTATGCCAGTAAGACGAAACAGGAAGAGCCTCATCAGTTTAGCTCCCTCTGATGGCAGTTCGGAGGGGGAACGAGTGGAACGCTCTAGTTTACATACGCTTAGGCTGGGGGCTCTACGCAAGTTAAGGAAATGGAAAAAGAGCCAGGAATGTGTCTCCTCAGACTCCGATGTGAGCAATTGGAGGAAAACCCTGGGCATTCGAAGCAAATCTCTAGACCGTGCTGGAAGACAACAAAAGAGTTCTGCCCTAGAGCCTGGCTCTTCCTCAACAGGTTGCATCAGTCAGACGCAGGATGTAATGGAAATGATTTTTAAGGAGCTTCAAGGGATCAGTCAAATAGAAACTGAACTATCTGAGCTTCGTGGCCATGTAAATGCCCTTAAGAGCTCAATTGATGAGATCTCCAGCAGTGTGGAAGTAGTTCAGAGTGAGATTGAACAGCTTAGATCAGGATTTGTCCAGTCAAGAAGGGAAACAAGAGATATCCATGACTACATTAAACAGATTAGCCACCAGGCCAATAATTCAACCTTGCGGTTTCTCAATGTTCCTGAAGAGAGATCAGAAAAAACAGAGAGTGTAATATACAAAATATTGAAAGAGAAAATGGGTTTCACTGATGCCCATAAAACAATTAAAATTGAGCTAGCTCACAGGTTAGGGCAACAAAGAGAATGTTCTAATGCGAAGCCTCGTCCTATTATTGTCATTTTTGCAACAACCCAAGACAGAGATGTAGTCCTTAAGAAATGCTACAAACTCAAAGGTACAGGGATTACAGTATCTACTGATAGTTTAACAAATGATGGAAAAGACAGGAAAGACAAAACAATGTCATCCTCTCAAACATATGAAAGTATGGATATAAAAGTCTCAGGAAAGGAGAAAGTAGTAGAAAGTGATGACTGGGATTCAATGGACAGTGATAAAGAGCTAGATGAGTTAAGCAGGAATAAATATGCAATGGTTATTTCAAAGCCTGTTCACAAGTCCAAATCAGAGAAAAGACGGTCCCATGACCACAGCAGGTCAGGAGACGTGGCAGGCTACTCAGGAACAGTCCACTATGCTGACGACTCTTACTATGACACAGACAAGCATGCAAAGGCTTACTACTCTGATATGACCCCGGGATGGCTTTCCCAGAGTGATTATTCAACTCCAAAACTTAGTCGTTCGGAGTCTGACTGTTCAAAACTTTGCCAGTCGTACTCTGAAGATTTTTCAGAAAGTCAATACTTCACACGAGCAAATGGTGGCTCCCTCCTTTCCTCCTCAGATCAAGAACTGTGGCAGAGAAAACAAGAGGACATGGCCTCCTCTTGGTATGCTAGCCCCAGCCATCCTCATGATAATCAAACATATGAACATAATGAAGTTGAGACTACTGAAACTATTGATAGTGGGGTTAGCAATGGACTTGTCTGCATGTCCGGTGATAGAAGCCACTACAGTGGCTCACAAGTGTCATTACAAGGTGATCTTTCACCATGGAAAGACTGGCATCATCTGGAGCAAGGAGCCGACTCTGGCTTAGAAGCTTCAACAGAAGTCAGTAGCCCTTTTGATCCATCAACTATTCCTGGATTTCCAGAGAACATTACCAAGTGTCAGGAGGTGGATTTGCAGTTTGAAGGAGATGAGGAGTTTATGATGCTTGACAGAGAAGCTTCTTTACCTCCTATCACCACGCATATTATTCCTCCCATCACAGAACGGGAAGTTGTCAAGACTTCTTCCCGGCAGTCAAGGGAAGGATGTAAGGTGATCACAAAAGAAAGCACAAAGATATCATCAAAAGAAGCCTCTAAAGCTGCAGCAAAAGTGACGCCCAAAACAAGTAAAGTCACTACTCCTAAAGAGGAGACAGTTAAAATATCGGCTAAAGAAAACACAAAGGTTTCTGCTAAAGGTTCACCTAAAGTGACATCTAAAACATCCCCTAAAGAATTACAGAAAGAAACATTAAAATCAGCTATTAAAGAAAGTTCTCAAGTCGTCCATAAAGACAACTCTAAATTTATACCCAAAGAAACTACTAAGTTTATAGGTAAGGAAGTATCTAAAGTGACATCAAAGTTAAGTTCCATTGAAACTGCTAAGGTCACTCCTAAAGCAATCTCAAAAGATAGCCCTGTAATCACACCTAGAGAAAGCCCTAAAGAGTCGCCCAAAGAGAGCCCTAAAATAACTCCAATTGATACCCCTGTCTTAACTCCAGATTCAACCCCTAGAGAGTCCCCTAAAGAATCCCCTAAAGTAATTCCCAAAGAATCCCCCAAAATCATACCTAAGGAATCCCCCAAAGTCATTGCTAAAGAACCCCAGAAAGTCATTGCTAAAGAACCCCAGAAAGTCATTTCTAAAGAAGGTATAAAGGCTGTTACTAAAGAAGTTACCAAAGAAGCTTTAAAACCACCACCAAAAGAGGTTCCAAAAGAGGTGGCTAAAGTGTCACCTAAGGAAACCACTACTGTACCTGCTCAGGAGGTTTCTAAGATTCTACCTAAGGAAGTTTCAAACATAGCTCCTAAAGAGAGTTCTAAAGTGATCCCCAAAGAGCCTTCTAAAATGTCTCCAACAGATGTTCCCTTGGTAGCACCTAAATCAGTTTCTAAAGATGTTGCCAAGGGACCCTCAAAAACAGTTGCCAGTGAAAAATTCCCTGAACTTGATGTTAATCATAGCTTTCACCAGGCCCCGAGCAAGTCCTCAAGTATGTACCGTAGCCAGAGTGAGATACGAACAGAGAAAGTGGAGGAGGTTCCAAAAACCTGGAGTAGTAGACTTAGTATCGATCTAAGTGAAAAGTCCTTTGGCTTTGGCTTTGGATCCACTCTCCAAAGAGCTAAGTCTGCTCTGGAGGTTGTTTGGAAATCTGGCTCCCAACCCACCCCTGCTCCTCCAGAGGAACAAACAAACTCTTCTTCCTCATTTATGGGGCGTTTCCGAACACTCTCCACCTCTACTGCAAATAGTTCCCCTGCTACAACAGAACCGGATGTTCGTGCAGAACCTGTCTTCAGCAAGGCGGAGAAGGAAAATACAAGTTCAGAAACAGGAGAACTATCTGTGGACAGTGAGACTCACTATGTTGAAGTGATGGAGCAGGTACTAGCTAACTTGGAAAACAGGACTAATGTTAACGAGAACCAGGACACAGATGAGCTAGCACAGGAATGTGAGACTTCTCAGGACTATGATGTGTCTGATGACATTGAGCCCTCTCAAGACAATGATGCCTCTCAGGATCTTGAGGCATCGCAGGATTTGGAGGCCCCGGGTGATTTTGATGCAAGTAACGAAACCCGTGTTTTGGAGTATGATTGCAGCTTGGACGATCAGTACGAAGAAGAGTACAGCGAGGATTATGACAACCAACTCACTGAGGACACTGCTGAATACGATGCAATGGTTGAGTATGTGGATGTTGAAGAGCCTGATGAGACTGAGGACAACGATGTAACAGAGGAGATGGAAGAGGGTGCACAAGAGTTGTATGAGGTAGAGGAAATAGCAGAGGAGGCTGTTGAAGTCTCTGATAAAGAGGAACAACAACAACAGGAGGAGGATGACAACAAGAATATTCCAGAGGAGAAGCCGGTGGAGACACCACCCAAGAAGCGTGTTCGACCCACATTCAAGGAGGCAGCACTGAGAGCTTACAGGAAACAGATGGCTGAATTGGAGCAGCAGATTCTGGCAGGAGGTATGAGTTTTCCCTTCTTAACCTTTATTATACCATCACTTTGATTTTTTTTTTTTTTTTGCAGTTCATGAAGCCTGAAAAAGTTGCAGTATGTATATACTTTAAGGTTACAGAAAAGTGAAAAACCCAACTAAATCTTAGTTATGCATTCAAATTGTCTTTAAGTTTTAGACTGTTTGTTTCTTACTTACTTATTAGGTAAGTACGTACAGTATGTATGCATACAGACGTACAAACATACTGACAAACAAAAAAGGAAGAAACTGTTGATTGACTCTAACAAATAACTATCATGTATGGTATGAATTAGATGACCTGGCACATTTTGATAACATGTTCATGTTGATAACTTTACATATTTTAGTGAAATCAGTTGTAATCTTACAGTTGATAAACCTTTTCAGTGGAAAAACTGAAAAGAGATAGCCATCTGCTAAAGGCTGTCATGATGTGGTGTTGGGGTGGACCCGAATGCAACAGGCAGTAGACGTACAAATAAATCGATGTGTTAATGAAGAAAATTAGCCAACAAAAATTCCAAAATCCAAGGGTACAAAAAAACCTAAAAACAGAACAAACTGGAAACACGAGGGAACACCAGCTAATCCAGGGAGGGAAGAATGGGTAGTAAAGATCAGGGTGACGAAACAGCCTGGCGAGTTGTGACTGGGATAGAGGAGCTTAAATACCAGGAGGTAGTAAATGGAACAATGGCCTAGCTAGATGAGAAGAGTGATAGCAGGTATGAGTAATTGGCACAGGAGCTGGCTGAGGAGCAGGGAGAAGGTGGCACAGGGATACTAAGGAGATCTGCTGGGAACACAAAACGGAGGAAACGAGGAACTGAAAGATACTACTAATACAAAAGACACTAAGAGTAAGGAAAACCTGATGAACTAGGATATGAAGGAAACCATAACTGAACCTAAATAGAAACAAAGCTTTTCTAACAATAATAAGAACTAAGGAATATAGAGCTAGAGAAACTAAGAGATCTAAATAAAGTAATAACCTAACTAGAATTACTAAAGAAAGACTAACTGAACCTAAAGAGACAAAATAAGAATTAGTAACACTACAGGGGAAGCTGGAAGGATAAAATAGAATTAAACTATTGTCATTAAAGAAGGTTCGTCATGGACTCAGACAAACAAGGACAGAACAAACCTAGAAACACTATAAAGGACTGAAAATAAGGAAAGCAATAAGACAATTCTTATTTCACTAAATTCCTCTAACAATAATATCAAAAGGACCATGAAGGGCTAAAATAAAGTGAACTAAAACATGAAGCTAAATAAGAAGCAAAACCAACCCAAAAACCCAGAGGTCTGACGAAGGCACTTTATCTTGAGATCATATATAGTTTGTTTGTTACTCAAAGAGTAAAGCTAAAAGTGCCAATGTGGCTGTTGTCCAAATGAATAATCAGAAAAACATAACTACCTTCTGGCAGAAGATTTTAATAATATAAGCAAGAGACTATCATATACCTTATGTGATCTCATAATATTCACTTTTTGCCCTTTATTTAATGGTGGGCCATTTTTCTAATTCATCTGGTTGTAATTAAGCTTTTGTCTCTCCCCATCCTTTCTCACCGTAAATCAAGATGCAGTATAGCCGAAAAGGCCAAGTTTTACCAAACAATACAGTTGACTCATTGATGAAACTGCTTTCCACTGGGCATGAAAAAAACCTTCTTCTATGAAATTTTCTGTTCCTGCTGCAGATCAAAAGTTCTTGACCCACCTGGTCCAACCGAGGTACTCACAGTAAGGCAGTTTAGGTCAGCAACACAGCTTGCAAATCAAATCTCGCTATCCCACAAGCTGCACGGAATAAACATAGTAGAAGTGAGAATAATCGGACTCTGAGAGATCTTCATATATTCTATTTTCATCTCCTAACATGGACTTGTCTATATTCTAATTTTATTGGGCAACGGAGTCTGTTCTTGTTTTCAAATACATTGTTTGAAAGGGAACCCATCCTGTTAAAAGTCCCTGTTTTTTACATAATGAAAGAAACTGCGAAAAAACCCTAACAAAAAACAATTACCATTATTTTTATTCCTCCCCTTCAGGGGGTCTTTTTTGTGGGCTCCAGTGACCCTTATATGAAAGCAGGTTGACAGAAAGGGGAAAGGACATGTGGTAAATGTTGCTGGGTCCAGGAATCGAACTCGCGATGGCCACGTCAAGGACTCAAGGCCTCCAAACGTGGGCCACACTATCCCCTACGCCACCACAGCAGGCCCCAAAAAACAATTTTACACGTCTCTAACATGACATATATCCTGCACAATTCAATCAAAGAAATGTTTAGGTGAAAAATGACTGGTAGATGGCACTGAATATTGTTTCAGTTACCATGACAGCACCCCAGTTCTATTTAAAGAAGGGAAACCCCACATCATGAAGCGGCTACCGCCGTGTTTTACTTTGTTTGGCCTTCTACCAGTTATGGACTGTTGGTTGGGCACTGAAAAGAACTTTGTTTCTTAAGAAATGAGATTGGCTTTCAGCACACCATAGCACAGAGTCACAGAAAGGCTTTTATTTGAGTTGGGGCCTGCATGTTTTCTTTGGTAGAAAATATTTCTGTCTTTAACACTGTCTTTAGAGTTTGTTGTCGCACGTCAACTTATCCAGGCAATGTATTGCATTTTTTAAAAATGTTATTGCTTTAATTGAACTGTACACAATATTAGAATGAAACCCAAAATTATTCATATAGCTGGTCACCATGTTTCCTTTGATCAAAAGTTATAGAGTTTGTCTTTAATAATGTCCAAAAAATAAGGTTTCTTTCACTAAGACATTGTAAATATAAATACATTTTCAGTCAAAAACCTTTTACGTTATTTTGTTGTCTGTCCTTCTCATCTGCCATCGGCTGAATGAAAATACATTTAAAAATCTGGCAACACAAATAGGTTTGGGGCTAAATTGTGTCCAATTTGCTACTAATCAAATCCCTCGCAGCCGCCACGCTCGCATCTCGCTCTCGGTCCAGAGAGCCCGGTCTGGCCTGACTGCGAGCTACGTAGGGAGTCTCAGCAGCGCTGCTGTGCTCTTTCGTCTGTCTTCAACCAGCTACAGTAGAGTCTGCATTCAGATGCTAATTTACACCTCTCAAGGGCATTTTGTAACCAGGTCAGCCTCGCTAGGAATATTTATAAAGGCCTGATGCGAGTAAAGTTTGTAGACCCTCTTTATGCTTAGTGCATCACTTCCTGATACAGTGTGGATATGAAAAATGCATATGCAGAGAATCCGATGTACCGTATTTCCATCCAGTTCAGCACAGTGTCTGAATTGCAATGTGGGAGGACAAGGAGAAAATCTGTTTATACCTTACACACAATGTGGAGAAGTTGTGTCTTTCAGATTAAATATGAATATGTACATCATTATAGCCTATAGATGAGTCACTACTATACATGATGCCTGAAATTATTTGTTGCTTACTTTCACCTTTTGGGCATAATGTCCAAACTGAACCTGTGAAGAAATCTGTTCAGTTTTCTGCAGAAATACACAAAGCTAAAGTAAATGTTGTCATCAAATGTTTCTGAGACCGTTCTTTACTGACTTTGAGAATTTTCTTCTTGTTAAAATATGTCCCCGCATATAGTTTTCAGAAAACATTTTAATAGGATTTGGATAAGAATGATCAGAAACACGGCATTTGTGCAGTTAAAACCTGATATTTACATGCACTTTGTGAAAAAAGATGACTTTCCTTTGTTTTTTTTCACATACACTATGTAAAAAAGAAAAAAATAACTTTTTTTTCCCTCTTACTGCCTGACATAAAAAAAAATTACTTCAAGAGCAGCACAGAAATTAAATTTCCGATTGCAAATGTAGTCAAGGGAATGCCTGCTGATGCTAACGCTGAAGTGTTTCGCTATAATGATTTCTACATAATTTACTCCTAATTTCTACAGGAATAAGGGCAACTCTTTCAACCCTTAGAACATCTTCATAAGGAAAGGAAATTAAGTATGAATATTGAAGAAACATCTCAAAACATCAGTTAGGTCACGTTTCGTGTTGGGCACAGATTTGTCCTCTAGCTGGAAAATGACCCCAAGCACACCGACAACAAAGACGACAAAGCCAATGTTTTTGGAGTGGTCTTCACAAAGGGCTGACCTCAATCCCGTAGAAACAATAACCTACAACCTTAGGTTCCTGACAAGTTATCTCAGGCCAAACCTTTCACAAACTGTTGAGAGACGTTTTGAGAAAGATAACTTGAACCATTTGACCAAAGCCATGGAGTTTTATGTCTGAAACTTTTTAACTTTATAGAAGTTAAATAGTTATTTAAAAATGATTATTTTTTCATTCCTTAGTCATTAAGCAAATAGTAATTTGACTGTGCAGTGCTTTGATTTAGTGTCAGGCAGTGATAAAAATAAATAAATGGGTGGCATATTTTTACGTACAAAATGTTCAGAAGTTCAGTGTTGAAATATGTACCTATTATGAGCTCCGTTTCCTCCGTTTCGTCTTCCAAATTACCATGGTAATTATCATCAGTTTCAAGACATTTTACAGCTTTTTTATTTGACTAACTATCACAGAATAAGGTTTTGGAATAACTAAAGTAATTCTAGGCAGGGGCTTTTTCACTCAACACTAGCTTTTCTTTTGTTACTGTGCAACATTAGAGACAGACGTGGTAACATTACCTTGCTAAGGACTTGGAGTTACATTCAGCCAATGAAGGCAGGTAGATTTTTGTCTTAATCTGCAGTCATGAATGACTTTCTAATGGAATCTATTAGGTCTTATTTTCTGCAAAAGCCAATCATATGTGAGCCTTATTGGTTTGAGATCAGAGATTCTTGTTGTTGCTAATTGTACGGAGAATGAAAAGCTTCTTTGACAAAGTAAAATTCTGAATGAAGTCGGGGAAGTAACAGACAAGTTATACTTCTAGCATTTACTGATAGAATTGAGTAGAAATGGTGATATTTAACTTGCACTCTTAAACTATAATTTACTTTGTGTGCCACAGAGATGCAATAAGAATCTCCCTGGTATATCGGTATTTTAGAAGAGCTCAATATCACATCATGTAATTTTCTTATACTTTGAAAAAAAGAAAGTTCTTCTGTGACTATTTCTTGAATTTTAAAATATGGTGGCAATATTGGTCATTTTGAGCAGCCTGCAGGTATTACCATATTACCTGCATATGGTAATCTTCCCACTTGGAAGGAATTGAGATCCATTATAAACTACGCTGCTTGGCAGGAATACGGAGCTTAAATTAAAGCAATAAATTATTAATCATACAGAGATTAAATAGCATATTGCATTTCACTGCATGTATTTGGTTAATTTAACATAATTCTGACTTTGGTGTTAGAGCTGGAGTGAAGTTCTGGCCTCTATGCTGTCTAGCAAGAACCTTTTAGGACTTTAAGAAGTTGTCAAACAGCCTGCTAGAAAATGCACAATAAGAAATGCAACCATACTTTAGAGCAGGGCATAAAGTGTTTAGGGCTGTTGAACTGCTGGAATATGAATCTCCGCTCCA
This sequence comes from Gambusia affinis, assembly GCF_019740435.1. Classification (NCBI taxonomy): domain Eukaryota; kingdom Metazoa; phylum Chordata; class Actinopteri; order Cyprinodontiformes; family Poeciliidae; genus Gambusia; species Gambusia affinis. The sequence continues at coordinate 26,316,090 of NC_057869.1, read as the reverse complement.
GTCTCAGTACTTTTGGAACATTTAATAATCTTTTTCTGGTGTGGCGCCATGTCAATTTTACTGTGGGGATTGTGATTTTAGGTGGATTTTCCACTACTGTGTGCACCATTTTGCTAAAAGGCTAAATATTTATATATGTGCAGCTCCTCCAGAGTTAAAACGGGACGTTTGCTTTGTGCTCAACCTAACAATTCAGGTGAAAAGGCACATTTTCAGTTGTGCAGTAATCCTGGATTTTTAACTGAGCTTCTTGAAATGTCAAAACTGCTTTAAACATCTTCATAACTTTTTCTTTCCTCCGCTTGGTGTGTCTTGGGGCCTTCATGAAGGACGTAGCTCTCTAAAAAAACATCAGAGGCCTTCAGATTGCTTCAGAGTGCTAATATTGAGTTACACACTGGAACAATCTATTTACTATTGAGTTTACTTCTGAAAGGCAATTTGGTTGCCCTTGTGTTAATTCAGGGATATCAAAGTAAAGTGAGCAAAATAAATATTCATGCCCAAAAAATTTTAACAACCATGAATCAACTTCATTCTTCAAAACAAAAACCTACTTTGTGCTGGGCGAAAACACAAAGTGATCTAGCAAATTACATTTAAGTTTGTGGTTGAACCTTGATAAAATGTAGAAAAGCTTCAAGGGTATAAAGACAATTGCAATCTCTTAAAGTGGCGGCATTATGTATTTTCCAGGCACATAGTGCTATTTTATACCACAATCAAGTAACTTTGTTACGTTCAGTCAAACTGACACCTTGAAATTGGCCTTTGTTTCTTTAAGAAGCTCCTTAAAGAGACGCAGAGCATCTTTCCGACGCTCCACCTTCAGCGCGTCATCACAACAATGCCTTTCCATTATGCCGTTTACAGCTGTTCTTAGGAGCATTGGAATGAGAAGTAGTTTGTGAAAAGTGGCCTAACTTCACAAATCAGGCAACCCAGCAACAAATAAATCCAAGATAAAACCTTTATTTTGTTGTTGTTTTTTTTTCCTCTACAGGCATTTGTATTTGTAAGGAAAGGAAAGGGTATTTCGCCGCTACATTTGGACTCGTGTCAGTCCCCCTGGTTGCGTTCGGGGAGGCATTGGTCAGTTCTGGTAAAACTGCCAGCCAGGTGCAAGCTTTACTGCTCCACAGAGCTGTGATCTATGTGCAGTGTGGTCGTGTGTGTCAGCAATGAGACTGAAAGAAGGATTTGTTACTGCGGCTGTCACCTCCACAGCACTTCGTCCCTTAGCAAACACACACACACACACACGCATGCACGCGCACACGCAATCACACACACTGAGGGTTTCTATCAATCAATTACATTTTTGTTCCACAGATTTAAGGCTCCTGTGAAATTAGGTTTATATCAGCAGCCTACAGCCTATCTTTGTAACCTGGCTTTATCTGGTGCTGCTGCAGACTTACAGGTAGAGTAATGCCTCTATCTTATAAGGCTCTGCTGAAAGGGACTCAGTTGATTGCTGGCAGCTTACCTCTCCTTGAGATGCAGTTTTTTCAGGTCGCCTTCGGAGTTCATGTCACAAACAATAATGATCGCAAAGAAAACCCCCCCAAAAAAACAACAGGAAAAAAAAAATCCCTAGCAGAGTCGACCTTTTAATTAGTATTTGCAATCTACCATGTGCTGACTGGGAGACGTTCATCGCACCGCTGTTATCTCAGAGCCTCCATGAGGGTCGCTCATCTTAAAAAGATCTGGACTTGCGGTGCGCAGTAATGGCAGTAAAGCTCTATCACTGCTCTCTGGGTCGATATGCAGGTTCAGCATAATGGTTACGTGAAAGAGTTATTGACGAATATTGTTTAATCCAACAGTTTTTGCTTTTAATTAAACCAATCAAGCACGATGGAATGCAGCACATTAAAAATTGAACAGCAAAGCCACTCTGGCTCGCGCTGCTGTTTATGAAGCAAACTTCTAACGATGAACAGCCTGCTGGGCTGTTTTAATCAGAATTAAAATTTGATCTTTCTCTTGCGAGCATCTGTAGTCTCTTAGTATCGCATTATGTCCCGATTATGCTGTCGTAAAATCACCCATGGATCACCAGGACAACAATTAGACATTTGCTTTCCTAATCTCCTGCTTTGGTCTTTAAAATTGTAACATGAGGCAAAGTGATTATACCTGCCTAATGTTCCATATCTACATGAATATGAGTGTTGACTCAGGTGATGCTATCGATTAGAGGCAAACACTTTTAATGACGATTCTGAAATTCCTTAGTTAAAAATACTACTCAGGCATTTTATTATGATCACCTTTTTTTTTTTTTTGCTGCAAAAACACCCTGATCCACCAAGATATTGACTCCACTGGACACACTGAAGAAATACCATGGCAACGAGCACCAAGATGCACCATAGCAACTAGCATCAGATGCTATGGCATTCAAATCTGGACCAGAATTGGATGGACCATAACTCAAATGCTAAATTTTACTGAGATCTGTGGCTTCTGAAATTTGAACAACATCTTGAATTCATTGTTTTTCTGCTCAAGCACTTCCCTGAGTCACCTTGTAGCAGGGGCCGTTATCCTACAGAACTCTGCTACATTCCTCAAAAAATATTGAAGAACAACTTTAAATCCCTACTATCCTTCATTTATCTCGCTCTCTGTGTTGGCTACACTCCACAGAGACCCGTTTCCATAGCAACTGACTGAAAACAGCTCCACTAATTTCTAAGGATTCGACACCAAAAAATACAAATATTTCCCACATAAAGAGCAGTATTTTGTTTTCGCGCTTGATGTTTATTCAGCGATTATTAATTATTAGCTGATTTAAAGAGAGTTGGGTTGTGAGTCACCGTTTTTTGTTTTTAACTGGACCGAAACACACCAAATTCTGCAGCACATCTATGTGGTAAGGTAGTCAAAGTCAAGCTAGCATAGCTGACCTACTTCCCTTTCCCTCGCCATTTTTTTTCAACTAAAACTTTTTTACTGACCTTTGACCTGTGACATCCTAGGAATTTGTTATCTAGTTGTGTTGACAATTAGTAGCAAAGCACTGCATCCCTTTTTCTTTTGCGTATATCATTCGTATATATAAGATTCAGTGTGTTGACTTGTCAACTTGACAGCAATCATCGTCGGTAAGCAGTTTATTTGGGATTTTGGCCGGGTGACATCACGTTGCGGCTTGTCTTTTTTGACTGTTGTGTGCCATCTTAGCCAATTATGTGACCTTATTATTAAACTATCACAATTTGGTCCTAACTTGCCCATTTCTTCTACTTATAACACATCAGCTATGCATTATGAGGAAAGTCAGGGTTATTAACTTCACCTGTAATGATTTTGAAATGTAAGCCAATAAGGCGATTTCTTAAGTATTTCAGGTGTTGCTACAGTTTTCTCCTCACTTGATTTTTGCCCCTCTCTATGCACTTTGGAAGTAGTTGATGTTGTGCCAGAAATGTTTAGATCTCGCTAATCTTCCGCCAAAAATGCCTGCTTTACAAAAGTCCTCTGTTGGTTTCAAGCTGCTCTTCTCTTCAGAGATAATTTCTCTAAGTCGCCTGACTCTGACTCCGTTTCTGCAAAAGTTTCTTCTGAAGACACAACTCTGTCATCAAACGACAAAAAAGTGACAAAGTTTCCAAAGGCCCCTGGCATTTTCCATTTAGCTAAACCCTTCTAACATTTTCTCCTCTTGTCATTCTCTCCTTCCAGACGCCAGTGCTTTGGATACTCAGGTTTTACTCTTTTGCATCACCTAATTGGACATGCGTGATTTTCTTGCATGTGCATGTGTGTCCTTGTGTCAGCGTGGTGATAACGTTTGTACCTATTGTCCGTGTGTGTGTAGCTGTGAGTGTTTTCTTGAAGCTCAGTGAAAGGTGAAATTTGTATGGATGGAGGAGAACGCAGCATGAACCATTTTCTAGTAATTTTAAGCTGATTTTTCCTTTATTCAGCATATATATATATATATATATACATATATATATATATATATATATATATATATATATATATATATACATATATATATATAATTTTTAAATGATGTGTTTTAAAATAGGCTCTTGTCCAGTGAGGAGGGAGAGTTACACAATAGGCGAATCTTGCCTGAAGCATCTAGTGCAGCAAAGCTCTCAGTCCTGAGCCCACAAATTGCACCATTGTGGAATAATTTGGCTCTCGCCTGTAATGATTCCCTTCTCTCTCCTTGTTCTGTGCTCCCCCTTCTCCCCCACCCTCTCCAGTCATTTATCCAGCCCTGAACTGACATGCAGTTTCCCAAGCGTTTTCATTTTCCTTTTTTGCCACTGTTTGTTTTTATTCTGCATACCCTCCTCGTACGTTTAGTCTTACACTTTGTCTCTCTTCTCTACAGCCTCACAGTATTTTGGATCCCAAATTGCTTGGTTTGCAGACCGGAGGGTGAGTGGTGGCTCATGTCATGATCTGATTGGTTCGCTATTACACATATGGGACTTCCTGTTTGATGCTTTTAGTCTCAGTTCCCTGAAATACTGCAAGCAGAGAGTTTTTCCAAATAAAGGATCATGTTTCCTGTTTTTGACACACGACAGTTAAACTGAAATCACAAGTACTAAGGCCTTTACATTGCTTCTCAAACATCAAAACACTGAAAAGTGGATAGATGATTTTTTTGGAAAACATCCAATTGTGATGTTTTTTTTATTGAACTCTAATGTCGCCAGCCTTTTTTTTGAGCTCAGATCACTTAAATTGTGGGCGTCAATGACAGTAAAAGTCAATTCAACAGGTCAAATATATATGTTTAACTAATATTTAGCGGCGCTTCAGTCAGAAATCAAAATTAATATTTGTTAAGGGGATCTGACTTGTCATTGGAAGGACAAAGACAGAAAACTTTTTGTTTACCTTAAAAAAATTACACCAAAACAAATAAGTCTCACTATTTTTATCCTGAGCAAACATAACAACACTTTTATGCATTTTTCTTTTTTACTTTAATTGAAACGTTAAGGCTGTTAAAGGCTTAGGTCACTTGGTTTGACAAAACAGAATCCTGAAATTCACACAATATTGGTACCGGTCAGGAAAAATCCTAATCTGTGCATCTCTAAAATGTACTATTCCCACTGATAGTGTCATGACTTCAACTACAGCAGCTAATCAGTCTTTTGTGATTGTAATATTGCACTCAAAGATATTGTGTTGACTGTGATACATTGTGCAGCCCTATCAAAAATGTGCTTTTGTCTGATTGTCTGCCACTCTGTAACTTTTTTCTTTCTTACCAGGCTTTCAAAATACTGCCACTCAACTGATTTAAAAGCAGTGCCGTTTCTTTTAATGCTTGTGCAGTTAGCGCGGTTGGCGAGCCAACCAACACCTCAGGAAAACAACTCAAGAACTACTAACTCTTCCTAATAGGAGTCAGTAACAAGTCTTTCGTATCGCAAGAAATGTCACGGTATCTTAACATTGCAGAATCTCACGGCACGAGATCCCGTTACGCCCAAGATGAGCAGCTATGTGCAGCTAGGCCTGCTTCCTCGGATAGAGTCAGCCCAGAAGCCAGAGCAAAGGCCCCGCTCGGCGTGTCACGACACAAGCTGACAGAAGAGCTTCAGGAGCTTTATCTGTGTGGAGGCATTGGGGCCCCCGATGTCATGTTGAGGTCATTAAAGAGGCTCTGAGTGACAGTTAAGGTGATGCTGGTAAAAGTAAGTCTGTAAAGGCAGGGGGACAAAAAAAAATCACTTAGAAGACGGAGAGAAGGATGGAGTGTTGAGCTGCAGTGGATCCTCTCTGTTTCTCTGAGTTTTTTAGAGTACTGTAGGAGGTTCGCACCATGCGAAGCGAAGGGAATATGGGGGAACGGCAGGTTCGGAAGGAGGCATGATCCATGGCGTTTGTTGGCTGCGTAAATCACGGCCCCCCTTTCCACGTAGTAATGTTCGCCCAGCATGGCATTATTATGATATTAATACCCCTTAAATCTGTCCACTTCTACAGGGCTGGCAGTATTCTTTATGGTATTGACAGCATGCCAGATCTGCGCCGCAAAAGGACAGTGCCTCTTGTCCGAGACCTGGTGAGTCATCTGCCTCAACAAGGTTACATGTGATTTATGTCAAATCTATCAGCGTGACCCTATGTTATACCACAGTCGTGGAATCTTGTGCCGTGTGAGTGTTGGCCTCTGCTGAGCACAACAATATCGTCTCTGACACCTTGATAGAACGCTGTTCTGCTTTACAGAAGCAGATTTAGTTTGCGGTAACTATAGGAGACAACATTATCAGTGCTGAAGTGAGATCTTGCATAATGTGGTTTCAAGTCAGTGTTAAAACACAAGATTGATTATAAAAACTTGTATCAATCACGGCAAAGCAAGTAACTCCATTGATTGGAAAAATGTTTAAATATACACACTATAAAGTGCGATGGTGAAGTATTTGCAGAAGCCACACTTCAATGCATAAGAACATCAAACTAATTCTAAAAATTTTAAATAGCTTTAATAAACGTGAAGTACGGTTTTTAAATGGTGAAAGTGTCCAAACCAACCTCATCCGACGTAAAATTCATCACCTAACTTTGATTAGACTTCTACTAAAAAGGCACAGGCCAGATCACAATTAGACCTGAGGAATCAAGACATCACCTACATGGTACCCGTCTGACAACATGAAGTAGGCAAAAATGTCTTTATAAAATTATATTTGGTTTGGAAATGGTTCCATGCCATTTTCTAACTCTTTGAGACACCAGTGAATGACTGTCCACTAAACATCAGCATGTGAGCTCAAACTCACTTATCAAGCAACAAGCCAATAACCTGAAGTGTAGCAAGAAGTCCGTTTCTGACTGAGATGACCTGTTAAAGTATGGACTCAATTGATCATGTGGCATGCTTCTAAACAGGCTGCTTAACCGTGGCTCAACAAAACTATTTCTACAAAAAAAACCAAAAAAAAAAAACTTAAAAGACGCTCAATGGCAGTTGTTGCCATCAATGTTGACAATCCCATTAATTAAGTTTAGGAGCCATTTTCTTTGTTCACATGTGGCCAGGTTGGTTTGGATCGCTTTTTTCACACCATAAAATTCAGATCATTATTTGGACACTGTGAGACAAGAAACAAACAAAAAAAGAAAGAAAAACTAAAGAAATCTGTAAGAGGGCAAATACTTTTTTCACAGCACAGCATGTTAAAATAATAAGCTTTGAAATATTATTAGCCTTACATAACGATTAATGAAAGGCTCCGGAGGTGCATAGCTGTGTAACTCTTTTGCTTGATTAATTAGCCCAGAATGAGTGTTTAAAAAAAAAAAGCATCACAGTGAAGCTCCACCATTTGTTTTTTTATTGCAACATAATGTGTCGTAAAATATCCCACAGAGAAGCTTGTTGCGGCGAGGTCCACTTTAGCACTGTGCCACATGGTTACTCTTTCTGAGAGGCGGCAGGCTGCGATGATGCCAGTAATAATATTCATGTCTGTTTCTGTCTGTAAATGTCTATTACATGCCACAACACGCGTTCGTCTCACATGTGTCCGTTTCTCCATCTTCATGTACCCAGAGCCTAAAAACCAAAACGACAGTACGACTCAAATCTTTCTAGAATACATATGTTTGATATTCTCTCCCAGTTTCGATCGAAGTCATACAAAATGCATTTTATTTTACGCAGATGATAATGCAGCTTGATGTCATACACATGGATGCTGATGAATGTTTTGTACCACAGTGAACAACATGAGTTGATGCTGTATTTGTTCATATCTCTCATTAAATTTAATAACCAACAATGTCTTGGTAAGTATGGGTTGCCGTTTTTTTTTTTTGGTTTTTAATTTCCTTTTTTAATCTTATTGGATTATTTATATATTTTTTGACGTGTATATTTGCCATTCCTACATGAACCCATAAGAGCTATGGGTGATATTTTTCAGTGAGTTGTCAGATTTCAACTTAGCTCTCGCCAGTTGTCGTCTTTTGTCGCTCGGCAGGTGTCCGGGTGGGGAGGGAGAAAAAACCCCAAAACGAGATGAAAAAGCAAAAAAACCAACAAAAAAAACCCAAACACACTATTTATCTCGAAATGTTGACAACTCAACCCAAAAATATATCCAAAGAGACTTCATTGACTTCTGATTTAACTGTGTGAGGCTTTTAAATCATGTAAAAGTGACACTGAGCAAGCCTTTTACACGTAGGATGAAGTCAGTAGTCAGCAAACGAATTGGTCCCCCTTTCATGCCTCCCCTTTGTCAATGTCCCCCATTTGCTGTGTGATTGCTTCAGGGCAGCAACAGCGCCTTTTTTAAAAATTATTATCATTTTGGTTGTTTATTTTACTTTTTTTTGTCTTTGTTTTTGATTGGAACGGTCAGCAGGGATTCCCCGCTTTTATGATGGAAAATTAATAACAAAAACACATTGGGAAAAAAAACAAAAAAAAACAGAAAAAGTTAATCATCCATTCTCAAAGCACTGACAGATTATTACCTCTGGACGCACGGACTTTTATATTGTATTGCCCGCAGCAACCTCAGCAGTGCTGGTGCATGTTGATAAACTTACATCAACACTCACGGTTCATGTAGAGGTCACATTCCTCCCCACATTCTCCATGGCTACCATGGATCTTTACCATAGCTGGGCCGCAGAGACGAGAGGGTCGTGGTAAAGACAGATCCAGTATTGTCAGCTGTCCATGTCTGCATTCCTCTGTTACATAACTCCCCTCAGTCTGGGACTTATTGACCTTACGCTCACCCAAACACAGTAAATTTTGTAATATGAGAGCTTATTAACACGTGTGTGTGTGTGTGTGTGTGTGTGTGATTTGTGTTTATTTCGTGTGGGCGTGCACAAGTGTATATGTTTGACTGTCAGGGCTGAAGAGTGTGTGCATATATGTACAGAGCTGTGAGAAAGCATTGGCCTACTTAAACTTTCTGATGTTTTTGGCTTTTACCTTGCACTTTAATTATATATATATATATGTGGAGGAAAAAGTTGCCCAAATCAACCAATACCCCGACTTTAAAAGTAGAAGGCCCAAGATTTTAAAGAGCAACACAACATGATCATCTAAAATGGGGAAACATCTGAGTGGCGCCACCTATCAGTCTGGAGGGGAATCCAAAGCCATTTCCATGGGGCTCCAGTAAAGCAGTTAGTCACTTTGCTGGATGTTAAATTGACCTAGAAGTTATTGGAATAAATGATTACATTGTTGCCTATTGAGACCATTTTCAAATAATATAGTGGTAATGGCATAATAATGCAAGAACACATTCTCAAAGATCAAGAAACTTTAAGTTCTAATTAACATTTAACACTGGAACTGAAGGATATTTTTAAATATATATATTTAAATATACAAAATAATAAGCAACAAAACAAAAACAACAAATAAAGTGAATTATGGAGTCTCTGTAAACAAAAATCTCCATCAAAAAAAAAATAAAAAAATCACCCATTAAATGACTTTTAACATCTAGTTCTCTGTAGAAAAAGAGAGAGAAAATAGAAAAAACAATAAATCATGCAAATGGAAATTATTGAGCTTGTTTTGATTTATCATGCGATCAATTGATTTATTGCTCAGATTGTGACAGGCTTAGTCATTACCTGCATCCATTTGCTATCGGAGAAAATATAGACAGAGGAGAGTCTTCACAGGAGTGGCCAGCCTATTAAGATTATTCCAACAGCGCATCATTGACTGATCCAGGAGGCCACAAAGGCACCGGAGACCTCACTTTACGATCAGCGTTAGTGAATTAACAGTAAAAAAAGACGAGCCGAGAAGGAAATTCGAGCCCTAAACCGCTGCTTGGAAAACTACCAAATTAAACATGGTGGCCGTGTGTTTTCATCTGCAACTCCCCACCAGGAAAAACTAAACTGGGATGTCTGGGCCTCAGTTTGTAACTTTAATCCCCGGTGCCTTCTGCAGCAAGAAAAGGAAGACTTCTCAAATTGAAGGTTTTGGAGTGGCCTGTTTGAAGTCTGTCCTGGAACCCGAATGGCAAACAGACCTTGAAAAGACAGTTTGTTGTGTGGCTGAATTAAAACAATTCTGCAAAGTGCTGGCCAAGCTCCCTCGGGAGCAACACATTTCTGAATACTTTTTAAAAAATATTTTATGCATTATTATTTATTTATTTATTTTACGAAAGTCCAGGATGATTTGGATAACTTTCACCCTTTACTAAATCTAAAAGTATTATTTGAACACTGCAGTTTCTTTCAATTCAGGTTAATCTTTGTCTGAGAACATACATATATATATATATATATATATATATATATATATATATATATATATATATATATATATATATATATATATATATATATATATATAAAGAGACAAACTTGTAATTATTGAGTGTGACAGAAAAACAACACCAGAAGAAATCAGTAAAGGGGGCTCAATCACGTTTTCTTCACAGCACTGTGTGCGAGTCTGCTCAAAGTGTGTTTGCGTACGTACATCTGGCTTCACCCATTCACGAACGTGTGTCTCGTGTGTTTCTCTTCGTGTCAAACCAATGTGCAGAGCAGACAGCAGAAAATATGATCAAAGCTTCATCCAACAGACAAATGAACAGAGATGCCAAGCATGACTGCAATTCGGTTGCGTCCACTGCATGAGTGGATAAACAATCACGCAACAGCTGGATAATCTCTCTTTATGCATAGCTGAATTTTTCTGGAGAGCTCTATGCCTCAACCAGCAGTCCTGCATGGCAGTAAAAACACCTCTGCGCTCTGTAATAATGAACAAGTTTAAGTCTGTCTGCTGTTTGTGTTTTCAGCCATGACACTCGTGCTACTTCTCTAAGTCAGTCTCTCTCTCTTTGTTTTTAATTTCCACTCACGAACACTTGGAAATCCCAGGCTTTGGTAAGGACACTTGTTTCCAGAGTCAATTTGATTTAAACATCTGCTGGCAAAATGATTCCACGTAATCACTTGATTTTTGTAATGAAAACGTTTTAATGACAGAATGCACCGAATCACGTTGAAATTGGACCCTGGTTTTCTCTTCCTCCAACAGACCCTCACTGCTCGAAAGGCAGGCATCTCGTTTGCTCTGGTGAACAGGTCAACCCTGAACAACGAGGAACTGGTGAGTTTTCCTGTCCATCTACCTTGTTGACAAAGCGTTGATGTTTATAAACTCCATGGCCAGGTCCTCCGTCTCTCACAGGGCAAGCAGAGGGCGAATTCAGAGTTGCTAGTTGAGTCAAAGAGGATTTTGTTTTTGCCTCGTTAGACAAAGAGTAACTTTAGGCACAGTGAAAACACACAAACGGATACAAAAATTATGTTTGTTAAACCATTGCTGCTGCAAGTTGTGTTTTTTTTTTTATTCATGTCTTTACAAAATAATTGACTTATTCCTGTACATATGCTCTCTGTCGCTAGAAGTATTAAGACAGACTTGTAAATCAGCTCTCAGTAGCTCAATGAGTTTGGGCATCATCCCATATAATTGTGCAATTTGATGTTTCAAAAAACAATTCACGTGATGGAAGCTCAGCATTTTATAAAAAAAAAAAACATGTTTTTTTGATAAAATGCTTTGGCTCAAGGATGAGGTGTCTATTTGTTGTCCATTTCAAAATTGGTTTATTTGGCAAACCTGCAATGGAAACACTTTTTCTTCATGACCAACAACCAGATGTTGCTACTGGTGCAAACCACAGAGAAGTAGTTGGAATATCACGGCATCATGTTTTTTTAATGACTTATTGCGTAAACAAGCTTACTGTCATGTGACTGTAATTGCGTTTCCCATTTAATAAAAACTCCGCAATTGTGAAATTGTGTTTTTTCGACAATAACGGAATATTGACCAAGGTTTTGCTCACATTTGCAATGGAAATGCAACTATGCAAAGTTAGGATAGCAGCTTTGCAGTGGATCTATTGCTGAAATGTTGTTATTTTGTCATCCAACTGTAATGGGTATCATTAGAAAGCGGAAGAAGTGAGGAAGATCAGCAACTCAATTAAAGGGTAGTCATGAATGTAAAAGGAGCAGAATCGGCCATAATGTTTGTAGATTCGAAACCTCCAGACCCCCTGACTTGTAGCCTCAACAGCAGCAGGTGAAGCGACTAATAAAATAGATTTTTATTGTTGAGTTGTTGCATTAAAACCAAACATCACCAGCTGCAGTAAAGCGTCAGAACAGTGGTGTGAACATAGCACAACTGGACGCTATCGTGTTTAAAGCCTGTTGTCTGGAGTAATGACTCCTATGTCCCTGCCTGGGAAACAAAGAAATCGTGCTTAATTTCACGCTCTCATCGATAAGTTACCAGTTCAGAGATTATTCTTTTATATTGCAACATGGCTGCACACCAGTCCACAAAACAAAGTCGACAAGGACACAGATGACCAAGTTTGGTGTGTGTCCATTGATCGTTGACCTCAACTAGACAGCGTGAAGTTAAGTGGAGATGGAGAGAGTCAGGCCTTTTTGTTCAACATCGATGAAATGCTAAACCTTGTTATAGCTGAAAAGGGTGACCTAACTTTATATAAAAGCCTGTGTAGGACCAGACTGTCATTAAAGTTCATTTATCTGTAAAAGCTGGTGTCTCAGTGGCCTTGGTAATAAATCCAATCTCTTTTTCTTTCTCTTGATCTGAGATAAATGCAGCAGTTTAACAAATTGCCCCCTGTAGACAGCATTTCCTTCCATCTCCTGTGCTCTTAACAATTTGGCCGAATTCAGAAAATTAAGTTAAAGCTCTGACATTTTATTTACACAACGAACAAACAAAAAAAACCCAAAAAACTGTGCAGTGTGGGTGACTGAGCAATGGAGAAAGGGCAGAATGTCTCAGCCGATGGTGTGAGACTCTTTTGTGTTGACCTCTAAAGCTATCTCGGCATTAATTGATTGCAATTCTTCCCTCCCTGAGGGAAAGATGGCGTAACAGGAGGCAAACAGCAGGAGAGCGAGCCGTTCCTCGGTGAGAGAAAGCAGCGCGCAGTTTTATATCCGCTGATGTGCAGCAAGCAGCTGGCTAAGCCTGAAAGATTACTAGATTTAAATGAGCTCGGCGCGCGCGGCGCACGCATTTCATCTTTTCAAGAGACCTCCATGCGGGCTTCCATTGGTGGAAACCGACTTGTGTGCGTCTGTCTGTTTGTATCCCGCTTGATCTTCAGCTTACGTGATCAACTTGTGAAACGTTACATCCTGCCGACTGACTCCGTGGAGATTTGACTCTTTCAATGTATCTCCGATTCCATTTCCGATTCTTGGGGTCACAGTTCAATTCAGACAATATGGCTGAGCAACATATCAGAATATAAGTGTTTCGAATCAGTCGATATCCGTAGCTGTCGTTAGCGATAGTTATTGATTCGTTTCTTTTGTTTTAAATAAATGAAACACTGCCAAACTGGTGCCATGACCTTTCCTGTTTTATCCACGGTTTTCTCTCCAGGCCGTTGTGGTTTTATTTGTAAGGTGTGGCGAAACCTAAACAAGCTGTTGCTAGGTAACCAAACAGTGAAGGAGTTAGTTGATGCCACCAACCTTTCTTATTAGCTCGCTGTGAGAGGTTGAACAGTTAAAGTCTTTCCTACGTTGGCCCCTGGCAAACCTGCCATTCCCCACAATGCTGTGCGGTTCTGGATCAGAGTTCAGTGAATATTATATGTATTGGATATTGTATCAGATCCATTGTTTATCAATATTGATAACATGTCTATCGTGATATATATATATATTGTTATTGATTTATCGTCCAGTCCTGCAATTTTTAATTCAGAAACCAATTTTTCCAACTCAAATGGTCTAGATATTCTGTTTAAGTGAAGTGACTGACAACAGAACAAACATATATAAAACAATTACTTAATATCAGAGTTGATCAAAATACAGACACGGCCTTCTACGGTGGCCAAGTGGATGCGACTTCCTGCACAAATATGAGCCGTGAAGGCGTACAACTAAAATAGATCTTTGAGCATTTTACAATCGATTCAAAACTCCCAGGACCAGGATTTGCGATTTCCCTGCACCCCTGCTGCAAACTCATAGTCATCGGTGTGATAATAGATGGGGAAGCAAAAACGTCGTGCACGAAGCGCACGCCTCATCTGATGCTTTGGAAGAAGAAGAAGAAGAAGAAAAAATGTCTGACTCTTGGTGATCTTTGGTGTCTGTGCTGCACTGCGAACTTGACATCTAGGGATTCTGATTCGGGGCCACCGAGGGGAAGAGGTTTATAATTGGTGGAGGCGAACTGGCTTCCGAGAAAAGCTTTAGATTGTGTGCGCTCTTGGTAAGTAGGACAAGCAGATGTCAGAGTTTTTATCAGTTGCAATAAGTCCGGCAGAATGTTTCGCGGCGCGAGCTGAGGGAACACACTCCACAGCACGCTGCTTAATAGGAGGAGAGAGATGGGAAAGAGAGCGAGGAAAGGACAGAAATTAGGAGAGGAGGATAGAAAGCAGAGGAGGAAATGATTTGTCATCGTGACCCCCCCTGGTCATAGTTCCTCTGCTCAGGCAGCCATGTTGAACAAACTGCCTTCCCTAGAGGAACGTTGGAATCTATTCAGAGTCATTTCCTCTTCCAGCTGCTTCTTTGCTTTGTTGCCTCATCTTCAATTTCTGCTCTTATCCTTTAAATTCCAAAACGTGATTAAAATGCCCGTCATTATTGATGCGAGGTCCCGTCTGTTTTTTTTTCATCATGTTTCCGCTGCATCAGCTTTGTAGAGCAGAAGGGGACTCTGCCCATTGGGCCAGAATAGCTCGGCCCGCGTGTCCGGTCCAGGTTCTGACGTGACCACAGCAGCCTTTTAACAATGCCTGTCGACAAGAAAGAGAGGTCGTGTTTACCTGTCCAGACGAGGCTCCGACTCTCACGGAGTGGGGAAGGAAGCTGTGGTCTGACAGAAGCCAACGAGTATCTGGGAATAAGACGTGATGTGCTCCTGTAGGTCTGTTCAGATATCATCAGACATCTTGTTAGCGGCAAAACGTACCAGGCAGAGTGGAGGATGCCGGCGCCAGAAATCTTCCAAAGTTTCTTTTTTCTTTTTTTTTGTGGGTGTGTGCTTGTGCGTGTGTGTAATGTGCTGAACAGAAAAAAACATTGGCCAGAGGTTTTTACTTTTCAATAGCTTTTTCAGATGAGGGAAGAAACTAGCAGAGTTAAAAATTTTGTAAAAGTTTTGCCTGATCATTTCTGAACTCTCATTAAGAACTAAAGTACAAGTGAATATTAGAATTATAGTATTTCCAATATTAGTTTTCCTTTTAGCCATTTTGGACATTAGCGGCCATTAATTACTTATATTAGGAGGAGACACAGTGTGATATTGCCATTTGTTTTCATTGAAATTCTTTACTTATTCATACATTTATCAGTGAAAACTGTAATGCATTATAATCTTAAGAGAAACATGTAAAATGATACTTAGATTATGTCAGTAAAACTGGTCAAATAATAACTATTATTACTGTAAATGTATGTTTACGCAAGCTACAATATCACTTTCCCCTTGAAATTTAAAAGTTTAATATCAGTCCAACTTATTTCTGTAGGTGAAAGATTCCAAAAGTATGTTCCTTTTGCTAGGAAAAACAGCATTAGATGATCTTTTTGGTCTTCATTTTAAAAAATAATAATTTAGAGGCAAATCTAAGCCAAGGAGACATTGACCACAAACTCAAAAAGCCAATTTGATACATGGGAACTTAAAACAATCAACACTCAGTGAATTGTGCATGTTCAAGTATAAAGTCATCAAACAGGATTTCACTTACATTTTAAAACGCAATCCTACACATAATTTAAAGTAGAGATTAATTTCTTTTTAGAAGGTCACATTTCTCGTGTTTTGTATTTGCCATTAACTGTATTATCATGTATCATCATTATACTGACACCCCAGCATGTAGCGATGGGTTAGTGTGAGGCTTCATAAAGTCTGCTAGCATTTCTACATCTGGTACGTCCCACAACAGACAGACTGAAAGCTCAAAATTGACAAAACAGAGACGGTCCTCTTGTTATCCGCTGAACATCTTGCTCTCACGCGTTTTTAATGAGCACAGACATATTGGACCTTCTTGCTGCAGCGCTGCTACCAACTGCGCCACCATTCAGTCGTCAACAAAGGCTTCTGCGCCAAAAACACATTACCATACTTACAAATAGTCCATTCTGGTCAGCAGCTAGTTTCTCTATGTGGTGTGTGGCAACGGGGGACGAAAAAAAGAAAATAGCATAACTTGTGCTTAATGAGGGGAAATTGCAAAAAATAGTTAATGCCAAATAGGCTGCAACAGGATGAGGAGACTTAGCAGGTGCTAGTGGTTGACGAGGACAACGGCTGGTGAAATCGGAAAGGAAGACGGCAAGATTAGATTTTTTCATTTTTCTCTATCGTGTTGCTCCCAGGCACAGGCTACAGCTGTTGACCACCTCTCACTGTGTTTCGCACAAATGTCCAGGGCTGCCTCACAGGGTAACACGTCAGACTGGCATGTGCAACACTCTCCACGTATCTGCTGCACAGCAGAGAGACGGCGCGAGCGAGAGATTGGGAAGAGAAAATCACACTATCCGTGCGGTGATCAAAGACGCATTAACACAGATCCGAGGTTCACACACTGTCACCGCAGCAGTTGGTGTGCTGGTTGGAAATAATGGGCTGCTTAACGGCCCAGACATTTCATTGAGACATACAGAAATTGAGAGGGCTCCGTGATTTCCCAAACTCAAAAATTGAATTCGCTCCTCGCTCACCCACAAGCGCTGTTGTTCAGTGCTGCATTTGGTGAGTAGCAGGCACCTTTCAGAGATTTATTCAACTTTCATACATCTCTCACTCGTGCTCTTTCTCTTTTTTAATTCTTGGTCTCCCTCTCAATCAGTTTATTGCTCACTTTTAAAAGCCTTATTTACAACATCCATTGATTCAGCCTTCAGGACCTGGCAAGACTTTTCTGGTCCTCGTGGAAGGAAAGACTCCTGCCGAGATACATTCAGTTTGAGGAGAGGCTTCGGTTCTGGACATTTCTCTTGCTTTAGCCTCGAAGCCACTCAATGGAAACAAAGCCTGTGAACAAAATATGCTATGAATCTGAGTAATCTGTTGTAAGTAACCAGTCATGAGACTTTCAAGAGAGCGCCCTATGAACCCCCCTAAAGGGTTATGTTTGGGAAATTTGATTTGATTTGTTCCACATTTAGCATTAGACACAGATAACCTCACTAAGTACAATCTGACCCTTTAGTTTATTTAGGAGCAACACTAACCTGGAATGTTGTAAAAATGCGATCGCCCCCTAAATCCTAATACCTGGTTGTGCCAATCTTGGCAGCAGGAACTGCCATTAAGGTGTTGCCAGCAGCTGATGTTGAGTCTTTCACGTCGCTGTGGATGACTTTTGACCCGCTCTTCTTTGGTGAAACTTTTAGCTCAAGCACAAATCATTGGTTTTTCAGGTCACGCTACAGCGCCTCAGGCCAGGCTTTGACTGGGCCACGCTAAAACTTTTGTTTTGGCCTTATTTGACTCACTTCTGTGTCCTTTTTCTCTATTAAGCAGTTGCTCCTGAATCATATCATAGAACAAATTTTATGTTTTTTTTTCAGCTATCCAGATTTGTTTTATTTTTTTAAATTGGTTTTATGATCTGAAACATGTCACTTTGACATAAATACAAAAATAAAATGAAATCTATTATGGGCCAAAGTGGACTTTGATCAGGATTTAAGTTTTAAGCTGCAGCTTTGAGAAAGTAACATTTCTTTTAACTGAAGCTACTGAGGATATTTGTGTTTGGACTCTAACTATGGCTTTATTGTTTAAAAATAAAGCCAGTTTTCTTGGTGTTCATCTTGTTGTGTACTGAGAAGGACTGAGGGTTTCACAATATGCTGGACATCTCAATTTAGCTACCACTTGCTTTTATTAACTTCTGGAGGTTTTATGAAACATATTTTCCCCAGCTCACTGTGCCGCGGTAGTTTAATGACATCAGTCGAGTCCCTTCTGGTTCTCGTGGCAACGGTTCTTTTTTAATCACTGCTGTCACTTCTTCTTACTTTTTTTCCCCCCCCCCTTCCATTCTGTCGCTTTCAGAAACTGCATGTCTTCAAGAAAACCCTCCAGGCCTTGATCTACCCAATTTCCTCCACTACACCACACAATTTTGAGGTGTGGACGGCGACCGCTCCCACCTACTGCCACGAGTGCGAAGGCCTGCTGTGGGGGATCGCCCGCCAGGGCATGCGCTGCTCGGAGTGCGGCGTCAAGTGCCACGAGAAGTGCCAGGACCTGCTCAATGCGGATTGTTTACAAAGTAAGGGAGCACTGCAATTCCCACTGCAATAACTCCAAAGTCTCTGGTAAAGCTTGTTTGGTTTCAGGCAAACTAATTCGAAAGGTGTTCTAATTAAGATGCCAGACTTACATTAACAAGTTCGTAATCACACAGGTGTATTTTCTCCTTTAATTTAGAGTTTTTGATTCTGTACAGTTTACAGGCTTGGATAATGATGGAAAAAATAATGACTCAATAAATTCCTGATACTCTCATATCTCCTGATGATGCTTGAGTGATTCACCGAAATGCATTTATCAGTTTTGTGGCTAATTTCTGCTCTATAAAGTCGTTAATTGATTAAGAAAGAGGTGGAGGCAATGTCACACTGTGCGAGAGAGGGAAGTGACGGTAAAGCACTGCATGGAAGGCACCTATTACTCTACATCTCAAAATAACTGCTGCTTCCTAACAAACTGTCACGAAGTATAAATCAGATTTGAACTTTTATCTGTTGCTAGGAAATGAGCATGTTTTCTGGTAACTGAGTGCCACGAAGTAAACATTTTACTTTTGCAAAAGTAAAAATCAGACGCAGTGCATTAACATTAGCACTAATATTAGCAGTGCATTGCCCCCCACTAGTGGGAGGCAATGTGAAACGATGACATCAGCTTTCTGCTCTGTAGTACATTTAACAGCCGCCAGCAATGTGCTCCTGATCACTAACAGCTTTCTGATTTTAATCAGGAGTTTGTTCACCCAACCAACTCCCTACATCTAGTGGGTGGTGCAGGTTCCTACAATCGATAGTAGCCACACAGGCACACCCGCTAGAAGGAAACAAGCACACCCAGTACAACACTTTCATTCTATTGGGCGAGAGGTTGCCAGGCGACTGTGCCAATAGGCGCTTCCAAAAGCCAGCAGAGAGTCCGAGCAGAGAGTGTGAGCACAAGGAGAAGTTTTGAGTACAATCGTTACAAGTTTTGAGAAGAAAGACATGAAGTTCAAAATGAAAATGTGTGCTCTTGGATTATGGCAAAAATAAAACATCCCCCATATACATGGTGTATTTGTGTCACAGTGTGAGCCACTTTGCTCATTACAGCATCCAATCAGCTCTGTCTATGAGGCACTCCCTCGTTATTACTGGGTAGAACGCTACCTGCTAAGAACAATGTGCTCTTCGGGATGGTCCCCTCAGCAACGCTCGTACGCTCTAAGTGGATTATCTACGCTCTGGCTGTTCTGAAAGTCTGTGTTTCAGAACATTTCCATACACGTACACCAATGCCAGTTGTAGTTTGAACTGTGAGTTATCTTCAATCTGTGCTCATTACCACACAGCAGATAGATAACACTCTTATCAGATATTAGTAAAAGAGGCCATTGTTATATGTGCCTCCTTTGTCACACAGACAGATCCAAACAAATCATTTTGGATCTGATAAACACGCCGGAACTAACACACACTGTGTGCACAGATCAGATCGCTGAGAAAGTAAAAAAAATAAATAAAAAAAAAATAGGTAGAAAAACTAACCAACACTATGCATTAGATCTTGTACTCAACCGAATCTTTTGGACAAATTTTTAGGGGCTGTGGAGAAAAGTTCCAAGCATGGGGCAGAAGACAAGACTCAAAATATCATCATGGCTATGAAGGAGCGTATGAAGATCAGGGAGAAGAACAGCCCGGAAGTGTTTGAGGTGATCCAGGAGATGTTCCACGTCTCGAAAGAGGAATTTGCTTCCCATCTGAAGACGGCCAAGCAGGCCGTGCTGGACGGGACCTCCAAATGGTCTGCCAAAATCACCATAACAGGTGGGGCCTGCTTTCTTAGGACAATACACAAATATCTGTCCATGTTTGGTAATTTAGTAATACCTACAGTCAACAGAAAAGTGAGATGTATTTGTACCAATAGACTACCAACAGTAATCTGAAATGGAAAATGTTTTTATTCTGATTGACTTTAATTTCTAATGAATCTCTGCACCCTTGGTCATTAAGAATTTTATATATATATATATGTGAATATATAGCTGTGATTTAAAGAAATAAAAAAGACACAAAGTAAGCAGTGGAGGTATTTCAAGTTGTCTTTGTGTATGCCAAATCTTAAGTGGTTGTATGTTAATTACAGAACAGGCTGGCATAAAAATAGCTATTTTAATCAATGAGAGTCTGCTTGTGTCAACACAAAATTAATTACGTTTTTATTCATGCTTTATGCAGAGTCCAGCTTTATTTTTGTATATTTACTCAGCCTGTGCATGAAAAAAATACCATCTACTGAAATGTGAAGTTGGCAAATTAACACAGAGACAGAAGCCAACAGATAGAAACTGAAAACCAATTTCATCAATTAATAAGTGAGAAAAGCAGATTATAGTAAAGGTTTCTGGTTTACCTGACAAAAACATTAAGAGTTAGCAGAGTTTATGTTTGCATAGACTACAAGTAGCAATTTTACAATCAGATTGTTTATTTATTTATGAGTTCATTTTATAAGTTGCTGATGGTTGTCTTTAAATTATTCACATCGTGTATTGATTCTTGATCCATCAGCAATACAAGTTTTGCTTTCATGCTTTACTTTACTTTAGGTATCGTAGCTTTGTTTTGAACAGGCAGCCTCAGTACTTAAATGCTTCTAGAAATAATTGTATTAAAACAAGCAAGCAAACAAAAAACAACTTTTTCCATCCAAAAAGGTTCAATAAGTGCTTCTAGGTTCAATTTAGGATTCAGTGTTTGGATTTCATCGTGGAGGATCGCTTGTGGTCATTTAAATGAGTGACTTGAACACACGCACTTCCTCATTCCCAGCCTGCTGTGGGACGGATGAAATCCCAACACAAAAACACTCGAATTCAGAGGATATAGCCATTGACAAAGCAGTTCAGCGTTTTCTTTGAAGCGTCCTAACACCTTCCTGCACAGGACTGGCTGTTCTTTCAGGAGGCGTTTGATTTTGAGATTTCCTGAGGCATGCAGGCCACAGACCCCCATCCCACTAGATCTTGGCCCCCCACCCCACCCTCAAATCCTGTCAGCTTTGTGCTGAATGATATATATCTGTACCTTGAATAATTTAGTCGGTGACTTATGCATATTTAATACTGCAGTGTCCTTTTCCCCTTTTATGGTGCTTGTGAAATACTACAGTCTTTCTCCCTCTGCACCTGCTAGTCTGAATCACTGCCCTGTATTTGGAGCCAGGAACCAACTCAGCAGTAAGCACACTCTAGCAGAGGGAACTCACACACTGGCCAGAATCTACTTTCAGCTTAGCTTTAAGAAAAGGGTTACAAATAACATCATGAATGAAAGTGCAATTATTCAATCAAGGCTTAAACTGTATTTATTTTGCATGAGTATAGCACTGGTGTTCCTTTTTACTCCATGTTTTCTTTATTTTTCTGCTGTCTGAGCTTTTCCTGACTTGAAATGTTCACTCTAAAAATTATTCACCCTTTTGGGTAGTTTATCCTTTTTATAGATTTTAAAAATAAGTCACCATCATCATAATTTAGCTTTTCTGACTAAAAAATATTGCAAAAATCAAACTAGATGACAAAAGTTAACACAGATTTCTACACAATATTAATGATTTAATAAGTGATGCTCACTCTGTCAGTCTGAGATTTGGCAAAGTGTTTAAATCAGGGAACATTCCCCCCAATTGAAGTGAATAGAAGTCTACTTTTCGCCTGTTTTCAAATGCGTCAGAGAACTTTACAATAACAGCCTTGTTATCAAAGATATCCACTATTGTGTTAAAAAAATAAATAAATAAATGCACTAGTATCACTGGAAATCAGTCTGAGTGTTACATAAGCAACCCAAATGTGCAACTCTTCCCCTTCTGCTTTCTGGTAGACTGATAATTGCATGTGGGTCACAAAGACGTGAATTGTAGGTCAGTAAGACACAGCTGGCACGCTGAAAATCCGGCTTGATTCAAGCAACGCATTCCATGTAAATTTGTAAATTTGCGCATCTCTGTAAATTTGTTCATTCGCTAGATTATTTCAGTAACTCAAGTCGAATTCATACGGATTCATTTTGCACAGAGTGACATATTTCAGTAGTTTATTCTCAATTTTGATAGCAAGACTTGCAGGTGTTGAAAGCCGAGAAAGTTTAGTTTCTCAAGAAATGTGGTTACATAAGACTACGAAAAAAATACAGTTTGTTCATTGTGTTTAAGTCGGTTCCATGGCCAATCAAATTCACTGATCTCATGGTCATTGAAGCAGGTATTGGGACTATAGCAATGTGAAATCCTGCTGGAACATCAGATCCATACATCCATCTCTGACTCCCTATGCTTTGTGAATCCAACCCAAACTCTTGTGTAGGTGCTTTTCTTCACAGTCTTCACCTGCTGTCCTCACATTTTACTTTCTGTCACACACTTTTTATCTTCCACTCAACTTTCTATCTATCTTAGATCTTGGTCGACGTATTAGGGCTCAGAATTGTACAACTGGGCGTGACGGTGGCAGTCTTTAAAATCACATACATTAACTTTGAGATTTATCCTAAAATGTATTTTTGTGAGTATTCCACATAATTGTGTTCTATATGAATATTTCCATATTAAAATAACATTTTTTTTTTTTACTGTTCTTATGGAATTTTTAAGACACTTAATTTTGAGTTTAAGTGTTCATTAGCTTAATCCCCAGAATTAAGCTACAACTCTGTGTGGAATGAAACTATACAATATATGAGTTTTACATTTTGGACTGGATAATAAAAAAAAAAGGATGATTATCTTATTTTTTGAGATTGAAATACATGCTGATCCACTAAGTAAGGTGAGTGGCTGATATCAGTCGAACCGTGTGAAGCTCTGAGGTCAGCAACTATATCAGAAATGAAATTGGCATGACAACAAACTAAAAATGATGCCGCTGTGGAAAACAAAAGGATTATTGTTGCTTCTCTCAGGGGAATTATTAAACCAAGTTGCATGTGTTAGAACAAAGAAAGAAAAGAAAACGGTCTACAAATACTCTACAGTGTCATGTCCCGCTTGCTGTAAGTCGACAGCATTCTGTCCAACATCTGCATTCTAGCACACAAAGGAAGAAATAGCATTTCACGTAAAACGGACAGTTTTTGTCCGAAGGCTCTCAGAGCGTTTTATGTAAAAAATCACACAGCACTGGCAGCTGCGTGAAATTTAAATCCCGCTGAAGGATGGTCAACACTGTAACTTTTTATTAGAAAGTCGGGAGGGGGGAAAAATTACGGCGCCTCAAAGCGCTTCTATTGTTTTATCTGCACCATCTCCGGTTTTATACGTCTCATCCTTCTCTGGAAGGAAATATACGGAAACAACAGCCCCGGTTCCTCTGCGTCGCCCCTTTGTTTACGACTTTCCAAATTGTTTACAGAAGATCTCATTAAATTCTACATCTGCGATGTCACTGGCATGAAAAGATGTTATGCTTCACATGACGTGTGAAGATTTGCTGTTTTTCCCGTGTTGACACAACGTCTTCCTGTCTTGTGTTCAGTCATGTGTGCGCAGGGATTACAGGCCAAAGATAAGACGGGATCCAGCGACCCATATGTCACAGTCCAGGTGGGGAAGACCAAACGCAGAACCAAAACCATCTTTGGCAACCTCAACCCCGTCTGGGATGAAAAGTTCCACTTGTGAGTGCTCTTTAATAACGCGACATTTCTTTGACCGGCTAATCCTCGCACCGGCGGGATTAGGAGTCGTCTGTTTTTGTGAACCTGGAGTCGTTCGCAAACAAGTTATTTCCTCTGTCATGCTTAACCAGCAGAGAGCCGCCGCATGCCAGCTGTGGTTTTAGAAATTCAAGGGTTTTTTTTATCCATTGGTATGCTGCTGCTGCTGCTGCTGCTTCTGTTGTTGTGGGTTTATGTCTTTGGCGAGTAAAAATGTTTCTCAGTAATCTTTTACTTTTACACTGACCCCACCCTGTAGTATTTCAATTTTGTTTCATTTCTAATAAATTTGATGACCATGACTTGCAGCTTTTGAAAACCAAACATGCAGGTTAACAATGTGGCCCCCGGGGCCTCCCCAACTTTTCCATGCCGTGGCCCTCCAAAGAGCTCCAGTTTCTGATTGGGGAGCCCTGCTACGCCCAACACAGACAATGTTAATATGTACACAAACATCAAACGTCATCTAAAAGGTTTTCCTTGAATTTTATTCAATATTTAATAACTATTGTATTTTCTTTTAGCATGAATGCTGCCTCACACCTTCTGATTTTAGTGGGCCAGGCATTTTTGTTGTTTTTTTACAACAGCAGGACAGTGAATCTGGTAAATCTGACGTTCATCCAATCAGAAAGATGAGGATGGTAAACAACATTTAAATTCTGGTAAATATCGTAAATAATATTTTTACCATATTTGTTTTTATGTATATTTTACAGAAATTATTAAAAACAGATTAGATTCTGTGCAAAAAAAGAAAAAAGTGATTTAAAAAAAGATTAATTAAATTTTTTGAGTTTTGAATTCTTTTTTGCTCATTTCTTCCCTCCATCTTCCTGAGGTCGGGGGGGGGGGCAAGGATAAGAAGGGGGACCCCCCCACACACACACACACACTGCTGGAGTATTTTTCAGGTTTATATACATGCAGCATGTTTTTGTTGGTGAATATCTCCTTATTAAAAATTATTTAATTTTATTTCTTATTTGATCACTTTCTGAGAAGCTGAAGTTGGAATGTTAATCAACTGTTTGCAGGAATCAATTAAATGAATAGAAAACATAGTTTGAATGAAGATGAATTGAAAAATGGGGGAAAGAAAATCTATAATTTTGTTATTTATTTAGAAAAGCCTGCAGTAGACCCAAACGCATTATTACTTCCGTCCATCATTTGTTTTTTTTGTTTTTTTTACTTTTTCTCTCCATAGCAACCTGAATGGGTTACTGGGTTTTCTTGCTCATGTGAAAGAAGCTGGGTTCTAATTAACAACCAATGTGCAAGTTTCTAGGAAACAACTTTGAAATATTCTCTTCATCCCCTAACAAGAGGCTTTGGCTTCGCTTCGAAAAAGGTTGCCATGGTTACCATAGCGCATGTTGCCGGTGTTGAGTGAAACGTAAACAGTGAAACTAGAGGCTGTAAGAAAATTGTTTTGTTTTTTCCAGGAGCTACTGAGTTAAATAATGTTTTCCTTAAAACCATTTCCGGTTTATTACCTAAATCATAAGCACAGCATTGATAGGTTCTCTCCTTTGGGCCTGTTCCAGCACTAATATTAACACTTTAAAGCAAAGCAAAACAGTATGGCAGGGTTGTTCTAGACAGGTGCAAGAAAACCGCAGGCAATCCCAATGCTTTGTTTTGAATGCCTTCATTAGGACGTCGTTTGCTTCTGTTTCTTTTTATTTTTTTATTTTTTTTATTTGGCATAACAATGAACTCTTTCCCACAATGAGCCTACTGGGTATTTGTCTTACGAGACAGTGGAATTATTTCTCTATTATCACAGTCGCCGACTTTAATATTAATTTAAAATTAATGCGAGGCTCCATGCCTTCTCCTAATGCAGTTGGTCAGTAAAGCAGCATCTGTTGCGACAAATAATTTGTATACCACGGAGATTTTCTGAAAGTTTTGTGTTTGCAGGCTAGCCTTCGGGCATGTAAAACGTCTCCTGTGGTGGCTCCAATAAAATGCTTTTCCTTTCCTACAGGGATGTAGATTAATAGAGCGATACATTACTGTGTGCTTAGCAGAGACTCTGGCCCCAGTGCAGCAGCAGCAAGCAGCTTGTGCTTCTCCTAGAAAGAGATTGGCTAAAATAAACCCAGTGACGGTCAGAGGTGGGTAGACTATCCAGAAATTGTACTCAAAGCAAAAGGTAGTCGTCTGAGAAATTACTCAAGTAAGAGAAAAGAAGTGTTTGGTAAAAAAATAAAAGTCTATTCAAGTACTGAGTAACTGATTAAATTATCAATCATTTAACATTTGAAAATTACACCATCTGATGGACCAAAACATAAAGTTAAGTGGAAAAGTTGGTATCTTGAGGACAAAGATGAAGACGATTCATATATGTAACAAAATCAGGCAAAACAATTTTTTTCCAAATCAGTTTCTTTAAATAATAATAATAAAAAAAAAAATTATGAAACATTAAGAGAAACTGCCGGTGTGTGTCTGTCTGGTCATGCTTGTCCCTTCATTCAGTGGGTAGAGAATCCAGAAATATTACTCAAGTAAGAGTTGCGATACTTCCTAACGAAGTCATTTAAGTAAAAGTTAAACGTAAAGAACAATGAAAACACTCCTAAAAGCAAATATGATTGAGTAAATGTAACTAGCTACTACCCAAATCTGGTGACGGTCTCACACGACACGTCATTGGAGGGAAATGTAATCTGTTGGTTTCAATTCTGGAGCCTGAGAGCCCGACTCTGTCTAACATTTCAGTCTGAGCTAAGTTAGATAAAAAGAATTAGGGATGAGAATTTGACATGTTCTTTGCAAACACTTTCATGTCCCATTAGCATTTTAACATTTCGTTAGGATGCAACCTTAACTGAAGTGTATTTATTAGATAAATTGGCCCCAATTCTCTTAATTTTGGGAGTTTGTGATTGGCTGATACCAATATGTGAAGTCGATCTGTTCTGCATCAGCAAGAGTCTAAAAATCAGCCACTGTCTTCTTTTGCTCTGCTGTGAGAGACGTTTGACTGACAGACCGGCCCACCAGGTCACGTCTGCATGTTTGTATTTATCAATAGCCACCTCACTGTTCTTGTTATGTTTATTGACATTTCAAACAAAACCAAAAAACAAAACATGGTATCGGCCAAAATCGGATCATGGCATGTCAAGCTTTTTTATTGACAACTGGCCAGGAAACTGCAATCGTTGCACCGCTAGAATTTATTTGGACTTTTCAGAGGACATATTGACACAAAGTGGTGCACAAATGTAAAGCTGTAAGAACTTTTTATTCATCTATTTTTTTACTTTTTTTTTTTGGTTTGACTTGGGATCAGATTTGATTTTTTTATTTATTTTTTTTACTTACACACAAAATGCTTTCCACGGCAGAAAACAGGCTCTTCAGATGACCAGATCCTACAGTTATTCCGCTGTATCTCTCTGGAGACATGGTACATTTGGTTTGCAAAGCAGAACTGAACGCCCCAGATAAACTAAGGGTATTTTAAAAGTCGCATTACTTGAAAAGGTTTCAGTCAGTGTTTGAACCTAAACATGCAATTTAGCTGTTCCGGCCTCTCTCCGCTCTGCCGATTACCCCGACCTGAAAAACTTTGACTCTCAGTGGCGCGGCGTTTCTGTTGCTGTGACTGTGATTTAGCTAACATGGTGAAATCGTCTTCCGACCCACAGCGAATGCCACAACGCTACCGACCGAATAAAGGTGCGCGTTTGGGATGAAGATGACGACATCAAGTCACGGGTGAAGCAACACTTCAAGCGCGAGTCCGACGACTTCCTGGGCCAGACCATCATCGAGGTTCGCACGCTCAGCGGAGAGATGGATGTTTGGTACAATCTGGGTATGCTGCCTTCTAATCTGGTGGATGCACGGCGTTCGGATGAACCGATTGTTTTTGCGTTGTGTGTCATAGCTGACATTATGATGATGTGTTGTTTTCCCATTAAATGAAAAGTTCACGAGCGTCAGGAGACATACTGTCCATCACAATTCCAAACATGGGATTTGAGGGGAAAAAAAAAGTGAGATCTTTTTTATTTAATAGGGAAAAAAAAATCTAACGATACAAACTCAATTTGGAAGTATAAAAAAACAAAGGAAAGTGACTAAATAGAAAATTTGATTTCATATCGGATGAAGTAAAGAATGGCTATTTATGTGAAAGTGTCATATCCTGAACATTGTGAACATTATTCATTAGTAATGTGTTTTTCTTTCAAGCCAATTTTTGTCATGTTGAGGCACAGTTTTTTTATATATATATATATATATATATATATATATATATATATATATATTTTTATTATTTAGGTTTTGCTTTGCAATTTCCTTGAAAACCGTAAAAATTTGAATATTATCAAAGTGATTCGGGGAGAAAAGTTAAAATCATATGTAGATTAAAATTTCTCTGAATGATTTATTACAAGCTTTTATTTCGTTGCTTCTACTTGTGACAGTGCAATGACAATAAAGTTGAATTCTATTCTATTTCTAGGCTAAAACTCAATTTCTATAAAATCTTGAATTACTTGTGACCAACAAAAACATCACTTATTGCAAAAATGTATTAAGAAATATATGTATTTTTTTGCATGACGTGCACAGTTATGGGGAAAACCTACTGATATGAGGCTTGACAAGCAGACAGTCATTGATAGCCTCCATAAATAAGGTTGTTTATAGGATGGCGTATGGAAAGTTGAGTGAAAGGAAATAAAAGAGTAGAAAATGGTGCACAAGAACAGCGATAACTTGAGCCTTGAAGGAATTGTTGTAGAAAAAATTATCTGCAAGATTTCAGGGTAAACTTACAAGTAAAAACCTTATGACCCGTTAACACACACACACACACACGCAAGAGTAACTTTGAAATCCCTGGTGTTGATCCACTCCCGATGGAGAGACCCGACTACTTTACACCCAGTGAAAAGGTTCTAGTTTAGCGATTATTGCAGGAGCTTCCCCAACACCTCAGCAGAGCCACAGGCTGATGACCTCCATATGTACCACACCTCATTAGAGCAGCAATTCATGCAAAAGATCCGAGTAACGAGTTCATACACTCTGCAGTGCATGCACACCTTGTTCAGCGGGAGAACGTGTCTGTTTACAAAGCCGTTATTATTCTGTTTGTCTTCTGTAGTAGTCGAAAGCATAAAGATGAGGAGCGGTTTAAATGCGTCTGTGTGCGGCAAGTGTACGAAATCTGTCTGAATCGCGTCGGTAAAATAAATATGTTTTCCAGTGATATTGGGGCGTATGGAGACGCTGCCGATCGCTCTTCGTCACAATAATCAATAAATCAATTCATCACATGATGAGTTAAAACAAACTCAATAATTTTCATTGGCTTGATTTATTGTTTCTCTTTTTTTCCTCTTTTTCTACCAAAAACTGGAGGATAAAAGTTTTCAGTTTGGTGTTTTGGCTCCTTTTTTTGAAGGACAATTTTGTTCACAGAGACTTCAAAATCCATTTTATTTGTTGTTTTATTCATTTATTTTGGATATTTTAAATGTCTTCCAGACAAAGAATTTAAAGTTTATCCACCTTTGAGAATACGCTCTTGCGTTATTATTACGTTATTACCATTACATTGCTTAAAAATGGTCTCAAAACAACAATATTATCGTTCATCGCAATATTTTCTGGAACAATCTATCGTCCTACAGAATTTATCGTGACAGGCTTGGTCACACGTCTTTCACGTGACGCATGCATGAGGTCAAATACCATCATAATGAATTTTTCCACTTCCATTAAAGTCCTATGACTGGCGGCCGTGTCTCTTTGTTTGCCTCTCCGGCTAAAAGGAAGCAATTTGCGGTAGCAGTGACCCCTGTCCCCCACCGCCGCTGAGTGCCTTTTCAAACTCTCACAGCGAATGCCATCGGCGCCCTCCTCTCTGAGCCTCTTGTGCCCCTCTTCAATCTGGAGATTTATTTTAATTTTAATTTTATTTTTTGCATTTGAAGCTCTGTTCTCTGTCACTTTGTTGTGATGTTACATTTCACTTTCCTGACTCTTGACTAACTATCTCCAGAGGAAATTTGGCCCATTAGACAAGGAGAAGATCTGAGGGCTGTTTCAAGCCCCCGCAGTTGTGAGAACGTTGCGTGTTTAAGATCTTCGTTTGTGCCTGTGTTTGTGTTGTTTGTGTGGGGGTTTTTTTTCTACGCTTCCCGAAACACAAAGTGTTTGTAGATTAAAGCTGTCAAGCTGCTACTAGAGATGTCTTTTATGACTATCAGCTTGAGATGACACTGGTTTGTTTTTATTTTCTAGCAAGTTTAAGGACTTTTACATTGTGACATTGAGAGATTTGTATTTTAATCTCTTAGTGCTTTATATATCTTGGGTTTTTTATGTTGGCAAAGATGGTTAAACGTTGCTTCTCTGACCGGAGATGTTTGCTGTCCTGTTTTCTGTATAAAACATGGTTTTTACTGTAGGACTTTAGAGGATACTTGATGCTTGTCTTGCTCTACCGTCTGCAAGTTCACAAAAATGGAAAAGGCCGTGAAAAGAAAAACAGCTAAGAGGAAGTGTGTTTCAGAAAATGGTAAAAATGCTGTCAGATGAGTGTCGGCCATTTTCCTTTCTCATTTATTTTGTACCCAATGTTTTTTTTGAGGGGGGTTATATTTCTGTTCCATGCAGGATGTTTTGTATTGACCATTTGTCAAATAGCAACTATGTTGGAAAAAATAAAATTCAGAGCCAATTATAATTTTGTACAATCAGTTGTCTCCAATTAAGTTGCACCTTAAGGACCGACTGAGACTTTAGAAACAGTCTCAATCAGTAATAATTAAATACTTAATTATTTATTCATTACTGAGAGTAGCACTGCTGTTTAGTTAAGTTCTAGAAACATAATAACAAATAAAAAAATCTTGTTTCTTAATCCACTGAGTCTGTTTCAATAAAACGTTTTGAAATAAATAATATCTACCAGCAGGTCGATTAAATTGGTTTATTTCTTTGGGTTGCTTCTGTCCCATTGCCGTCACTGTTAGGTTTTTTTTCCTATGGCGATTCTGTATTTGCAGATTCGCATATTTGTGAGTTTTTCCACTGGAACGTGGCTCTAAATTATTATTGAAAGATTTGCCTTTTTTTAAAATGTTTTGTCATAGAGTAAATGAAAAATATATTTTTTTCAAAAATGCAGCTTTAGAAGAAGAAATACCCGAGTGCAATGCTACTTGACACCCTATTGGCTGGTGGTTGCACAACAGTCAACCATTTTCCTTTAAGCTAATTGGCTGTAGTCTCTCTCTGGTGGACACGAGAAAGACTTTATATCAGTGGTCCCCAACCACCGGGCCGGTTCTCAATACTAACGGCGTAAAAAATAATTAAATATGTCCATTCTATGTAGGAGCTTTTATTTTGAAAATCCTAAACCGGTTGCTGTCGGTTACGTCTTGCGCGCCAACATTCAGCAGAATGAGCAAGAAACAACTACATCGGTCTCGATCCTTACAACGTGCACCCCCCACCCCCTTCCGCAGAAAATTTACGAAGGGTTGACCGGTCCGTTGTACTAAAAAGATGATAGCTTATCTTGATTGCCAAGACTGTTTCCACTTTGCATATTAATGCATATTAAGGTATAGTCGGTGGCGCTGAGTGGTGTGGTGGTAGAGCGGGCGCCGCACATACAGAAACTAGTCCTGTATGCGGCCGTCCTGGGTTCAATTCCCAACCGCGAGACCTTCACCGCATGTCTTGGCATTTCGAGAGAATTTCGACTAACGCTCCCCGTCTTTCTCATGTGTAACAGATAAGAGGACCGACAAGTCTGCAGTGTCTGGTGCCATCAGACTCAAGATCAGTGTTGAAATGAAAGGGGAGGAGAATGTGGCTCCCCCTCATGGCCAGTACACGTGTTTGCATGAGGTAAGTAGCAGAAGTGATTTTGTTTCTGCTAAATTTGAGCTCTTGCTCCGATTCAGTCGCTCACGAAGCTTAGCTAGGCCTGGGCTGAGATGAGATCCCTGCAAAAACACAAGATTTTACCAAGTATATTTTGTCCAGTTTCTAGTGTAAATATTTTAATACACCAGAGTTGTGCTGGCGTAAATTTTCAGTAAGATTTAGGCGGTTGTTTTAAATCAATATTTCGTTAATGTTGTTTTAAAAAGTACTGGTTCCACTGGAAGATATTTTGCCCTTACAATAAGACATTTTCCCCGTGCTATAAGTGAAATGATCTACCAGTGGAACTAGCACTGTTTTTAATTCATATAAAGGAATTATTGACTTAAAACAAGCTAATATAGCTTACTGAAAAGTGATTTCCAAGTTAGCTTTGTTCTATTTCATGTTTACTGAGATATTTGGCTAAAAATTAGACAAGCATAATTTTTTCAAGTAGGCCAGATTTAGTATTTTAGCAGAGATAAAATAACAAATTTAAGCTGTAGCTTAAAAATCTACATAATTAAACAGATTTCCTTAAATATACCAAAAACATCAACTATTGATATTGCTTCCAAAATAATATTTTACTATTACAGTTTTAACAATATCTGATGCCCGTTTTTATTTTAATAACGATACACAGCCATATGCGAAGACATAGAACGCATACTATCTAATTTACGTAGTTTGTGATTTCTGCCGGAAAATATTTCCAAATGGCAAAGCATATTTTCCTCGTCTTTCTTGTAAATGAGGGAAAAGAACAGCCACCCTTTCTTCAGCCAGTTGACTGGCAGTGCACATAAAAATTTCGGTTGTTTTGGGACCGTAACTGTAAAACCGCGCAACTGGCCCACGCCCAAAAGTAGCCTAGCATTGAAAACTCTGTTGCAAAAAACATACAAATCTCTTTGTTTTGTTGTCGTTGCCATTGTCTTTTCCTCAACAGAACCTGTTCCACTACCTGACCGAAGTGAAGAGCGGCGGCGTGGTGAAGATCCCGCAGGTGAAAGGGGACGACGCGTGGAAGGTCTACTTTGACGACGTGTCTCAGGAGATAGTGGATGAATTTGCCATGAGATACGGGGTGGAGTCCATCTATCAGGCTATGACGTTAGTACCTCCCTGATCTATGGCCTTTTACCTCATCAATCTGTCATTGTCTTAACGGGCAGAGTGGAGGGGAGCGTGGGACGTTGGGAGGAGAGCTGAAGGAACAGAGGAGTTGTAAAGATGTCTCTTCAGCAGATTCGGAGCAGGGGAAGACAATCGAGCTCCTTCATCCGTTTGATTGATTAGCTGTTGGTTAGTAGAGTGTGGGGGGAGGAGGGGCGGGACTTCAAACCGGCCCCTGTTCGCATTGATCATGGGAACCCGTTAACGGCCTCGTTTCCCCCTCTGGCTGTCTCTCTGATCAAGTGTTACCTTGGCCTTCCATAAATGTCGATTTACTTGTTTTTTCCTTCCATTCCCTCAAAGAGACATGAAAAACTCTACTTTACCAAATAAATTATAGCTAACTATTGATCGCTGACATGTAATGATTTTGTTGAAGTCACGAGTTGATGCTGCAGAAGTAACCGTCATACATGTACCTCAATTTCTAGTGATTCGTTTTGCTTAATTTTTTTGTTTGTTTGGGACTTGAATCACACTTTGAAAAGTTTGTCTCTGTAATGTATGTTGACTATTTACTCGTTTCTACCATTGAGTGGCTGATAAAATTGGTTAATTTAGAAGCAATCCTCTATTTTCAGACCACTGATCAGAACAGCACTGGGATCATTTGGCCGTTTCCCTGGAGCTTTACGCTGCTCATTCATCTACGTCACTGTGGCTGCACGTTTTTTTTTTCCCAATTATTTGAATGCTTAAAGGATGATTTAGGTCCTTCAAATTATGACTATCAGTTGGCATTAATATCCTCCATTGTGATATTTTGTTGTCTTTTTAAAAGCTTCGTTTTTTTCTCTTAGTTTTGTCGATTCTTGTAGTAGAAGTATTATATTTTTAGTTTACAGCAAACTTGCATATTTAGTCAGAGCACTTGTATTCAAACCTCCTGAAAGTTTCAATAACTGAAGCGGAAGAGGTTAATTTACTTAATTTAGCTTTTAATCTATTAAAATACGACTTAAATTGTTTTTACAAGTCTTGTTACGTATGCGAGTCAAATTGTTCTACACAAAGGTTTTGTAACTTTAACACCTAAGCTGTAGATACCTGGAAGTTCAAGGCGCAGGTTTTAGCTAACTACTAACATGAATGTTTTCAAGCCTAAAGGATATTCATCTATAATGAAAATAGTTAACAACACAGCATAAATGGATTGATTTAAATAGTTTAAAGTCACAGGACATCCAGTTTCAGGAGTATAACGCTTTAGGAGATTTGTATGGAAAGCTAATCTTGTGACAGATTTATTTTTTCCTATCACCTCCCTGCTACTTCAGTCACAAACTTCAGATTGAAATGTATAGCTAAAAGTTTGAAAGTACACATCATGGAGCAAACGAATGCCAACAGTACATTTCTTAAAAATATCATCTACAAGGAAGAAGCAACAAAATTACGAATTTAAGATGAAAATGTAACCTAAGCCCTTCTATTGAAAGTGTAAATGCAACTACCTCTCCTTTTCAGGCCTAAAATTATGATAATTTGTTTCTTTAATTGCTTTTGAGGACTTTGTAGAAATCCTGTTCAGCATAGTGTTCACATCTTAGAGGAGGGATAGACATTTTGAACGCTGCTAGCAGCCTTTTTTTTTTTTTTCTAGTTTTCTCCTGGTAAATGTAGTTTGGTAGGCAGTACTAGCCACTAACTTTGCAATCAGTAACTTCTTGCTCTTATTTGGACTGCCATCAGAATTCATGTAAAAAAATATTTTTAGAGCTGAAGCAAAACAAATGAACAATGCACTTTACTATTCTAAAATCTTTAAAATGTTGGAAACATGGAGCACTTTTCTCACCTCCGGGTGACTAAAGATGTTGCATTAGCAAGTCTTTTAAAACCTTGTGTACTTAACCATGTTTCAGAGTTTTATTACCCATTTCCCATTAGGCCCTGAGCATATTTGATTCTCCTCACAGCAGCTCCTTTATCAATCGGCCTGCTTTCCCTGTAGGGCCATCATGTCATTGGCTTTCCTGTTAGCTCTGCAAAGCTGCTTTTAACAATCTCTAATCCGTCTCAATAAAAAAATAAATAAAAAAAAAAACAGAAAAAAACCCATCTCTCATTAATAGCCACAAGAAATGAGTGCAGCTGCTGCAGCATTACAAATAATAATCCGATATCACTAAGCAGAATAATCACTCTTTTGGTAGAATTTCTGTTTAATCTCCCACTAAAAGAGTGAAAAAGTTTGCAAAGGTAATGTAATAAAAACTCTTAAATGAATGTCTCTAGAGGTTACCAAAGTAATCCCAATTCCAGATGTATAACAGATTTTTGTTCCAAACTTCCTAACTTAAGTATATTCTAACTGCGTGCAGAAAAAAAGTAAACTGGTAGGACTTTTGATTCACAAAACCAAGTAAGTCGGAAAGCTTTATTTACATAGCACCTTTTACGGGTCAGAAACCACAAAGTGTTTTACAAAATACAAGTCAGAATATAAGAACGCAGAAAATGTGGCATAAAACAAAAATAACACTAATTAAAAAGCACTCTAAAGAAATGTGCTTTTTAAAAGTTGGAATTCAACATAAATGGCCACGTCAGCCTATGAATGCATCAGGATTCAACAGGACAATATCCACAAACAAGCAACGTCTACATCCCCCGCTAATGATTAATGTCAGGAATCCTCCCACCTCAATCTGATGGAAAACTCATACGGTGTCATCAAACATGAAAGGCAAAACCAAGAAACGCAGAGAACATGAAGAACCTGGTAATACCTGTTCACAGCTGACAGAACTTGGTCGACTCCGTTCGACGCAGTTCACAAAAATACTGCCTACACCGCTAAATATTAGCTCCGTAAGTCACAGAATATGTTCATCTTGAAGCATTTTAATGTTTTGGTTTTTTTACAGTAAATACTTCACTTTGTTAATAAAACCCATTTTTTCAAACATCCTTATTACTTTCTGTTGCTTGGAAACAGATTTTCCCCTCGTACTATGATATAAAACAGGATGCTTAGTGTTCCCAGGACATTTGCGTGTATGGAAATTGAAGCGGATATAATAATTGAGGCTTTAATCACTATTTTAAAATTTGCTGCTACGCTTTTCAACGCAAACATACATCATCTCCTTTGCTGCTTCGTTACGCTGTGCAGTTTTTTGGGGGGGTTTTTTTGTTTTGTTTTGAGAAGGAGTTGTTGTTTCGGGTGTGGTGTTTGACGCGTGCTGGGCTGTTTTGATTGTCTTGAGTCCAGAGAAGCGGCGCAGGGAGGGGGGGTTGGGGTGTGGGCTCGTTACCGGCTCCATCAGGTGGAGTTAATGCTCCGGGCCACAATCTTGTTCAGAATCGCTGTTTCTCTCCGGAGTGTTTATTACGCTTCCTCGGGAATGTGTGACTGTCCTCACATTCAATTACAATTTGCTTTGCTTTCATCAAAAAGCCTCGACTCTCAGTCACTCCTAACATGACTGCTGCATAAATCGGAGCAGCTGTAAGGAGTCACTCTCTCTCTCTCTCTCTTCCCCCCCCCCCACACACCCACTGTAAGAACTGCAAACGTGCACTCCTTCATTATCCCTCATCTCTCCCCACCAGCTGCCCTCACCTCCTAACCCTCACTCCTCATTTCGTAATATCTTTTCTCATTTCTCTCCCCCTCACTCCATGCTGTCGGAAACCCTAATATCCCACACGAAGGCGCTCTCGTTGGCCGCCGAAGACCGTAGCAGGGAAGCCACCGGGTTACACAATGCGACCCGTCTCGACAATTGGCTCAGGAAATCCAGCTCTAAAAGCATCATGGGAATTCGGCGGATGCCATCATCACTCTCTCCCGCATCGCTCTCTTAGCTCGCCTTACTCCAAGTGCTGCTGGGTAATTTGGAGGCTGAAAGCAGAGTAATTAAATAGGCCTTCCAATGAGAACATATTTGTGTTTGTGTGTGTGTGTGTGTGTGCGTGTGTGTGTGTGTGGGTGGGTGGACTGCACTCAGAAAAGGGAAGGGAATCTATAATCGTTACCCCACATAACTCTGTGCATTCATGAGGCAATGACTCACTCTGTGCGAGATATTCTTGGTCTTGAAACCTGTTCTCATTTCCCCATCCGGCACCCGGCATCGCAGCGCCGCTTTAAAATATTTATAGAGAAACATGCTACAACCATCATCGGGTTTGTGTAAAAAAGATTGTCTTTCGTGTGATGAGTAAACGCGAGCCTCAAAATAAACTTTGCTCAGCCTTCAGTTTTCTGCGTTCAGTGTCTCAAACATTCAGGTGTTTGGTAGCTGCGGGTCATGCCGGAGGCACATAAGACGCTTCGGATGTGTGTTGTTTACTTAAACAATAAAGAAAGTATTATCTCTACGTTTTCTTGGTGCAGGGTGTTATCTGTAATAATTAGACTGAGTTTCCTCTGAATGCAAAAGGAAGAATCTGTCAGGATTCATGACGCGGCTTGTAAAGCAGCACGATTGTTTGGAGTTGTTCAAAGGAATCTGCGCTCTTCACTCATTAAAGCACAATATCTCTTAAAGCAAGAAATGTGCCAGGTTGGAGTCTTTGCACGGTTCTCAGTACTAACCGTAAACATCGGTGTATGTGCGTATACCCTTTGAAAAGGTAGACTGTTACCGTAACTTTGACATTTTCAAAATGCTGAAACCTATCCAAACTATCATGTTTCATGAAAGAAAGAGGCTGGAAAGCTCAGATGGATGAAGCAGAAAAACTTTGCCATGGCACATTCAGTCTTCCTGTTATCTCCTGAACCTGCTTAGTTTTTGTTAGGGGGGCCAGAGGGGCTTCTTTCATGAACCCAAAACGACAAGACCCACTCTGAGATGCCTCTGGTTTTCCATAATTTTACAATCAATCCGACGATGTGCATGTTCATGTCAACTTTCAAAAATCAGGCCAGCACAGCCACATTTCATAGTTGAGTGTACCGATTGCAGACATTTCTTAAGACAGATTCCTTCATTTCCCACAACCCAAGTGGATACGCGTAAGCTTGACGAGCAAGTCGGGTGCCTAGCTCCGTTGGTTTTCTCCACCTGCAGCCGCCGTACGCCTGTTAGCGCAGCACAAAGTTGCAGTCTGGCTGATGCACGTCCTCGCGACTGTCTCAAACTTATCGTCTTGGTGTTGCACACAACACAGTTTGATGTCAACACCATTTCCCTCTGAGCTGTTTATTGTTGGAACACTGAGTACGCAGTCGTAAAACTTTACCTTTGGCCAGACATTAAGTCTGCATTGAGCACACGCAGACCTCTGCAGAGTGAAGTACTCCGGAGTGTCTGGGTGTCCTTAAGAGTGGCCGATATATAGAGATGCGTTGGACACCTCACTTTCTAAAAGTTTTTATTTTTATATGTTTAGTTCCTATTCTCAAACATCACCGCTACTGAGAAAAAGCTCCATAGGTTGTGTCTAGTGATGTGCCTATATAATACCAGAGTGGCAAGAAATGATTTTTGTCCAATATGCTGAGTGCAGAGGTGTTTTCTGTGTGTTTTCACCTCAAATCTGTCTGTAATCAATACATCACGCAGACAAGCTTCAACGCCAGTTTACTCCTACGCAATCCAGCTGATTTGGGGCTTTGACTTCCTCGCTTGACAAGTCAGAGGCCTGTCGATAGAAAGTTCACTTTGAACACGCTTCCCACCTTTGCCCTTTCACCCAACGCACATAAATACCAAAACGTAGGGGTCTAAACTACCTGTTATCTTGTCCTCCAAGTAAATGTAGCTTCCTTTTAAATAGCTTCTCCATTAACCTGGGTTCGTTTTGAAGAGCCAGAGAGTGTCAACGTTGGCGCATCCCGTTAACGCTAGCAGGTCCACCAGTCCTGGCTGGTCTGGTTGAAAACTTCCCACTCATCTCATTGAAGATCTCTTGCTAAAAGCCACACATTTTAGCTTCAGGAATCCACGTCTTAGTAGAAATCCCTGACAGCTTTACTGTGAGAAACATAGCAGCGACGATTGGCTTAAACGTGCTAATAACAGCTTTTGGATTCGTTTGGAGTAAAATAAAAACAGTTTAGAAGGTGTTGACTTCCAGAGGAAAATTGAAATCCCTCCCTTAGACAGATGAACTCTCTTCACACCTTGACATCCTACTCTGACAGCTCACACTTGACCTTGATGGGCTAATGACCCCACAAGAGGTTTAATGCCCAGGGCTCCCTCTTACTATCAGTTAAAATAATAATAAAAAAAAGCCTCTTGAATGAAAAAAAAGAAAGATTTGTCTTCAGTGAACTCGAGTGTGTCCGGTTTGCTTTGTTTAGCTCTCAGGATGACTGATTATCTGCACAGCGATGCAATTCTTCCCCATACAGTGGGAGGTCTGAATGTCTCCGAGTTAAAAAGCAGCAGACACAGAAGAAAGATTAAGCGTTTGAAGGATAAAGCCTCTTTCAAGATGCATCACTGTGTGAATGTCTAAATTAATACAAAGAAAAGGAAACTGTGTTTTTTTTGTTTTGTTTTTTTAGCTTCCAGCCTTCTTGACGTTTTGGTTCATGCATTATTCCATACATTATTCCTTGTTGTTTCTCTGCCTTGAACATTTTCATGCGTTATGAGGCTGTGACATTATATTTTAGAAATAATAATAATAATGGCAAAAAAATTCCACAGATATTAAAAGGTATATGATGGTTTTTAAAATTATTGTACATTATTGATGCAGATGTATATGGCATCTAATCAATGCT
This sequence comes from Gambusia affinis, assembly GCF_019740435.1. Taxonomy (NCBI): domain Eukaryota; kingdom Metazoa; phylum Chordata; class Actinopteri; order Cyprinodontiformes; family Poeciliidae; genus Gambusia; species Gambusia affinis. The sequence goes on along the minus strand of NC_057869.1, from coordinate 26,276,270 downwards.
TTTGAGAACAAGGTTTTGCTCTAATTATTGCTGCAAGTACTCTGAGGAAGATTGGAGTTAGGTCTGGACTTTGACTGGGCCAATCTAAAACATGAATATGTTTCGATTTGAGCCATCGTATTGTAGCTCTGCCTGCATCTTTAGACTGAATCATCTTTCCAACCAGCTTTGCTGTTCATTCTCCCACAGAATGAGTCTGCCACCATCATGTTTCACATTAGGGATGATGTGTGTTCTCCGATTAATATTCTACTTTCTTGGCCTGTGAGGTTAAGCACAAAGTCCTTTACAAATACTTCGTTGATATCCTGCTGATGTCGAAGAACTCTAGATAAGAAATTAATTTAAAATCAGACGCGAATAAGCTCTTTCACAGCAGAAATCATGGCAGTGACTAATGTAAACAGTTGCATGACATCTGATTTTACTTCAGCCATAACACCGGTGCTCATCAAAGAAGACGTTGGCATCTTTTTCAGTCATCGGAGTGGCTACGTATGTGACGTTTTGGGGAAATTGCCATCGGCAGTTTTTCAGAAAAGCGATGGTATTCTGCTCTGCTGTATTTACATTACTGTCATTGAACGTCTCGCGAGTGGACTCTATTTACCAGTGACTTAATTTGTATAGGCGGTTAGCGGCAATGTCATTTCATTAGGTGACAGAATCGGCGAGAGTGATTTAACAGCGTATGATAATTTTCCGAATTGAAAACCTCGCGTCCTGCCATTATGACTCAATGTCCATCATGTTAAACTCCGACGGTGTTCATTGACGTTTGCGTCTGTAGTTTGTCCAAAAGGTGAAAAGGGTTCTTGACATGAGAATGGCTTTGCGTGCGTCTCTCAGTGCAGTATTTCTTCACGTGGTCGTCGTCTGTTTCTTGGCAGCGGAAGGATAAAAGCGTTTCTCTTCGACTCTCTGAGACACTTACAGTAAGCTGATAGCTGTTTGTTCTCCTCTGCAGGCATTTCTCCTGTCTGTCTGCCAAATACATGTGTCCCGGCGTACCCGCCGTGATGAGCAACCTGCTCGCCAACATCAACGCCTACTTCGCTCACACGACCACCACCACCACCACCACCGCCTCTGCGTCTGACCGCTTCGCCGCCTCCAACTTTGGGGTGAGTGTTTTTTTCTTCTTCTTCTTTTCTTCTGCCGCTGGATTCTCAGTTTTCTTTTTCTTTTCTTTTATTTTTTTTAAACAAGCTTGTTAAACGTTCTGGCCTTTTCCTGACACCTTTGTGTTTTTGTGCTAGTTTACGTTTAACATTCTAAAAGGAATTTCTACTCCTTAAAATCAAAACTATTTGGCACGCCTCCCGAAGTCATACATTCAGATATTTTAATAAGCTAATGTTGCAAGACCCCAAATAATATTTTCGGGCTCCGAGCCGAGTCTGGCAGCCTCGCTAAACAACTGCATTTTACTCCAAGAAGTACGAATGAATCACGGCAGACAGGCAACACCACAGTCCAGGCGCTGTTATAAATTTTATATTTTTTTGGCATGGTGCTTTGGGTGGAAGCTGAATTATTGAATTCTGATCCTAACAGAGGGAAAAATTCGTCAAATTGCTGGACCAGCTGCATAATTCTCTGAGGATCGACCTTTCGAAATACCGGGTATGTAAGAATTTTTTTTTTTCCTTTTTAAAAAAAAAATAATTGGTGTTTACATGTGTGTGTGCAAAATTATTTGTGTCATTTTTGACATTTTCAACATTTAAACCTTGAAAAATGACAAGCGACTGCCGTGTATTTCTGTTGTATCCGTGCTTTAAGAACGTATTCATGTCCATTTATGTTCTTTTTTTCCCCCCACATCTTGTCTTTAAACTGTGCTGTGGTTGTATGTATTCGCCCTCCTGCTTTGTTACTGTGTGGAACCGCTGCAGTTACAGCAGCAAGTCTTTGTCTGCGTCAGAGTTGCACAGGTAAAAACTGAGATTTTTGCCCTTTTATGCAAAATTGCTCCAAATCAGATTAGATAGGGAAGATTTGCGAACATCAATTTTAACACTACTATTCTCTACTGGATTTAATAGACTTTCTCTGGTTGTTGATTGGTTTTGTTCTGCTGGAGGGTGAACTTCACCCACAACATCTTTTGACATTCAGCACTGTCCATCTGATCAGCTTCCTCATCCCCACAGCACAACACTGCCACCACCGTGTTTTCCTCTGGCGAGTACACAGAGTAATTTGCAGGTTTAGATGGCACTCTTTCACATCCGCTCACTTTTAAAGTAATAATAGAAAATGCAATAAAACAGTAAAATCTACTCATGCCCCACTTTTCAGGTTGTTTATTTTCAAAAGAAAATAAAACTTTGTGCTGTTTTATATCCACACCGCTATTAGACATAACCTTTAAAAGGATCTGTCACGTCAAAGCTTAATAAAATAGAATAAAATATGCGGCTACAGTGGGACTAAATGTAAAACCGCCCAAGAGGTGTAAGTGCTTGAATGTGCAGCCTTTGGTTGTTTTTTTTTTGTTTTTTTTAGCCGCTTGGAAAAGTGGAATCTGTATGCTTACATTACAATTTTTTTTTGTGCTAAAATATGATGTATAAAACAGCAGCACACGTCGGTAGTGCCAGTGCATGATCGTTGCCAGTTACGGCTCTTCTGCAGAAGCAGAGGGTGTGATAAACGCCGAGGATAAGGGTTGTTGTTTCGTACTAAAAATTCGAATTGAGACGAATTGCTCCGCAAATGCCTCCGCAAACCCGCCGGACGCTGACGCCGTTAAGCAAACGACATCCGCTGATGTGTGATTTGGAATATATATGTTGCCGCAACGCTGGTAAAAAAAAAAAAAAAAAGAGGAGATTTTGCAACTGCAGCGTGGTGGTGAGAGGCAGTCATGTTTCCCTCCCAGCTATAGGGGCTCTAATGTTTGTGGTTGAGCTGCAGTGTCATCATTAATTGCTAGTTACTCACCACACACACCGTGCAGGAGCCGTAAACAGGAGCTGATGCACACGCTGCTGCGAAGTAGGAAACTTTAACGTCCTGCAGCGGGGAAGCAGCTCTTCCAGTGGGAATCGCCCGCCGGTGATTATCTCAAGAATATTTACCAGAGCAACATATCACATAGCAGCTCGCTGTGTGTGGGGTTGTACGTGCGTGTTACCTGATACCTGAAGTTAATCCAGTGCAATAACAAATCTTTATGGGATATAACAACTTTTATTGAATGGGTTATCTGAAAACAGAGAGGTATTGATCCATGACTGCAAAATTATCCATTTGAAAGTCTGTAATGGCATTTTCGAAGCCGTACGTGCTGCGTTGTAGGGAAACGCGTGTAACCTCAAGCTCACACCGACTGGGAGAAATATTGTCACTTTATAAGGCGTCGTAAAAGGCCGTCGCCCAGCGGGGTCACTCTCACTTGTTAGCCCATATATGGGATGACACCGGTTCATTTGTCATGGCCATTAGTTCAGTGATTGCTGTTGAGTGATAAGCTTCAGGGAGCACCTCTCTGCGCTTAATTATGCCGCTTTATATAGGATTTTCTGGTTGACTTGTTACAAAAATGGCAGGAATGTGTTTGATTTAACCTGCTGTCACCTTCATGTATTAATATGATGAATTCTCAGGCTGCACGGTGTGGCGCTGTCGCCGCCCCTCACGTGACATGTAGCCTTTATTTTCTATCATCTTGTTCATCGACGGATAAGATCCATCGGCTGAGGTTAAACAGTGGCAGGTCGGCGCCGGGATGTTTTGTGCAAACAGGATTCCAGAGTAGCCAAGTCTTTATGACGTAAAAGATGAGAGGAAGTTCATCGTTTGAAAGTTTTACTTAAGGAGAGTTATGGAGAATGTGAGGATTTTTTTTTATTTTTAATTTTTACACTTGTGGAAAAATTATATTCACGTAACCAAGAAAGTTTTTTGTTGCCAAGACTCGACGCTGCAAACTACTGTTGAATATGTGCATTTTTTTTTTCCGTTTCTATAATAAATCACTTGAGTTGGGACTGACTTAACTTCAAACAGTGAGAAGGCAAAAAGAGACAGAGAGTAAAAGAGAGAGATTAATCACACTCTAGCGCTTTAATTAATCACAATTAATCACTATGCCTAACTTTTTAGACTTGAAATGTAAAAAATAATTACATTAAAAAAAAAAGATTGAAGTCTAACATCTTAGTTTCCCAAACTTTCACCCTCAGGAAGGTTTAAAGAAGCAATTTTGCTTCAAACTTAATTTAGAAACGTTGAGCTTTACCGGAAGAATATTTCATCATCATAATAAGTAGGCTACGTACTACCTTGATTTTATCCAAACGCTGATCGCAAGTGAAATTTATCTCTGAGTACATCAGTCTGACTCTCCTCTCTCATCCTTTCACACACATTTTCAACTCTGCATTGTTGACCGCAGCACAACACCGTGAAACGTGCTTCTGTGAACTAGCTAACCCTAGTGTGCTAGTCTCTCGAGCTAGCTAACAGTAGGGTTAGCTAGTCACTCTAACTAGCTCATCCTAGTCTCTGTAGGATTTTTTAAAGGTTTTTTTTAAGTCAAAATAGGTAAACGGTAACACGTTACTATTGACAGCCCTTTCTGCTCATGGAAATTAATGTAAAGAATTGTTGTAAAGAACTTCATTTTCCAGAATAATCCCTAAACACTTAATCCTGTTAGACAGTCATACCCGGCCTGTATCTTTCTTCTCACACACTGTTCTATATATATATATATATATATATATATATATATATATATATAAAAATTCCCTTCTCACCCACCGCGGGTGGTGATTCTTCTTCTTCTTAGCTCGGGTCCTCTACCAGAGGCCTGGGAGCTTGAGGGTTCTGCGCAGTATCTTGGCTGTGCCTAGGACTGCACATTTCTGAACTGAGATGTCTGATGTTGTTCCTGGGATCTGTTGTAGCCACTGTTCCAGTTTGGGGGTGACTGCCCCGAGGGTCCCGATGACCACAGGCACCACTGTGGTCTTCACCTTCCAGGCCCTCTCCAGTTCCTCCCTTATATATATATATATATATATATATATATATATATATATGTATATATATATATATATATACACACACATGGTTTGAATTCATCTCCTGCTCATTCATTTGTTCCTCTGAAGAGCAGATATTACAGTATGCAGACACAATCTTGCACACGCTGTGTGCACAGCGTTGTGTTTGTTTCCCCGCTGACAGCATGACAGTAAGCTGAAGCTGAAGGATGACCCAGTCACCTTTAACGTGGCACATAAAGCAACACGTTGTCGACTCGAGGGGGTCGGGCAGCACTTTTGTTCCTGTGTTCTGAGCAACAGTGTGAAGTCCCCAGTGATTACAGAACAGCAGGTATGACTGACGAAAGACGTTTTTTCCACGACGGGCTGAAGTCGCTAATAGTGGGGGTACGATTACGAGGACTTGGCAACGGATGAAGAAGAAATAGGGATGACAGAGAAGGAGAAGGGGGTTAAGTGAAGGAGAGAAGGCCCCCGCTATCGTCACACGGCCCCGGCTGTCTGTCTGCGAGAGAAAAGCCGCAACATATCACATTGCGTTCACCTGCCAGCCCTTCCCTGCTGCTCTCTTGTCAAAGTCGCCACAGACCAGCAGTTCACGCACGCCCGCTCATCCGCAAGCCCTGCCGTTCTTTGTTTTGTGTTTTTTCTTTCCGTGGCGTCCCGCAGAGCCGACCTGCCACTATTCTGCCATAATAAGATTCAGATCTGGCTGCTCCGCTCACTCACCATATGGATTTCCCTATAATGTCATTCTGAGGGAGATTGAGTTTGCTTTTGTAAAACAGAGGGGCTTGAATCAGCAGAGAGAGGGAGCCGGGAGTGCAGCTGTCGCTCCACATTTGACCACATATGCATTTTTTTTTTCCGTCCTCCTCCTTCTCCTTCAGCTTTGCTCCCGACGGCGCTGACGCATGGTGACACCTTGTATAGCAAATCTCTGCTAGCTGGGATTTTGCAAGTCTCTCTGGGTAGAGCATTAAATCGCTGGGTGGGGGGGGAAGCAGGATTCACAAAGCAGCGTGGTCTTCGCCAAGTTTTTTTTTTTTTTTTTTGCAGCGGGTTTATGCGAGCCGTTTGTTTATTTCCGCACTTGGAAGCAGATTTAGAATCTAACTACAGACAGAAACAAACATGAACCAACAAGTGCAGCAAATGAGAGCAACTTGCAAGAATCTGGTATCAGGAAACAGTTCTTTAGCCACAAACACAACAAATGGAATACAATCATTAAAGAAATATTAAAAAAGTTAAATTTTTAATAACAAACAACTCCAGGTACTATACTGATAAGACCCTCCTTAAAGAAGGAGGAACTAGATAGATAGATATAGATAGATAAACACACAGACAGACATATACTTTTACTCCCCATTTGGAAATCATGCCCGTCCAACACAATTTTGACAATTCATTCCCCCCAAAAACAACTTTAACAAAAATATCAAGCACATCCATCCATCCATCCATTTTCTTTACACCCTTCTTCCCTAAATGGGATCGGGAGGGTTGCTGGTTCCTCTCCAGGTGCGTTCCGGGCGAGAGGCGGGGTCACCCTGGACAGGTCGCCAGTCTGTCGCAGGGCAACACAAAGACTTACAAGACAAACAACCATGCACACACACACTCACACCTAGGGAGAATTTTAGAGAAACCAATTAACCTGACAGTCATGTTTTTGGACTGTGGGAGGAAGCCGGAGAACCCGGAGAGAACCCACGCATGCACAGGGAGAACATGCAAACTCCATGCAGAAAGATCCCCGGCCGGGAATCGAACCCAGGACCTTCTTGCTGCAAGGCAACAGCTCTACCAACTGCGCCACTGTGCAGCCCAATATCAAGCACATTTATTGCAAAAAAGATCATTTTTAGATTCTGCTGGGTAGCTTCTGTTTTTCATAAAACCACCTGAAAGTGTCTCCCTTCCTTCTGCTCTGCTTTCAGCCGTTGGTACTTTTTGTCCGGGGCCATCCACATAACAGATATGTAGCTTTGCTCTTTCAGAAAGTGAGACTCTCTTTCTGAGGCTTTAAATTTCATTGAAATAGAAAGACTTTCCTTTAAATTCATGCAGACAAACTCATTTAAATGTGGGCTAGCCAAAAGATGCTACTTGATCTCCTATTTTAGGTCAGATCTGTATGCAAACCTTATTTCAGATTTAAACAAATGCACAATGTTTGCACACATTTAGCACCTTTTCATCCTTCCAAGAAATATCAGTGTTTGAAGAAAACACTGAGGAATTTGGTCTGTTGGTTTAGTTTGGTTTAGTATTTGCCCCATTTTCTTAAAAAGGAGTTCAGGGATTTTTACAGTGACACAATTCTGGTTTGCTGATTTAACGTTTTTTTTGTTGTTTTTTTTTTGCTTCCTATACTGATAAAGAGAAAGCAAACCACAAATCCTTCCAGTTTCACAATTATCCCCGTTTTCTCATCCTCACAAGAAAGGAGCAGGAGAGAAAACATAATTTTATCGTTTCTCGAGGAAAGAATTGTTTGGGAAACAAAAGCTTCGTCTGCACAGAAAGTATTTGGGATTATCTAGTTCTTTGCTGAACAAAACCTGCGTAATCCAGATCTTGCCATCTGAAATGCATGATAGACAATGTGGGGAATCCCACCAGAATAGATGGTTGAATGTGTAAAGTTTTTGCTGGTTGAAAGACAAAAGAACGAGCTACAAAAGAACCCTATTTACGGCACCATTGATGAGTATTTGCAATGAGAGACGAGGAATTCTCTGCTTTACGCAGAAGTGGGTCACGGTGGCTGCAGCTATTTGCATCTGAGTCATCATGCCTCCCTCTGTATCCGTTTTCCTTCTTTTCTTTTCTTTTTTTTTACAGGAGATCCCTCGAGTTTCCCAGTTCAGATGAGACCACCACACGCGCACGCTGGTTCCGCTTTGAATCCTGCAGAGTTTTATGTCGGTTGAACAATCTTATTAACCACAAAACACACAGCTATCGGAGCGCTGTCTCAGATCAAATATACCCATAAACACTCAGTGGATTCAAACAAGAATACGACTACATAAATGTTTGGAAATACTACTCGGCAGAAAAGTGTTACGTGTTACAGTTTTGGGTTAAGAACATATTTTGTAGCTGATATTTTGAACAATTATTCAGTTCAATAACTTAACAAAAACAATTCACAACAAAACGAATTAAGTAAATAACCAACTAAACTTATATTCAATCCAATTACTACTTAATGCAGCGTATTCATTTTTGAGACTAAAACCAGTGATCTTGTCACATCACAAAATCACCACAAACTTCAATCTACGTTACTGACTGAAGAAGACACTTTGGTAAAAATGAGACCAAGCATAACATTTTTTTTTTTTTTTTTGGTCTAAAGAAAAACTTCTACTGCTCTTTATGCTCGGTGCTGGCAGAATCACGGTGTGGGATTTCCTTCCCTCCCGCCCCCAGCAGGGACAGAGTTGATAGGAAAGTACATGAAGTCCTGAGGCCGAGGTTCACCTTCAGGAATGCACAGAGCACTGCCAGATGATGGAATAGTTTGGCTTAAATCATATTCATATGTTAAAATGGAGCAGGAAAGGTCCAGAACTACATTAAAATGGCATGTCTGTGGCGTAACTGAGATGTTTTACAGTCAGTAGTGTTTCTCAATTCCGGTCCTCACGCCCCCCTGCCCTGCATGCTTTAGGTGTTTCCCTTCTGCCACACACCTGGATTGAATCTTTGGGTGAATAACAGGCTCCTGCTGTACTTGGTGGCTGCAGAAGATGTCATGCAATCATTTGAATCAGCTGCTCTGGAGTAGAGGCACATCCAAAACATGCAGAGCAGGAGGACATGAGGACTGGAATTGAGAAGCACTGGGTTAAACAACGAAGGGATGTTCTATTAAGTATTGATTCAGATTATAATTGTATACCACACTTAAAAAAGAAACAAAAAACAGTCTAACTTTTATTAAGTTTTTGGCACAAAATCTCCTTTAAACATTTGAAGGATTCAATTTTAACTGAAAAAAATAAAACATTCAAGTTTTAAAAATATCTTAGCAAACCACTGTACAAACAGTCCTGATCTGATCATCATGAATTAAGATCAAATTCAGGGAATCATGAGATGACAGATGTTTCCGTGCCGATATTTAGCATGCTGTTTAAATTACAATGGCCTAACTAGGAGTTGTTTCCACACACTAGCTTCAAAGCTCTATAGTAAATTGCAGAGGCCTGCATAAACACTGGAGGAGGAATTGTGAACTGCTTTTTTTTTTTTTTTTTTGATGATAAGCAGTTGCTGCTGCTGCTGCAGAGTTTGGGCTCTGGTCCAAAATAAGATCCGGCGCCGACAACACCAGAGACAAACACCTCAAAGCTCATCAGCATCATTTGCTCCCCGTCATCTTTCTAAGGCGTTGATGATGTTTGTCTTGACTTTTGGCTCACAGATGGATTCCCTGCTTTAGTTTACTCATCTGCTGGTGCTGGTGTTTTTTCTCCATCTCTCCTGTGTTTTTTGTTTGTTTTGCTTCCTGTTTCTTCTACTGAGCTTGCTTCTTGCTGTCACCATCTCTTTTCAAACAACAGCTCAGATAGTTATAGCTCTCTTCCTGACATTATTGTTAACACCTGGAAAAAGGAACTCCCTAATGTTTCAGACTGCATGTAATTTATTGCCCTCCAGCGTTTTCACATCATGTCAGGTTGCAGTCAGCTCGATGACGTTTAGCAGAAATTGTGTGCGCTGTAAACCAGTGCTGTAATAGTTTTTCACTATAGTTTAGTTTTATTTCATTGTGACTTTTTCTTCAACTAATTCAGTTTTTAGAGTGGATTTGCTAGTTCTTACTAGTTATTATTATTTAATTATTGCTTCGTTTAAGTTTAGTTATTGTCATAGTTTTAGTTTTTTCCATACTTCCGGCCATTTTTGGTGCAGAATTCAGTACTTTATCACAATACTTAATACTGAAAGTATTGTGATTATGCATATATCGTTTGGGTAATGAATACTCAGGAGAAGACACCAAAAATCTAAATGTGTCAAATCATTGATGGGACAACAAATCCCAACTATAAAACTCTACTTGTGGCCATTTTGCGGATTAGCATAATCAATTTCACGTCACGGAACTGGAGAATATCCTATCTATAATTTCAGTATGTTTTAGTTAGTTTTATGTTTTATGCGTAATATAGTTGCAGTTAGTTTTAGATATTTTCCCACTAATTATCATTTTTATTCATTTCAGCTAATGGAAATGTTTTTCTCAATTTCAGTTTTTGTTATTTCGTTAGTGTTAGCTAACCTTGCCTAAACAACCGTCCTCCACTGTGGAGACAAAACTGCTGAGCCAAACAGGTTTGCAACAATAGACAGACTTCAGTTCGAAAACAGCGAAGAACCTCGACGTCATAACTCCTCCCCCTGCGAATGCGTCTTGAGAAATCAAACTCTGTGGGAGAAATCCCAGACAGAGCACTCAGGGGAAATGAGAATCTAGCAGATTGCAAAGGAAGGCAAATAGATCCAGATCTGCTTTAGAATCTGTGACACTGTATCTGCTATTTACAGATTCTCTTCTGACTGACCTTGAGGGACATTTTGCAAAACAGATTGGACACAGCAGCCAGAGACGTACTCTCTGCCTTTGTAGCTAAGGGTTAAAAACTTTCACGCCACACTTTTCAGGTTTTTACCTGCACAAATTTTCCTTCTATTTCACAATTTCTCTAGACATCAAACTGCAAGTTCTTGGATGTTTTCTCTAACTGTTTTCTCTAACTGGAGGCATTGGTCTTCTATTAAACCACACTTTATATTTTACAGATTTACAGATTTTGTGAACATTATGCTGTATAAAACCAACAAAAAGGCTTCCCCTGGTTGACATTCATGACTCTCACGCAGCTGAATCAACTGTCACTCAATACTTGACTTAAGTTGGACTTCACTAGCTACAGTTAGCAGTAAAATGTTCTTGTTTTCCTGAATCTATTACACACTTAAAAGCTAAACCCTGAAGCCTTTTTTTGTCCCAACGGAAGTATAAAATAAGACTTTATTTCTAGTGTGCAGATTTAAATTCATCACTACATGATGGGTCAGATGGAAGGCAGAGCGAAAAATGTGAAAACCACGTATTTTGGAGTGCAGCTTCAGCTTTTTTTGATGTCATTTTTCATTTCATATAAATGCTAATGTCACCATCAATATATTCTCTGTAAAATCAGGAGAACTTTTTCTTACTTTACATGAGAATGCTGCAGACTTAACCTATTACGCCTCTTTGAAATACACACAACAGACTTAAGTCAGTGTATTAAAGCTGCAGTGAGTGTGATACAATGAGTGTCTCCGACATGTCTAATATTCAGATTGTTCATTTGTATGCAGAAAGGGAAACATTGCAGTGCTCTCCAGCTATACTGTGCCGATTTCTAGGTTAACTACAATTTCTCTTGAATACTATCTGACCTAAAAGTAATTTTTTAAATAAAAAAAAACACCAACCAGTAATTCAACATGTTCTAAAATGCAAAACCATATTTTCGATGTAATCAGTCAACCACGTTCCTTAGATCTTGCTACAGTGTTAAAATAAAATATTTATATATTTAAAAAAAACAACAAAACAAATCTTATTAGGTCTTTAACGCCCTTTTGGAATCAGTTGCAGAAACAGCTGAATTGTCTCAGGCTGTTCTGTCTAAATTAAGGGAATTTAAAAAGACTTGGAGGCCGTCACATCTGGCTGGAAACGATATGATTGACTATTGTCCCTTTTTTTTCCTTTTAGTTAGTGGCTGGTAAATGTACTATTGTTTTTCTACACCTTGGAGAAAATGAAAAGTAATAGACGATGTCGCAAAAGCTGTGCAAAGCGTTTGTATATTTTATAGTGCTTTTGATTTCACGCTCAGATTTTGACAGTTCTCGATGCTGCAGTCAAAGACATAAATAGTCCTTGTTAGATATTCAGTAGTGAAAAACATAAGAAAATCCCTCTTTGAACAGATATAGCACATATGGTCTCTGTGGCAGCAAACAACAACTGAGCAAGCGGGAAAAAAAATAACATCTTGCCATCTTCTAAAAAGACATCAGCTATTGATTCTTGCAATAAATAGATTTTTAGTTTTAATCTTCACAATATTAGGCTTTCCTCTAGTTAGGCCATTAAAATCAGCAGGGGAAAGACATCAGCAGTATGACAACTCCTCCAGCAGCCTAGCGGCTAACGTGACGTAGCTTGACGTTTAGCTTGATGCTAACATTTTCACAATGGTTTGGTTAGTCTGTGTAACTCGTTACCAGCTTGTCAGATTTTTTTAATCAAGTGGTATTTTTTAAGGGGTCAGTGTATCCTCAAGACAATAAAATTCATAATGACATTTTTTTTTTTTTTTGCCTGAAGCAGACGAGTTTGCTACTTTATAACCTCAACACAACAAATCAAGTGAAACACAAATATATACAGCTCTGGAAAAAAATTAAGAGACCACTTAAAATGATCAGTTCTCTGATTTTACTTTTTTATATAGGTGTGTGTTTGAATAAAATGAACATTGTTCTTTTATTTTATGAACTACTGACAACACGTCTCCGAAATTCCAAGCAGAAATTTAGTATTTATTTGCGGAAAATGGGAGACGGTCAAAATGTCGAAAGACATGCAGCGCTTTCAGACCTCAAATAATGCAAAGGAAACAAGTTCATATTCATTCAGAAACAACAAAACTAATACTTTAACTCAGGAAGAGTTCAGAAATGAATATTTGGAGGAATAACAATGAGGTTTTTAATGGGGTTCAGTCCAGTGTTCTCTTCATTTTTTCCAAAGCTGTTGGAAAATATATACTTCCCTATGAATAAAAATAAATCAATGTTGGGTATGTGTTGCTGTTAATAGGGAGAGTCATAACATGATAGCATTTACGCTTCTGGAAAACGGGAGCAGTACTGCTGGCTATACCCTCATTATGTAATAATGCAGTTTGCATATTTCTAACTCGCTGATAACCGTGACAAATTTCCTCACAGTAATCATGTTGTGCAATTTTCATCTTGCTGCGTCTTCACCAGGGACTCACAGAAGCCTCTTGCAGCGTCTTGCAGACAAACCGTGATGAAACACTTCAAGAATAGAGTAGTTCCTGTAAAAGCAGTGATGCGCAACAGCATCAGTAAGGCAGAAACAAAAAACAACAGCAGCAGAAGCCTCCATTGATTTTTTCCTTTTCTTTTCGACATCAACAGCCAAATAAAGCGTATTTGCTCATAAGGATGCGTGTCGTGCTCGTTTTGCCTGGCGGCTGTTTACTACTCTTTCACCTCTAAATTCGACTCTTCCTATTAATCATGAGCACGGAGGACAGAAACTGTAATTTCTCAGTAGGCCACTGACTGTTTGTGAGACATTTAAAGAGCCTCTGCACTGTTTTCTCTCGGCTGGCTTTTTTTTTTTTAGACCTTTCTGCAGTTGTTGCTGTCAATCATCTGTATCCGTTTTTTATTTTATTTTTATTTTTATTTTTTTATCTTTTTGCCTTCCTCGCCTCTTTCGTCAGCTCTCGTCCTGAAGACGTCGATGCAGGTCCGCTTCAGCCGCTCGCCGTTAATCTCAGGACTCCCCGGCGCTCCCGTCGTCGAGCTCGGAGGCCGCCGTTGAGATGGGGCGCTCTGTTTTCCGAGCCCCCGATGTGAATTTATCGACGGCGTCGCGGAAGAGACGCGACGAGAACATTTTTATTAGAGCCCGGCGAGAGCTGGAGAAGTAGGATAATGCATGGAGCAGTAATGTGTTTCCTCCGAGCTGTCAGGGCTTTATATGCCCCCCCGTCACGCTCCTCTGCGCCGCCTGATGACTTCATGGCCCTAAAATAAGGATTTTCATCAGCAGAGGCCTCCCCTGTCCACTAAACGATTAGACAGACTGTCATGTCGCCATGATTGCTTGGCATTCCTCGGTAATACATTTTCCTGTTTTTTTGGGCCCTCTAAGTGATATGACGCGTCAGGTGGAGTTGTGTGACGGTGCAAGGGTGCTTCCAGAAAGATGTCCTTCCCCCCTCATGTTGTGTTTTTTTTTTTTTTTTTTTTTGCTTCTCTTTGGTCTACTGCAGGACAACTTCCCGGCAGGAAACCCGGAGCGTCTCCAGGATCTGAAGTCCACCGTTGACCTGCTTACAAGCATCACTTTCTTCAGAATGAAGGTAACGTCCAGATTTGAGAATCTAAAAAGCCAGACATTAAGAGGGGCAGCATTGTGTATTTTCCAGGTATCATCATTTAGCATCATTTTAAAGCACAATCAAGTAACTGTGTTGCCTTCAGTTGTTATAGAAATTTGACTTCATGATTTAACACCTTGAAATTGGGCCTTGGTCGCTGTAAAAACTTTTTTCTGAAACTCCGCCTTCAGGAAGTCAGCACATCTCTCCTCCATTAACCCTTCAACAATTTTTTTTTTTTACCAGCGTTACACTAAGAAGTAGCTCATATAATGAGCTCAGCAGATGCATGGTTCCACCAGGTGTTTGCTAATTGCTTCTGGCTAGTCTGAAGGAGCTGGACCGGGGAAGAGCTGCTTTTGGAAGCTTGGGAACTGGAGCTACTTGGAAGAGCTTCGTCTCAAAGACAGAGCTAGGTCCAGCGATGCTTATTGCTCAGCTGAATGGTTGCCACGGGAGATTAAAAGAGTTCTCAAACATGCTTGAAACAATCAAGGCAACACTCCAGGAATTATTTTGATGACGGAATGGCAAAAAGCTCAAAGTTGATTTTTACAGAATACTGCCCCTTTAACACAGCTTGTAGGTAAAATCTGACAGGAATGCATGTGCTGTATGTTATATTTGACTCTCACAGACCCATTGCCATTTTGATTTCTTAAATTTTCTGACACACTGATTGTGTCGCTCCTCTGGAGGCGACTGGTGGTGCAGGGGCTAAGCAGCGTAAAAAAGCATAGTGTGTGTTGACATGTGTTTGGTTACTTGGTTACGTACTTTTTTAAAAAGTTTTTATTTTTTTATCTTGTTTGTACTGCTGCTGCTGCCTTTTGAAATGCCTCTTGGGAATGAATAAATCTGTATTCAACTGAACCGAATACTTTCTGTTTCAGAGAGAAACCAACTATGATTCCGGCTAATTCTGAATGAATCCATTTACAATCTGAATACTTTATCATCTTATTAATTTATTGTTGCAAAAAGCTAATACATTTAGCATCTGCTGCAGGGGTGCTGTCTTTCTCTGAGGTGTTGACCTGTTTTCAACTAACAACCCTCATAGTGTGGTTAAAATTATCGCTGCCATGGTTCCAATGGCCCTTTGAAATGCCAGTGGAGGTTATTTTGACCCAGTGTCAGAACAGCCTTTGAAATGAAGTGACATTTAAAAAAGGGCTACTCTTGCTAAATATCTCTCTTTGTTTTATGTATTTTTAGCAGAATAAGACTCGACCAAAAAGAAAACAAAACAAAACAAAAAAGGTAGCTACTTCTGGCTCACTGTGTCCTATAGGCAGAAGTACTAATGAGTTCCCATCATCCATGATTGTTATGTCTGGATCTTCCAGATTGTGTTTTAATTCATTTTAATGAGCTCAAGATCAGTTAATTCTGAAAAAATGGAAGCGTTATCCATTGTATTCGATGATATCGGATTATTCTAAATGTGAAAACCTCCACCCACATATAAAATTAAATAATTTAAGACCCATTTCCCTTATTTTGCTCGTTGATATGGAGATGCACGTGCTTTGAAACGGCTTCACAGCCCTACCAATGCTCTGCGCGTCGCGGCAACCATTTGGCCGCTCTAGAGTCAAAAAGTCCCCGCCCATTTCCTCGATCCCCTGCTCCTCCGCTGGCAAACTACAGGATGCTGACTTGTTTCCAGGCTACAAGAAAAGCTTGGCTCCCTCCAGCTCCCTTCCTGTGGGTGGGTGGGTTCGGCGCACTGAGGCAGAGCTGAGATGGCAGCTGTGAGCGGAGGAATGAAAACTGTCACTTTAGGTCATCAAAGCCTTCACTCCGTGCCGTACCAATGCTGAGCCCCACAGTGTGTACATCGCGCACCGCTGCTCACACACAGCCACGGCCTCTGCCTATACTGTGACCCGCACATGCACCTAAACGCTGGAGCCTCCACCACCAGCTAGGGTTCATTTATAAATTAGTGGATTGAAAAACTCCCGATTTGTTTAAACGTTTAAACAAGAATTATTGGTACCGCTTTACAATAAGGCTCCCCTTATAGATTTTCAATAACTAGTTCATATATTTGTTATTAATTCACCTCTAGACACGTTATAAATCATAAATAAGTGTTTATTATGCATTATCTAAAGGTGAGAAGGAGAAGAAAGATCTACTGGTTTTTGGCAAATAATGAACCAAGTCTGTTCACTTCTATATTTGATCTAGAGTTGTTATGCTAACCATTTTAGATTACCTTGTAAGCACAATAAGCAAATGTAAACATATCTTTTTTAGGAGAAAGTCTCTTTATCACTCTTAATTAATAAATCGTTATAGGGTTGTCGTAAGCAATTACTTCAGTAACTGAGTATTCTATCGACTATTCTGACGACTAATTGATTAATCAAAATAAAGACTTGATTAAAAAAAAATATTGGTAAATTCTTTCACCCGTTGTTTTAACAATGCTTATTGTTCCCCAGTAAAACAATACAAACCTGGACATTATTACAAATCAATGAAATTCCCCTTGAACGTGAAAATTGAGCTTTATGCTGCTAACACTTAGATTCCGTCAACAACTCAGAGGAGGGAGCGAGAGCGCAGCGCAACAAACGGTAAATAACGACCCTGCCGGAACACGGTGCGCTAAATTATAAAACACATCTTAACGAAGCTTTGAGGCTGGTGAATTTCCTCGAGGAATTTTAATAATTGAGGTTCTCGAATCATTCGAGGTATTGCTACAGCCCTAAAGCATTATTAGTGACTTCTAAACTGTTTATTAATGAATGGATAATATATGAATGGTAATATATGAATGGTAAGCTATTTATTAGCGATCATTAAGGAGGGCCTCTTTGAAAAGTGGTAATGAATTATTGTACTGTTGATACCTTGTTATGTATGCATGGTATTTTATAAAGTTTGAACAGTGGCAAAAAAAAAGAAAAAAAAAAGTGCTTTACAACTTCTTTGTGGTCGTGCGCAGCTTTGACAGGGAAACAAATTAGAATTGAGTCAACCTAAACCATAGTTGATGTTTTTATCAACTTTTATCTCCTCAACCCAGTGAGGAGATAAAATCCTTTTCATCCAGAAAAGGATGATTAACTTTTCTGGATGGCTCTCAAATCGAACCACCACAGGTGATTACTCTTCCTACAATGACTCTCTCTTATCACCTTCTGATTGTCTCTGACGTAAATTAAAATAATTCTGGTCACTGAGCCGCCGTCGGAGTGATTTCAGCACGGTGCTCTGTGAGCCGCCGTGTCACTGCCCCGAAGCTGTTGCTAGGCAACTGAGTTGCTCTGGGAGCAGGTGACACAGAGATTGGCCCAAAAGTATCCACAGCAAAAGTTGTTCCGGTTTAGTCTACCGAATGCATTTCAATTAGTGTCTTTAAATTTAAGATTTACAATCTTAATAACAATTCAAATGTTTCACAGGTTAAAGAAAAACACGTGGAACCACATAAAAAACTGTGGAGCCTGTCCGGTGTGCTTCAAACATATTTGTTTTTATTGAGGGGTAACCAAGGAAAGCATTTGTTCCCTCTGTTAGCACTGGTTTGCACTGTGCAGCATATCTTTGACAGATGAAAACAACTACAGAAAGGTTTCCCACGATACAAACACAGCGGAAAGTTAATGCTTGCTGTTCTCTCCTACGGTCTTTCCAAGTGTGTTTTTTTAAAATGATTTCAATGTTGTATAAATTCCTCAGCGACCATTTTGTATTGATTCTTCTGCAGGTGCAAGAGCTCCAGAGTCCACCCAGGGCCAGTATGGTCGTAAAGGACTGCGTGAAAGCTTGCTTAGACTCTACGTACAAATACATTTTTGACAACTGTCATGAGCTCTACAACCAGCTTCTCGACCAGGTAATCCCGGTTTGTTTTTGTATTTCTGCCTTGACGTACAGTGACAAGGGTCGTCAGAGGACAAGCGGCAGCACGGGAACCAAATCGCAGTCTAAAGAAAAAGATCAAGTTGTGGATCTTACGTTTAGGGAGGAGCGGAAACACTTCCTGTTTAAAGTTTGGTGAAAAATGTTTGTCTTCGGTTAAGGTGATCTCATTGAGCTAAGTGGACAAGAAGCTGCAAAAGATATGATGGCATATGTTGAAGAATCAACAAAGTAATCATGTTTCCTTATAAATGTAATATATTGCTTATAAAATATATTCTTAATGATCTAAATGTTTTTATGCTTCCCTTGATAGTTTGCTTCAATACTGGCAGCATTTTGCTTCCATAAAACTCGGTAGTCTTATTTTACTTAGCTTAAACCTGACATTCACAACAAGTCCAGGTTGTGCTTTTTATACGATTTTGCAGCTCTATTTTTTCCAACGTGGAATCAGCACTTTGCCCGTTCTCCTTTGATTTATCCTATTTAGCTGCAGTTGGCACTTTTTTTTTTTTTTTTTTACAGCAGAGACTTTTGGTAAGTGGGTGAGAAGACAGCTTCACTGACAGCTTGCCGGTGTTCAGACTGTAAAAAACAAAAAGTTCTCTGCTTGTCTTTTGGCAGAAGGGGGAAATGTCCCATGTTTTAATACTATTTCTTAAAAACAACAAAAAATGAAGAGAAATTTTTCTTTAATAACACACTGTCGCGTTCTTGTCGAAATCCTTTTATCAACGCAAACCTTTGCACCGTCATAAAAGCTACATCTTCCTTTTCAATTTTAGTGCCTTTGTATTGATAGGTGGCAATGTTGGGAAAGATATAAATCCATCCTCTCACGGCTGGAAATCAATAGTCTATATGTCGCACCTGGCATTTACAAGCTGTAAAATGTTCAGTGTTTATTGGAACTTTGACTTGAAGAGTCTGGAGCAAAGATGAAAGCAGGTTGGGGAGGAAGCATTTCTCAGAGAAATGTATTTACCTGATTTCATCCTTTTAGGGACCATGTTGATTTCTCAGGAGCACAAAAACGTTTGTAGGAGTAATCTTGGAATACACAACATGTTCAACCGTGGCCCATATCTCCCAGTTATATCTGTTTCCATCTGTGAAATTGAGGAATGTGCAAAACAGTGTGAGAGAAAGGCAGTTAGCAAACAGAAGCTATGAAAACAAGTGGAGGTTGCTGAAAGGGGCATGAAGCCACATTTGGAATGCTGAACTCTGGCACCCTAAAAGAAAATTGGTGATAAGTGAGGATTTATGTGTGGAGGAGGAAATAAAAAAAAAAAACTGGTATCACAGAAAAGTAGCTTGGAGACCTAACAGACCAGCACCCTTCCTAGGGATTTAAAAGTGTTTTGTGGTAAACCCCTTGTACTTGTCCCTCACAAAAGTAACAAATGACCTTAGCTTGCTACGCAGTCAGTGAAAAATGGCTAAATATTATTTCCTTATTTTGCTCCTTTGGACAAAGCACTGACAAAAAAAAAGAGAGCTGTGGCTGAAATTATTTTTTACGGAAAATAATGATTATTTGATACAATGTGTGTACACACAACCAGATGTTTTATACTGACAGAGGACACATGAGAAGGGAAATATGTCAGCTACCCAAATAACTATTGTAGTCACCTTGGTGGTGGGGCTGTCCACTCCCTGCCTGAGCTGTCTGCCCTAGCAGTAGGAGAAAGCCTAGTTATGAAAGATAAAAAGATAAAATGCAATGAAGAAAACAGATTTTGATGAGTTAGGAGAAATTCATTCTTCTCAACCCCGTTTATTTAGCTATGTTTCCTGGATTCGTATTATTTTCCGCTGGACATATTCCGATTAGAAATGTTGGTTTTATCAAAAGAAACAAAAAAAAAAAAGCGTTTTATCAAGTCATTGATTTGATAAAAAATTTTGCAACCCCTCTTTTGCAAAAGTCATCCGTGTTTGAGAAATGTGTATTTTATAATTACTGGTATGTTTTGAAAAACAACAGTCGAGCAGATTCAGTTATATTTTATACCAAATTAATTTTGCAGGGCTTTTTATGCTAGGCTTCTAAAATGTTAGACACCACTGAAAAAAAGGCTTTTTAAAACATCTGAATGATCCGAAGGAGAGCAGTTTTCAGTTCATGTTGTTCAGCCACAAAATGCTTTTCATCGTCTTGGTTTTCTGCTCTTTTGGTTTCACTTCAGAAAGTAATCAGTCAAAACACAGTGCCACCCAACTATTTTTACGGCTTAATTCTTAAAAAGTATAGCCTTCGCAATGACAGTGATAACATCGTCTTAGGTTGCAAGAGGCTGGAGTCTCCTCAAAAACTGAATAATACGCTTCCTTTGTTTAGAAAAGCCGAAGGGGTTGTAAGCAATTACCAAACTTATGCGATAGACACTTGTACTAATTACATTCTCATCTGCTGCCGTTTCACAGTAGAGAGACTCTCTATCAACGTTTTACTGCGTGGATGAGAAAATAACACATCAGCCTCAACCTACAGCAAGCCCTGACGATAAGTCATTATCTTCACATATACTAGGTAGCCCCTGACACGCCAGAGAAAACCCATTCCAGACCCCAAATGACTTAGTGTGGCGACGTGAGAGCAGCTGCAGGGTCCAGGCAAGCGGGGAAATAGCATATAAAAAGTATGAAGAAGATATGTGCCGTTTGTGGACTACAGGAAAGGGGGATCTTGTTTAAATCATACAGAAAAGAGAGGACTTGACAAAAGTGACAATAAGAATGGGAATGGAATCGGACAGAAGGAGCACATGCTTGTTTTTGTCGGGTTCACCTACGTCAAAAGAGTCAAAATGACAGAGTGCACAACAGAGAGAACTGGAAGAAAGGCAGCATATGCATTTCATAAGCTTCCAGAGGCAGTTGGTTGATGGATATGGAGAAGGGATCCACATTTCTTCCTTCATTCTTAAGAAAT
Organism: Gambusia affinis; assembly: GCF_019740435.1. NCBI lineage: Eukaryota > Metazoa > Chordata > Actinopteri > Cyprinodontiformes > Poeciliidae > Gambusia > Gambusia affinis. Next base: position 26,255,190 of record NC_057869.1, on the reverse strand, counting down.
GAGTAAAAGAGAAAGATGAAGACTTCTCTTGTTAGAAAGTCTCTTTTTCTTTATTAATCCTCCTGCAGTTTTAAGAGATGGGGTCATTTAGAAGTTTCTTACTCTGTACGCAGTCTGGCAGGGTCGCGCTGACCCCGTGTGTGCTTTTACAAGGTTTTTTGGGGGGTTTTATTTTGTGAGTGTGTGGTTTCGGAAGTTGCCCGTCTGACGGGACATTCACCCCACTTCCCAGCTGTCCGATTGTGACATTTACCGCGCTCCTGGTGAGCGTTGGGCGAAGACTGCGGCAGGGTTAAACAAAAAAAAAAAAAAACTACGTAAAATTCTACAAAGAAGTGTTAAGGAAACTGTAATGCGGTAGAAGAAACAAAGCTCCGTAACGCTGACAAATTAATAAAACTGGAAATATACCATGAAGGAAATTGGTTTACTGATTCAATATTGAGGGATAGTTGGACGTCGTTGCAAGATAATTTCCAAGCCAGACAGTGAGGAAGTCCACCAACACAGAAGTGAAACTCTGGGTTTCCTTCAAACCTGGAGTTTGAAGGAATTTCTACAATTTTCTGCAGCGAGTAACGTAATCGCCAAATCAATAGCTGTGGAACCACAAACAAAACAAGATCAAGTGCAACATAACTCACTCTGATGTGAATTTGTGCTTGAAACCACTTTCGGGCCATGCCCAATGGTCTTTATTTTTTCATATTTGTAGGCTTTGTTCTTAAATGTACATGGCAAGATAAAAAAAAACAAAAAACTGTGCACAGCATAATATTTAACACAACTAAATATCCAAGCAATACACATTTAATACATCAATAAGACAACTTGTAGGAGTTTCAGTTCTACACATTGCCGATGCTCCTGGGAATTTGATTATACTCCGTGAGACCACCCTTTAATCAGAAATTCAATATTTCGTGACACGTTGGTAGAATTGATCAGTAGCTCGATGTATGCTAATGCCGAATCCTCCCACTCCACGAGGCTGAACAAGCAAAACAATCATTTTAAACCACTATGTACGCAACAGAGGAGTTATACAAGGACTGTTTTGACGTGCCGACCACTAAAGTATGGAAACTTAGCTTAGACTCGGTGCTGCATTTTGTGCTGCTTCCCACCATAAGTGCAATTGGAGGTGGTGTGTTCTTGGCTGTGTAAAGACAGCAGTCCACTCAATCACCCCTGACAATGTATGTGGGCTTGCCGCAAGTGAATACCAATGAGGAAAGGGATTCTACTGCACATTTTAGTGGGATGTACACTCTGTTCCATTTAATGGTGATGACACGACCTTCAGTGTCCTTTATGTATGCATATCATTAGACTAAGATGCTCTCACACTAGCAAAGACATTCACCTCATGCAGAGACATTATTTTACTTTCCTTCCCCTAATCACATGGGAAGGAAACCAAAATTACAGGTTACAGCTCTCTAAACTAACCACCTGTTAGTTATCACTAGCTTTTTATTTTGTACTTTTATTTAAAAGGGACAGTACACATTACTTAGCACTTCAGTTCACTGTGTAAATATGTCACGTTTAGTTATAAGTGCTCATTTCTATATGCTATCTCTGGCAGTTCAAAGGTATAAAATACATAAAAAAAATAAATAGAAATAAATAAAAAAAAATCAGAACTTAATAAAAAAAAGACTCTATGCGCCTGATCTTGAAAAATTACAAATAAGGACAGCTAAATAGGCAAAAACTTGCACATGCAGTAAGTTAGTGGGTTGGGCGTGATCTACAAAGATTGAATTTGGAAATTGATTGACACAAATCTGATTCTGGTTAATTGCATTTTGGGTGGTAAGTCATTACATTTGTATTCCCTCCTTCTACAGTTTCGTAATTTCTGAAGATCACCATATATATGCATATTCATGAAGGCAAACACGCTTTATGGATTGCGGCTGGTGTGCTGGTTGATTTTGCGGACGCAATCTTGTTTTGCGTGTTGTTTGTAGATCAAGTTTGCACCTGTTTTTGTACGTGCAAACCTTTGAAAGATCAGAGCCAAAGTGAACATATCGTTCTTACATGGTTGCTACTACCGTTTTTTTGTGGACAGTATGTCCTCCCTAAACAACATGCAATTATCAAACCTTATAAATTGCTAACGGTCTTTTTTTCATCCATGCTCACAATTGCTTCTACGATTTTCACCACTAAATTATTTGCTAAATTGTGCTGGGGTCAAAATTTCAACACAAGCTATCATGGGTCCACTTGATGTTGTGACAAGATTATATCATTTTCATCTTAATTCAGGAAACATAAATAATTGGAAAATACAATTGTTAGTAAATTTGATCCTTTTTGATGCAGGTCATCAAAGAAGAAGAAATACCTCAACTGGTCCAGCTAAGGGGTTTAGCTAGGAATGAGTTGACTTCTGCAGAATCAGCTGTGAACTCTCTCTTTGTTTCTTGTTGGTGTGAGATTGAATTCCTAAATGCAAAGTCAGCAAGCTAACGCATCAGCATGACATGTGTGGAATCTCCGTATATTTAAAGCATCAATCCAGAGACTAGTTGATTATCTTGGGAATCGATTGCAGTCCAAAAGATTTGCGTTGAGGATAAGTGAATTCATTTCACCAGACACACACGGACATGGTGTCAAATAATACAACATGGGTTATTCAAGAGCTAATTTGAATGTAATTTGATTTAATAGAATATTGTCCCCAGAAATACAATATGCATCACCCTGTCATGTATAGAAACAAGAAAACACACCCAGGATTTGAAGGGTTTACTCTTAAAGTCTAGATGGTCTTTACATTTTATGTGCTCCAACTAGTTTGTGCAAGTGCATAAAGCGTACTGATGTGCTGAAGGGTTCTGTACAGAGTGCAGAATTAACTTTGCAAACCAGTACCTGTGTTTTCTGCACAGAGTAGACTTTTCCCTCTCTGATATGCAACCTGCTTATGGCAGATTGAGCGACTGGGATGGCTACTTTCTAATTGGCGAGCAGTGCAGTCATACACAGTGTGGGGGTAACAGATGGTAGTGCCAGTGAGCGGCTTTGGATTTGACACCTTTCACTGTAATGTTGGAAGAGAGATTTCCGCAACAGGCTGTGACAAACATCCACACATACAACGTACAAATACAGTATCAGTGAAAATACCTTTAACTTTCAATAAAAAGTTACAATCTGGAAGATATTAGAGCTTACTGATTTGACAACATACCAGGTCTGTGTAATGCCGGCAAAAGGTGTGTTGGGGTCAAGACTGCATCAGAATGTAGTATGTTACCTTTAATGTGATGTCGCTGTCTCATTTACTTATTTATTTATTTATTTATTATCTACAATAACTTTCTCTGTACAGTGTGCATTCCAATGTTCTACCATGTGGTCAAATGATCGTGAGCCGAATTATTCAGAAAGCAGGTCAGGCTGTCAGTTTCACTTTTAGTTGGACGCGTTCTGCAGGACAAACTGAGTGAAACGGCATCACTGTATAAAGACAGAATAATGGTATTGCTGCGTGGTTGCTGTCGTAGTCAAGTCTGTCACATTAATTCTGTAGCAGTGTTTCAGATTTGCATCATGCATGGGATGTGAAACTTGTTGCAGTCATGTGTAGGAATTTTGTCTAAAAATTGCAGCACTCTGACTCATCTAGTGATCAAATTGTGTGTGCTAGGTTCAGTTGCATTGTGAGGCAATTCCAGAATTTTATGTTCCCATAGCATCATGGAATGAAAGGCATATATGTAATAGCATAATTGGGATATAATATTTTGCTTTCTATTCAGCCGGATAGCCTTATCATAATAACAGAGATATAACAGGTTTTTGTTGTTATGCAGCCTTTCATTGTTTAACTCGTATGTCACTCAGTCAAGCATTCAAAATCAACCTGTCATAAGATCATCTTGATAAAATGTGTTCCTTTGACCAGGAGAGAAATAGAGTTTATTTCTTCTTTTAATATATCATACTTTTTGGGTCACAGGGTTTCCGACAGGGTATTGTAAGCCTGGTGGGCTTCACTTGTTCCCCCACCAGGCCAAGCATTGTCTGGTATTTTTTATTTCAAATTTTATATATATATATATATATATATATATATATATATATATCTGTTTGCCTTTTTTAAGACTTTAAAGTTGGTGTTTAGATATTGTAATTGTTTCCCAATTACACATAATTACATAGTAATATTTTCAAATTTCCTGTCTACTTCAAATATTTTTCCTCTAGACTTAGCCAGTTTAACCTTTGCAAAGTTTGCAAAGGTTAAACCAAATAAGTGTCTGCAATGGGTTAAAAAGGCAAGATGCAAAGATTTGCTTACAAACTGCAGTAGGGAAAATACATTCAGCAATTGTACAATTCAAATATTGTACGTTTTTGTGTTCTTCCTAAGTAGTTTTTACGGGGATAATGTACCCAGTTAATCTGGAAACGTCAAATCAAGTCTGATGATCCCATCTCAATGTTTCTCATTTTCACTGATGTCAGACTTTCAGCACACCAACTTCTTTTGACCCAATTATTTTTTATTTCGGCAATTTGCATATGAATGTCAAGTATCAGATACATGTGCACGCCCTGCAAAACACTGCAATTACCCATGCAATTCCATTCTTTGTCTCTTTTCTAATTCGGTGCTCAGTGGAGCGCTGCTTCACCCCTCTTTATCTAAACTTCCTTCTCCACAGAGCCGGAAACAGGAGCTTTCCAGAGAGGAGCAGGGTCCGTCTATAAAGAACCTGGACTTCTGGCCAAAACTCATCACTCTTATGGTATCTGTAATCGATGAGGACCGCACAGCCTACACACCAGTCATTAATCAGTATGTACTTCTTCATTTTATTTCACTTTACTTTTTCTTTTCCTCTTTTTGCCAAGGCATCCAGTCATTGATTAGTATCATATTTAATCAAATACGTGTTCAAACTGCATTTAGGTCGATGCCAATGTGTTTTCTGGGTGAATAGTAATCTCATTTGGGTTTAAACACCTTTGTCAATTTCACCTGAGATCTGCTGAATACTTCCTAAATGAAAAAAGTATATAAAAATGGATAAGTTGGTAGAATATTGTGACATGTTTGGCCGCAGGGCCAAACTTGTCACTAAATGTTACCATATGTGTCCGATTTTCTTTTTACTATATGATTAGTAAACTAAAGAACAGAAAATGTCACTCTGAAAAAAATAATATATATAAATAGGCTTGTCACAATAACAAATTTTACTGGCCAATAAATTATCCCAGAAGTTATTGCGATGCATGATTATATTGTTGTTTTGAGACCATTTTCAAGTAACATAATGCTAATGTCATAATGACGCAAGAATGAATTATCAAAGATCAATAAACTGTCATTTCTAATGAACATTTAACACTGGACCTATAAGACATTTTAAATGCCAAAATAAACAAACAAAACATCAGGAACAACAAATAAAATGAATTATAAAGTCTTTATGAACAGACTTTATGAACTTCATAAAAAAGGTCTAGTTGAACCAGACTGAAGGATTTTGTCGCCCAGTTTTGGCTAAAAAGAGAGAGAGAAAAGCTATAAATAATGCAAAAGGAAATTTCTTTTCATTTATGATGCCATTAATCGATTTATTGCTTATTGCAACGGGCCTACGCACAATCTATATTGCAAGGGGCACAGACTGGTAAAGGTGGTCCCATTTTTATTAAACAATGTTCTGTGGGAAAAAACCTGCATTCTGACATCCATATGGATATTACTGCAGCAGTCGTCACCTGCAACGTATGACAGAAAAGAAATAGCTTAAAGAAATCTGAGCTGATCCCATGGACTGTGTGCCACTCCAATACCAATCTGATGGGATATGATGGGATATGATTGAATCTGCGGGAAATGGGTTCAGCCCACAGAGACGGAGCCTCGTAAACCACAGGGCCAAAAGGAACCCATGTTAATATCCTGACTCTATCAGATGCTTTATTACACCTCTCTTATCTTCGTTGCTAATTCTCCAACTCCCGTCTGGCGTGTTTTGGTGGCGACACTCTCAGTACTGGGTCTGTTGTTAAAATGTGATGGCTGATGGTCGTATGGTATCATCGCGTTAAAGAAACATGGCCAACAACTGTGTTTCTCTTCTTAGCTGGTTTCCAGTTACTGCCTCTTTTTAGAGCTGAACTATTCCTCTACAGATTTGATCCGATCCCATTATCGGTTTTAGAACTATAATAAAAGAAGATGTAAAACTAGTAGTAAAAACTCCCCAGCTTCCATGAGCATTCGTTAATTATTTATATTTGGAGCAGAGTTGAAGTCGCACCATGTGTGTGAGAGAGCAGTCGCTGTAAAACAGGGTTTTACTGGCTAAGATGAAATGACCTCAGTGTTCTGAGAGTTTTGCCTGTCATGTTTGCGATTGTCAAAGCATTTCCAGTAGCAACATGTTTCACGGCAGACACGAGGCTGCAGCTCAGTAGGATAAAACAGAGCATTTTTCGGTAGCTTCGTTCGTTTGGTGAGAAAAAACAAACTCTGCCTAGAAACCTCGGGCTCGATTCGGTTGAAATGAACTCTGGCGCGGTTTTGAAAGCGTATGTAGATGCAAGCGACCTGGATACCACTCCAACAGCAGGAAGTGAACGATAGCGGCAGGGCATTCTGGGGTCAACAGAGACAAAATAAATGCGCGAGTCTTGCCCGACGGGGAAAAATAGCTTGTGATCTTCAACTTGAGATAAAAGAGAAATTCTACAACCGCTAAAATTTGACTCCACTCCATTTTTGTTTAGATGTTGTGAAGAGGGAAGTTGCGCTGGTCTTCTTCGGAGTTTTCTCTCTCATTTCCTTCAGTAGTTCTTGGTGCAGCGCCACCACCGGTTGTTCAAAGGGTTTGGATGGTTTGACGCAGTGCAGTGTCGAAGCAAACCGCCCCTGCTGAAAATGTAACAAAATGTTGCAATGTTGGTTCCCAATCCAACCGAGTCTACCAAACTATCAGGTGTGAAAAAAGCCCTGAATCAACAGCAGACATTTTAGAACACCCTCTTACACCCTAATTCTGTTATGTTTGTTAACGTTTTGTTTTAATGACATGGGAAGTTATCAGGTACATAACACTCTCATGTTACTTTCCTGCAAATCTTAACACTTCAAGACTTCCGAAAATTCCCAACATAAACTGTTCCAGCTCTTACATATCCTGTACCCCAATGTCCCATCTACACCGTGTTCCAAATTATTATGCAAGTGATTTTCTTTAATGGTCAGTGCAAATGATGGTCAGTATAATTTTCAAGTAAACAGTATAAATCAAATTTTACTGAACAAAGCTCCCCATGAGAACAGTATTTTTTTTCAAAAATAAAAAACTCAAAATGTTCCAAATTATTATGCACAGCAGATTTTCTAAACATTTTATGGATTATAAAGAACTGCAAACGGTCATTCTTTGAATGTGCAGCATTAAGTGGTCAGATGCACTAAAATCAAAAGCTATTTCATCAAATACATCTTAACAGACAGAGTTACATGTTAACATAGAACCTTCTTTGATATCACAGCACAATTCTTGATCCATTGAACACAGTGGGATTCCTTGTAGCATTCATTGTGATGCATGAAGATGATTTTGCTACTGAAGGTTCAGCTCTTCTTTTTGAACCATAAAAGAAAATGATCAGTCAGAAAGTCCATCCACTTTACTGAGGTCATTTTCACACCTTCATGGACTCTGAAGGGGCCGACCAATGATTCTCTCCCCATGATTTCAGCCCAAAGCATGACTCCACCACTTCCTTACTGATGTCACAGCCGTGTTGGGACGTGGTGGCCGTCCACCACCAATCCACTACTGCGTCCATCTGGACCATCCAGGGTTACACAGCAGTCATCAGTGAACAAGTCTGTTTGAAAATTAATCTCCATGTAAGGCTGGACCCACTGGGACTGGTTCTGCTTGTGAGCTCTGGTTAGGGGCCCAATAGTAGGTTCATGCACCACAAGCCTCTGGAGGATCCTCCACCTTGAGGTTCCAGAGGCACCAGCAGCTTCAAATCCCTGTTTGTTGCTTAAGGGCATTTTAACAGCTGCTCTCTTAATCCGATGAATTTGTCTAACAGAAACCTTCCTCATTTTGTCTTTATCTGTACAAACCATCTTTGTTCTGAATCAGCCACAAATCTCTTCACAGTATGATGAAAACGCTTCAGTTTTAGTTACATATCTAATGTTTTCATACCTTGTCATACGGCACTACACGATCTGATGATTTTTGGCAGCAGAGATCCTTTCTCTTTCCCTTATTGCTTGAAACCTGTGGCCTGCTTAATAATGTGGAACATCCTTCTTAAATAGATTTCCTTTAATTGAGCTCACCAGACAAACTAATCAACCAGCTCTCTGAAATTAATTATACTGATTCAAAGAGCCCTGACACACAATACCATCTATAAATTTAATAGCACAACAAAAAATTTAATCTTTATGACGCTTAAATCCAACTTGCATAATAATTTGCAACACGGTGTATATTCTTACACTTTATGCAGACAAGTTAATTTTGCTGCTAATTATTTAACTTCTGGTCCTTTATCATACATAGAACAAAACTTGATGCTGCAATATTAATTGTGAGTCTGACCTGGTAGCAGGCATGCGTTTGTGCCGTCGGTCGCTAATTGCAAAACATGTTTCATTTTCCAGTACAGACCAGCTGATCGCTGGTCAGGGCCCATCAGGCTATAAATCATCATATTCAGGTCACCAGCTGATTTCTCAAGGCAACTCTAAAAATAATCTTGTAAACGGAAGGGGGGGGGGAAAAAAAAACAAGCAAAAAAATGTTTCCTGTTGCAGGGAAAAAAGCTTGCCGTATTCGTATGGTTTGGTGTAATATGATAAACGATTTACATGGCTTGGGAAAAAAAACTAAACATTAAAATGTAGCACGTTTGAGTCCCTCGTACACATTCGCAGCACTGCTCTTTTTTTTTTCTTCTCGCTGATTTACGATGCTTATTAGGCCTTTGTTTATGCCTTGAGCTTTCCTCTCCTATACCAGCTAATGACAGCCTTGCAATATTCATGCTCAGTGTCTCCACCTTTTTTTTTGGGTCAAGCTGAAGAGTGACAGTGAGTGTGATGTTTTCCTTTTTTTTGTTTTTTTTGTTGTTGTTTTTTTTTCCTCCACAAACTTGCGAGTGGACTTGTTGCCGTTAAATAATAGGCTCTGCAGCCAGAGGGAAATAGCTGTCAGTCTGCTGCTCTCTGCTGAGAATATTTATGTGGGAACAAAGCCGCTGGAAATTTGAGGCAGTAAACTGATCCGCAGAATTGATCTCATGATAGGAAATATGAAATAGAATGCTGTAGTTGTTTTTCAAAGTTAAAAGGAGAAGAAGAAGAAGAAGCATGCCGGGATGTTCTGAGAAAAAAAAAAAATAATTTTCCTGCAGATAATGCTTCTCTCCAGCAAAAAGTAAATTGTGAAGCAATCCCAAACATGTGCACTGACTGCAGATTCATATTCATTTCCACTATAAAGCCTTTTCATTGCATGCTTCAGTCATAATATGCCTAAGCGGGTGCATGACGAGACTGAGGAATAATGTCTGAAAGCAGAAAGGTTTTCGAAATGGTAGAGGAAGTCCAACGGCAACAGTGACTGGCAAAACTAAATCTAAATTGTTTAAATTTTGTTTCATAAGAAGCTCAAACTTTATGTAGTTTATTTGGATTTTAAGCGGCAGCCTATAAAAATGCAACGCATGATTGGCAAGTAGTGGAAAGTTGACTCAGATTTATGTTTTTATTTATTAATAATATTTGTTATTGTGACGTGTTTGTGTGTCTAGTGTCCCTGAATCAATAAACCAGAGTCAATAATTCAACCACAATTACACCTGTGGATATTTTGGGGTGAGTCTCCGTGACAATAAAGGCTTTTCCAGTCTTTCTTTCTAACATATCTCAAACTTTGTCAGGTTGGGTGGAGAGGGGCTTTAAAGAGACCTCTTCAAATCGATCTTCATATTTAGAATTTGAGTTAAGTCTGGATTTTTATTGGGTCACTCCTTCCAACAATGGATTTGAGCGCTTCCACAAGAGGTGCGCCGCTTCTAGTCCTCCTGTCTACACACTCTCCCTCGGCCGATTAGCACTACGCTTGACCGACTGGCAGGTCAGTTCAGGTGAAAGGCCGCCTCATGGTAGATTTGAGGTTCTGCCGTCTTTCCTCGCACTTTTTTTTTTTAAGAGATGCGTTGACTGATTCCTCTTGAAGGCTTGAAATATTAAAACGTCTCATAACCCTGCTGTACATTTGAATACAAATGTACAACACAGTTTTCAGACCCTTGTTCAAACAAATGATAACGCGTCGGTTTGAAGGTTGTGTTTTTAGATGGCACTTTAATGGCACTTTCTGTAGACCGTATTAAAAAATCTAATTTCCGGTAAAATACCGGCATCTGTAGTTGCCAGAACTTTACTGTATTTCTACAATATTTTACCATAAATGTTTCACTATATATTTTTTTTCCCCATATGACTTCTATTGGATGATTAATCTTGCATAAGGATTTTGTCCTTTTTTGGCGGGGGAGACACTTCGTTTGCTGTACGACACAACATAGTCTCCATAAAAAAGTGAAATATTTCCAGATAAAATCACCATCTTCGGGGGTGGCTCGGTCATCCATAAATGTCCTCCCATCACTTCGCCAGGCCACGGATAATTAAACCGACGACATCTCGCGTTCAAGCTTTGACTGGAAATCCATACACATTCAAAACAGATTACTTGCCAATTAGGCTGCCGCCGTCTCTGTCTGTCCCTTACAGCCTTGATGTTTCCTCCCACACTTGCTCTTGTGTATAGCTGTTTCTTTCCCATTTACCCCTCAGCTCAACCAAAGGTTTTGGGAGTGGCAAAACGAGGGTGGTGGTGGGGTGGGGGGAGAGTACACTGAGAGACAGAGCGACCAAATCCACTTCCACATCTGCTAAGATAGCTGCTGGAAAGTCAGAGGAAGGGGAAGGACGTCAGCGTGATCGTCGCTTGGAACCATGAGGGTGATGGAATTTCTCTCGATCCCGACAGGTTTCCGCAGGAGTTGAACGCGGGGAAAATCAGCGCCGAGATCATGTGGAACCTGTTTGCACAGGATATGAAGTACGCGATGGAAGGTCAGTAAATCTGTCAATTTGTTATCATGCGTGTGTGTGTGTGTGTGTGTGTGTGTGTGCAAGCCTTATGGAGCGAAAGAATCGGATAAAAGAGCTCAACCGAATGGATGTTGGTCAGGAGTGTATTGTGTCAGCTAATTAGCAGCTTTACTGCCATCTCATTTCACTCAACCCTGCTACGGTTTGAATGTGCCACTCTGCTGTGTTCTCTTAATTGGCTGGTGCTGAGAAGTGTTTCTTGTTCTTGGCTTTGTCCCGTATGTGGTCAGCTTTACTGCCTATCTAGATTACACTTCCCCCTACTTATCGATCCCTGCAGAGAAAAAGGAAACTTCTTTAAATCAAGATAAACACTTGATCAAAGGCACAGCGAAAAACTGATCAGACGCTCTGCTTTTTTTCTTTCTTTCTTTTTTTGTTTCCCTTTCTGCGTATTTTTGGGCCTGTGTAGTCCAGCAGCGCTCGTAAGTAATTTTAGATAAAAAAGAAAAAGAATCTACAAAGATGGATGGGTTTTGTGCTTGAGAAAGGGACTTGTGTGAGATTTGTGTTGTTCACTTTAACCCGTGATGAGAGGGTGGCTATTTGAAGCTTCAATGGGTAACAGTTGGGCCGGTAGTCATGACTCACGAGGTTTAAAATCCAAAAATGTGTGACAGAAACGCAGCAGCCATTGCAAGCAGTTCCCCTTGCATTGTGCTGTGTATCATGCAGTTGAAATAATATATTCGATACACTATAAAATGTTGAAACCTTTTATATTCTTCTGAGATGTAATTGAACTAAACAATTTCTGTTTTACTTCAGTAAAACAGAAATTGTTATGTTATTTCTATTTGCCTAATTCAAGAGAAAATAGAGAATTTTAGATTTTCTTTTCTTCAATGTTGGGAAATGTACATGAACTGATATTTTGATGCATTTATACAACTTGAGTTTGCCCAGATAAAGTCACAGCTTTGTGATCTTTCACATCAGTGAGCCTTAAGCACTCTGTAGCTTAAGTCAGCATCTCAAACACACTGCTTGTGTTTCTGTACAGTTTGTGTAAAGACTATTTTGCTTTGGCCGTAGCAATTTAATGCCAAATTCACCTTACATAAAATCCACTTTTTTATATGCCTCTCTCTCATAAGCTTTGAAAGTTAAGTATTGATTTTGTTTTAATGTCGCCATCCCAAAGAGAGCAGGGAATCAAACGCTAAATCTCAAATTGCTTTGCGGCTACGAGAGAGAGAGGGTGTTTCTCTTTTTGTCGCGAGTGTTGACTTTAATCCCTAACTCCTATTTTTTATTTTGTTTTTATCTTTTTCCAAACCCAAACTTCCAGAAGTCGTTTGCCTCCTGAGTTCGGCCTTTTAAGTTGCTCACTTCTGAATGTAACTTTGTTCTACCCCTCAGGCGAGCCACCCAATCAGAGCGTAATGGCTCCCTGTTCACGTGATCAGCGCGTGTTGGAAGCATGATTCCTTACCACTGTCCACAAATTCAAGATGTGACCATTTGCTGCTGTCCACGAGTTCAGCACGTGATCATTTACAGAGGACATTCAATACAGACGATTATCAAAAGACATAAAAAACATAGAAATATAAGGAACCTACATAGAAATAAAGAACCTAGAAATACCCCATTACCATATCACAAGGATGCCTCAGCATCATCTTGGAATATTTACACCTTCTTTTAAAGTCAACCAGCCTATGCACAATTTGGAGACGTGTGCTCCACTCCACGGGGTGCCTTGCACATACTGGCGTCTCTTTGCAGTTGGCCCAGTTGTTTAACAGTATTTATTAGAATAGATTTATGATTCGCTCAAAATTAATTTAACCGTAATGTCCGTAGCAGCCATGCCCGCCGAGTGTGTTTAATCAATTTACTTTGATTGCTGCCAGCCTCGTGTGAGCTTGATGAGGTTGTAGTCTTGGTAGGAGGCCGGCGAAGCTAATCGCTACAGATGAGCTGCTGCTAACAGACGCCTACACTCCACACCTAGGAACAGTGTGTTCCAAGCCATGATACCGCCACAGTAATAAACCCCCACAAAGTCGCAGCAGATGTTGTGTGCATGCAGAAAACAGCAGGGGAATTCTCATTGTTAAGACGGTGAGCTGTTAATGCACCCCGAAAACTTCTTTATGGTTCTGCAGAGAACCTTAATGTTCCGGCGGACTCTTAATGTTGTGCTGACAGGAATGGGAGCTGAAAAGCCCAGAAACCGTGTTGGTTTTTCAGAAAAGCGAAACGTAGTCGGTGATTTGTGGATGTGGTTGTGTTTGATTCTGGTTCTGGAAGATGTTCTGCTAATTTAACTCCTATTTTCTTCGTCGCAAGTTCGCCCTTCGTCGCAAGTTCTTTGCCGACTGAAGCCGGACAGAGAGCGTGATATTTGATGCCTCGATGGGTGCGTAGTGGAAGTGGCAGGAGCAGATCTGTGGTGAGCTTTGATGTTCTTGAAATTGCTATCCAGGCCACCAGGAAATGATTAGCAGAACCAAGCTACCTGCTTGTGGTCGGTGCTCTGCTAAGTGCTTTGCCTTGAACTACAGCGTTGCAACGTTTACATGTCGAGACAGCAAATGAGATGCTTATCGACCCCTACGCCTGCCGTGTTTCCTTGTAAGGTTTTAAACGTAATTTGCTTTAGGTTAGAACGAGAGGGTAGGATTCAGAATGCAGATTGCCTTCTTTTGCGTGTAATTTATGTTTTATGAACTTCGAAATCAGTCAGTGGGAATATTTTAGAGCTATTCTTGCTCCCTCTGCTGCCAAGCTTTAAAAAGATGTTCATTTCCTCTTTGCAGTAGGACTTGGCACCTGCCTACACAGCTGATAATACCAAGACCTGCTGTAATGCCTGTGGTATTGAGTGTTACACTGTTGAACACATGGACACACATTTCAGCAGGTAAACAGTTCAGTAGAAAAGAAATGTGATCCATTAGGTTTTTATGTAATATACAGCTCTGGAAAGCGTTTAAAAAACACTTAAAATGATCAGTTTCTCGGATTTTACTTTTTATAGGTCTATGTTTGAGTAAAATGAACATTATTCTTTTATTCTATGAACTACTGACAACATGTCTCTGAAATTCCCAGCAAATGTTTAGTTTCTATTTGCAGAAAATGAGAAATGGACAAAATAGCAAAAAAAGATGCAGTGCTGTCAGACCTCTAATAACGTAAAGAAAACAAGTTAATATTCTTTTAGAAGCAACAACACTAATGTTTGAACTCAGGAAGAGTTCAGAAATCAATATTTAGTGGAATAACCGGGAGGTTTTCAATGGAGGTCAGTGCAGTGGGCAACAATGGCAAAAATATTTGACATGGGGTGTTTATAGTTTTGTTCAGTATATATTTTTTGTGATACTGAATGAAAGCCTCCAGTTTAGCCCTCCAGTTAAATTATAATTTATTAGGATGCAGATGTATGTATAACATGTGTACATTAATATTTTCTGTGATCCATAGATATGAATTTGATCATGTCTTGTTACTGTGCTGTTAGTCTTGGTTTCTAAAATTATTAGATAACTTCTTTTCTGATTGATGCAATACTTCACAGTGTTTGTGTCACTCATCCTGTTATTTCTATGGTTTATTTCACTCTTCTTGTAGATTTTTCGACCTCTACAACACGAGCTCCGAACCACCTACTGAGCACTCGGTGCATGTTGCTGCTGATCTCATGTAGTTGTGTTATTGCGTCTGCTTTTGAGCTCCGGCGGCCCAGCTTTCAGAGCATTTTCAGAAAAACGAAGCCTAATTGGACTTCTGATTCCAATTTAAAAAAACAACGCCACCACCTCCGAATTACTCGTTGAAGCAACGCAGTACAACAATTTCAAATTTGCGGTATGATGTCTGCGGTGTCACTTCTCTTTGCCGCCAGGGATCATTGTAGAAATTACAATGTAATTTAGTTAGACTGCCTATTTACTAAACTTGTAATTTAGTAAATCAGTGACGAATAACACGGAGAGGGTAGTTCTATCTCTCTTTTTTTTTTTCTTGTCTTTTCTCCCAGTGCATATCTGAGTCAGGGCAGGAGAACATGTGACCACACAGGGTGTCTCTGACTGCTGTCACGGGAGGTTTACGTTGTGTTTGTGTGTGTGTGGTTTGCCCCGAGGGTGTCCGCGTTACAAAAGGAGATAAGAATCATAGATGCACTCAGTCACATATACCCTCCCTCTCGCTCCTTGAGCCCGACTCCTCTCTCCCTGCTTGGCCTCCTCTTGCCTCCACTTGTCATTGCCCCGGCGCGCGCCCACAGTGACACGTGCCAGGAGGAAGACATGACTTGTCATGTTCCTCCGAGGAGCACTTTGAATTACTGCTCATTTCTGGCTTGGCTTGTTGTACTTTCGGGTTTTGATTTGTTGGTTACAGGGTTGCGCGTCTCTGAAGGACAGTTCGACGTCTCGTAAACCCCAACGTGACGCGGCTGCAGACGCGCACTCTCCGAATCGCATCATCGGCTCTGCTGTGAAGGTCTCTAAAAAACCCCCCAAAGGAACAGAAAATGTCTCGCCTAATTGAGTGCATGTTCAATGTTCAGAGGAAATAATGTACGTAATGTTGGAGAATGTGGTGCAGGTTCAAAATATGGAAAGAAAAAAAAAGAAACACTGATCTCAACAATTGTTACAAATAAAAATATACATGGGGAATTTTTTATTATTATTATTATTTTGTGAAATGACTCATAAATCAGACTGAATGTAGTTTTTGTGAAACGTCACAATGTCAAAAGTTGAATTTTTGTAGCATATTTTGAAAAATGCCTTAAGCTAAACAAAGTGCTTTACGGCTAATCTAAAACAAAATAGATAAGACAAAGAAAAAAAATTCCATAAATATATATAGAAAACAGAAAACGGCGAGATACTCATTGCTTTCATAATCCATTGGAATAAAATCCCAAGGTATGAAGACGAGTCTTGAGTCGTGATTTAAGCGTCTCTGCGGTCTGAGCAGCAGCAGGTACGTTAGTTTTGCAAAGTTTTGCAAAGGTCCGGTCACCTTTATTTTTCAGTCTGGAGCTCGGATTATCTAAACGAGCGGTCCGATCCGCTTGACCGGGCCGCTCTTCCATTTTTGTGAACGTTGGGGAAGATCCATTAGGCCTAAACCAGACCAGGCCATGCTGTTCAAAACAGGGATTCACTCAGATTGGAGAAATGTGTCCATGCTTTCAGGAGCTAGAATGAAGATAAGCTGCAGAAATCTGGAATATCAATATGCAAGTCTTGCCGCAGACTGTCAATTGGAACTAGATCTGAACTTTGACTTCGTCCTCTGCGAGACACTGAATGTTTTAGTTTAGGTGCGACGCATTGTCTTTGTTTTTGCTTCTTTTTGGAGAAGTTAGAACTTAATATAACTATGAAGCAGGGTTGGTGTTTGTGCAAAGAAGGAGGCAACAGACAGAGAGTGGGGCGTCTCCACGGGAATCTCTAAACAGATGCTGCAGGAGCCCAGGTTTCCCACAGAATTAGGGGATTTAGGGGAGAGAGAATTACTCTACATAAAAGGACTCCTGAAACAAAACCACTCGGATAGCTCTGTTGTGTTGGTAATCTCTGCGCCACCTCCTGTTTAGAGGAGGTGATAAGCAGTGTATTGTCTTTTCGCCTATTGATCTGATGACCAAAATTGGAAGATCTTTGCCTTGACCTTCTCTGACCAATGATTGGCAGATCAAACTTTGTCCTGCTCAGTTTCAAGGGATTTTGACCTCTTGGGATAATGGAATATGACTTAAAGATATACCGACTGGACGGCGTAGTCTGGGAAACATTCCCTTAGCTTCATACACAAACCGATTTCAGCTGCAAGACACAGACACAACAGACCTGATTTCATTTGTCCTCAAAAATATCAAACCATTTCTCTTCTGGCCAGTGAGTGGGATTTTTTGGCTAATGGTAACATCGACAGCACAGAGTTCTTGACAATATCTTGACTTCACATGGATGTCTTAGTTTGTAGATCTTCTTTATTTAACCCCTTTGTTCTGAAGACCCTCTTGGAATCAGTGCAATTGGCTCCAAATTTGGGGCCAGAGTTTTAAGCTAGCTCTAATCACTCAGTCTTTAGCATTTTGGTTCTTGTTTGACTCATTCAGTTCAAAAATACTTTGGTGAGCCCAAATGGGAAATTAAATGTTGTTGTCACTCATATTAATTCAAGAGTTTTCAAATTGTATTTGTTTTTTATTTTTCTTTCATTAAAAACCTATTCTTTGTTTAGAATTGCCTTACATAGGTATAATTTCTGACACTTATTTAAATGTTTTTCTCTTGCCAGTCAACCTTTTAATTAAAGACAGCTGTTTTTCTGAATAACACCTGGAAACAAACCATTTTAGACACATTTTCAGAGAGAAGTGCACTACAGTATTTGCTGCCTTTGTCCTTAAATAAGGGCCACCACTGGTCCACACTGACTGAACTCAACCCCGTTGTTATTTTCAATACGCACATTTTCAATTAACAATTCAACAAAATAAAATCATTAGCAGGGATCTTGTGGCTACTGTTTTTTCATAGTACCCTACAAGTATTTAGCAAGAATAAATATAGTCTGTATCAATTGTTAGGTTCCATGTTTTTCTGTGTATTTATTTCTAGTTTCCTGTGTCCCTGAGTCTCTGTGTTGTCCTGTCTATCCCCTTGATTAGTTCCCAGGTGTGTCTCGTCCCCTGATTACCTCATGTGTATTTAGAGTCACCTGTGTCTGTCTGTGTTGTCGGGTCCTCGTTGATTGTTGCGTCCCTGAGTCTGCCTGTTTTGTTTACCCTGCTAATTCTGTTGCTACCGGTGTGAGCCCTGGCTTCCGCTCAGCCGTGCCGCCAGAATTTTGTAGATTTATTTTGAAGCTGTTATTATTTATTAAAATTTGCCTTTTCCTCCACTCACCTGGGTCTACGGCGTCTACCTCACCTCACACCACACATTTCATGACAGAAGGACCCGACCACACAGACAAGGTGAGGTAGCGCACCATCATGGACCCAGAAGGCTTGGAGGATCTTACTTTAACTATTAAGGACTATGTGGATGCGATGGCTAAACCTTACGCCGCCTGCAGACGGCTCGGGTTTGCCATTCGCATGGTTCTGGCGCTGGAATACTGGATTCCGCGTCTTCCGCACCTGGGGTTGGTGGAGTTATGGCAGGAGGCAGAGTGGGAACGCCAGACAGCTCTGGCCATCATGGACGGACACCCTCTGCCTCGTAAGTCGGACATTACATTCTGCCGCTCCACCAACCCAGCTCCTGTATCTCCGGAACCGGCACGTCCAGCCGGCGCTTCCGAGGCCGGCGTTCCAGCCGGCGCTTCCGAGGCCGGCGTTCCAGCCGGCGCTTCCGAGGCCGGCGTTCCAGCCGGCGCTTCCGAGGCCGGCGTTCCAGCCGGCGCTTCCGAGGCCGGCGTTCCAGCCGGCGCGTCCGAGGCCGGCGTTCCAGCAGCGCGTCGAGGCCGGGCGTTTCCAGCAGCGCGTCGAGGCCGGCGTTCCAGCCGGCGCGTCCGAGGCCGGCGTTCCAGCCGGCGCGTCCGAGGCCGGCGTTCCAGCCGGCGCGTCCGAGGCCGGCGTTCCAGCCGGCGCGTCCGAGGCCGGCGTTCCAGCCGGCGCGTCCGAGGCCGGCGTTCCAGCCGGCGCGTCCGAGGCCGGCGTTCCAGCCGGCGCGTCCGAGGCCGGCGTTCCAGCCGGCGCGCCCGAACATTCATCATCCGAGCCTCTAATCACCACGCCAGAGACCGCTCCAGCTACAGTACCCATGGTGATGGGTTTTCAAGCGGCCCGCCTGTCTCCAGGACGACAGGTGGCGCGGGTGTGGGCTTTTTTAGTCCCTCCTAGCCAGTCCCCCGAGCCTCCTAGCCAGTCCCCCGAGCCTCCTAGCCAGTCCCCCGAGCCTCCTAGCCAGTCCCCCGAGCCTCCTAGCCAGTCCCCCGAGCCTCCTAGCCAGTCCCCCGAGCCTCCCTCCGCCCAGCGCCCGAGCCTCCTAGCCAGTCCCCGAGCCTCCTAGCCAGTCCCCGGAGCCTGCCCTAGCCAGTCCCCGAGCCTCCTAGCCCCCGTGGGCTCCGCCTTCAGCGCGCGCGGCCCCGGACCTGCCCGTGGGCTCCGCCTTCAGCGCCCGCGGGCGGCCCCGGACCTGTGTGGCTCCGCTTTCAGCGCCTGACGGCCCCGGACCTGCCCCTGTGAGGGCTCCGCCTTTTTGCCTCCGCCCACCCTGTGGGTAGTTTTTCGTTGTTTGGACTCTGGCCTCCTTCCAGCGCCTCCGCCCACCCTTGTTGTGTTTTGAGTTTTGACACTTTTGGGCTGCCTTGGAGCCGCCTTTGAGGGGGGGGTACTGTTAGGTTCCATGTTTTTCTGTGTATTTATTTCTAGTTTCCTGTGTCCCTGAGTCTCTGTGTTGTCCTGTCTATCCCCTTGATTAGTTCCCAGGTGTGTCTCGTCCCCTGATTACCTCATGTGTATTTAGAGTCACCTGTGTCTGTCTGTGTTGTCGGGTCCTCGTTGATTGTTGCGTCCCTGAGTCTGCCTGTTTTGTTTACCCTGCTAATTCTGTTGCTACCGGTGTGAGCCCTGGCTTCCGCTCAGCCGTGCCGCCAGAATTTTGTAGATTTATTTTGAAGCTGTTATTATTTATTAAAATTTGCCTTTTCCTCCACTCACCTGGGTCTACGGCGTCTACCTCACCTCACACCACACATTTCATGACATCAATAACAGTGACTGATCAGGGGTCTCATGCATAAAGCGTGATGCGCATGCGCACAAAATTGTGCGGCGCCATATTTTACGCAAAAGTTGGCATGTATAAAAATTAACTCTGCGTCTAAGTTTGCGGAAATATACGCGCACTTTTTTGAAAATGTGCGGAAGCCACGCAAACATTTTCTGTGAACAATATCAAACTCCAAAGCATCAAAACTCACCTAAATACACTGAAGTCTGACGCTTCTTAGTTTG
This sequence comes from Gambusia affinis, assembly GCF_019740435.1. NCBI lineage: Eukaryota > Metazoa > Chordata > Actinopteri > Cyprinodontiformes > Poeciliidae > Gambusia > Gambusia affinis. The sequence continues at coordinate 26,235,034 of NC_057869.1, read as the reverse complement.
ATATTGTCCACCGAAAATGTTTGCGTTGCTGCCGCACACACATTGTTTATACGTTCAATGTTATTTAGACTTAAGAAGCATCAAACCCGATGTTTTTTATGATTTTAATATTTTTTGAAACTGAACCACATTTATCCTCGGACAATAAGTTAACACGCACACAAAATAAAGAAAATAAAAATAAAAGTATGTGAAAACCTCACTCAAATGTAAATAGTACTTTTTCTCAGTTTTTGTCACATAAAGATGTAACGCATTGGTCCGTGCGCCGAAGCGCATGAAATGCATATACGGGTCATTTCAGTCTCACTAAAAGAAGAAAACAGGGTTGGATCAGCAGATTAAGTCAAATCTGCTGATTAAAACTAATCAACAGGTTTGATTATTTTTTAGGTGATCAAGGTGTGTAGACAATCACACGTATATAAAGGTAGCTGCGTAAAGGTGAGTCGTGTAAATGTGGAGCGCTTTGGCTCACATGGAGAACATCACCAGAACATCAGAGGGAGCGATTGATCATATTGATCTGCTGGGAAATGTTGATGATGAGCGTTTAGATTAATCCAGACTGATCATCCTGGAGCTCTGAGCAGAACTTAAAGAGCCAGCACCGGTACCAGCACCGGTACCGGTCCAGCTGCAGTCTTCCTTCAGTCGAGTCGCCCACTTTGTGAATGCAACTTATGGACATGAAGCATTTAGAATAAACGTCCACATTCCCACTCAAAGGACTCTCTGACTCCGTCTTTAAATCCCGGCTGAACGCGCTGCTGTTTCAAACAGGCATTTGAAGGATCTCTTCGTTTTTATTTATTTATTTTTTCTTTAAAATGTATTTTTATTTTTGAGGTGACATTATGTGTCCTGAAAACACCTTTTAAATAAAATATCATTCTTCTTATTATTATTATAAATACTTATACTGCTCCGAACAAGGACGTTGCCATGGTTACTGCTTCACGTGGTGGCAGACTTCCGGGTATTTCTACTAATTTACATATGTATTATTGAGGCGACAGGGCGGACCAGCAGCTGCGCTCAATTTCCCACAAATTGGGATTTGTAAAGGAAATGTGCGCAGCCACGTGCGTGCGCACGGCTTCATGCGTCCTAATTGTTTTTGTGCGTTGCACTTTTCAAAATTTTTCCGTACGCCAAGTTTTAGTGTGAAAACTGCACACTCTATTATGCATGAGGCCCCTGGTTAATGACATTCAGCTGATATTGTTTTTAACAAAACTGCATGACTGATAATATAAGAGTTATTATTTTTCTGACCTCTCAACATTCATTCACAAATCAGTTTCTTACCCTCCATAGTCATTCATATTTGTACCTCAGATAATATAATAAGATGCCGGTAAAATAATTGAAACCAAAGGGGACGTTTTTCTTCACTCCCACGTGAATAAATGTACAATGTTGACTATTTGAGTGACAACCTAAGAGATCTTTTACAAGTGCCCTCTCTCACTGCAAACTGGTGTTGCATTTTGCATGCAAGCCAGGCGTTTTGTCACACATAAACATATATTTATGGTAAACATGTAAACGCATATATATTGGGCTAGTTCATGTCTGGCTGCGTGTGTCGTGCCGTGTCTTTCGCACGAAGACAAATGGAAAAGAAGAAAAAAAAAAACTCACAGTGACCTGTTTACATAATAGGGCACACAAGACTGTCAGAGCGGCTGACAGAAAGCCTGAAGGAGGTGGGCTGGAATGGTCCTGCTTTGTTCCTCTGTAGGCATGTTTGTCTGCGCATTTGTTCAAGCGTTCAGTTCTACATGAATGAATGAGAATAAAAAAATACAAGGGAAAATGTGTGTACGTCTGGGCTGTGCATGCACACACAAGGTCGCGGATCACCTAATGAAGTCTTTGATGCATCCTCTGCTTCCTGCTCCGAGGCCTTTCGAGCCGGTGCCGATGCAGAAATGGGTGCTGCTAATTTTAGAATCTCTTGAATGTGTGACGGAACGTGCAAATGAGAGAGGTAGCTGGGTAGACAAAAAAAAAAAAAGAACAAAAAGTGAAAGAGGGTTTATCGGCGACGGAGTGATGGGTCTTTATCAGAGCTTATTCTGTCGTTCGTTCAGCCACGGTGTCATAGAGTGCGGTTGCTAGAGGCGGTATGGAAGAACAGAGATTAATGTTAATGAACTGGGAAAGCTTGCGGGACTTTTCTTGAGGAAAGCAGATTGGGAACCACGGTCAGGGTAACGGCAGAAACCAGAAAGGAACAACAAAAAGCAAGGCGTTGAAATACAGAGGAGGACTGAAGAGTGATGTAAAAACCAAGTGAGTCTAATAAGGGGAATGCTAAACAGCTGAAAGAAAGTGGTAGGCATGGTAACTGAGAATACACTCAGAAAGAACCAAGTTAAATACAAAGTAAATTCAAACTAAAGGGGAAGAAAATGCCAGGAGAAATTAGCTACTATCGCTAGACAATGTGGAGAATATTCCCTGAGATGCAGGTAACTTTCACCATGGCTATCTTTTCTTTTTTTTCCCCCACCAGGGGGTCTTTTTGTGGGCTCTGGTGTCCCTTATACCACAGTAGGCTGACAGGAAAGGGGGAAACAGAAGGGGGGAGAAATGCGGCAAGTGTCGTCGGGTCCGGGAATCGAACCCGCGACGGCCGCGTCGAGGACTGAGGGCCTCCAAACGTGGGGCGCGCTAACCTCTATGTCACCGGAGCACGCCCCATGGCTATCTTTTCTGTACTAAATTTATTACCAGACTGCTTCACTGCCAGGTCTTTCAGGAAGTGTCTATTAAATCACAGTCAGAGTAATACTTTAAAAATAAGTAAAAAAAGAAAAAGCAAATAGGACTGAATGAGAATACAAGTTTATTTTGCCATCATGCAGAGTAAGAATGATTGTAAGCACGGTAAGAAAAAAAAATCAAAAGCTCATCTCTAAAGCAGACATGTCCAGGAGAGATTGCTGCTTGCATTTGTTTTGTTCTCTGAAATCAGATCTTGCAGTTCAACAATAATTCCCCTGAAGTTAAAATTGTGTTGGGGAAACTCAGACCAAATTCCAACCAGGATAGATATCCAATATGACTGCTTTACACATATTTTGGTAAAAAGTAAAAAGTAAAAAAAAATATATCTATCGGTATTATCTGTGAATATGTTTCATGTGTATGTAACTCGATAGGATTAGCTGAAAAAACAGAAACAAAGTCGAATAGTTGGCACCAGAAAAATGAGTAAATGCTTCCAAAGTTGAACGCAGTTAAAAGATTTTCCTTAAAGATATGTAATTCTTGTACCATTCATTATTATTGGGGGAATTTAAAATTGTGCGTTCATGAGGTTGATTGACATCGCTAAGCCCCTCCTCCTCGGATCTGATTGGTTGTTCCCAGCACAGGGAGGAGATGGGTCTTTTCACAGATGATCCGTCTCCTATTACACTGTGAAGACATGGTGACAGCATTAACACATATAAAATGTATATATTTATATATTACAAATAAAAGTTACAGACAGCAGCTGTAAAGAGTTTTATACATTTGAACCAGGGACGCCGACAGTTTTGAATGGTGCCACGTATCTCAACAGATTTAAATTGTAATTCTTCTTGGAAGTTTTCTCAACAAGAAGACGAGTGGCAGCGGAAGTGTTTTACCGTACACAGTGTATATCCTCCTGCGGCAGTCTCTGGGGCACGTCATTAAAGCAGCAGCGTTTCAGCAGCCCATTAACTCATCCTCACACACAGAGTAGTGCCTCACTCCATAGAATATTTTTGATTGAATATCAATAATGTAACTGTGCAGTGGCAGATTTGTGTCCACAGAAAGCAGTGCCTACAAGGCTGGGGCCGGGCTTTGGTTTTAATGCTCCCGTTCCACTTCTTTGTGCCGAAGCCATTATATCAGCGGAGTTTATGAAGCACTGACGTGTCATTTAAGCCTTGCAGGTGCTGCAGTTAGTTCGCTCATGGAGACTTCATTAATTCTTTATAAATCTTTCCGGTAAATCTAATAAAGTCTGTCAATCTGCTGAGAAAAAAAACAAAAAAACAGGCTTTATAAAATATGTCTCTTTATAACCTCATTGTTAATGAAAATAAGTAATCCATTTGTCACATGACGCCTCTTTTTGAGGGTGTTTTTTTTTTTCTTTCTTTTTTTTCTTTGCGTTAACAATAGCGACTTGCACGTTTGCTTACTCATAAATTCATTATGCTTCTGTTGAGTACCAGATGTGGGGCTCGGTGTCTCCTCGTGTTCCCCGCGCTTCAGCTGAGCCGTGTCAGTAGGCCCTCGCGATGCTGCTAAGGAGGAACCACGCGACAGAACTGGGTCAGAAACTAAAGATGAATGAATTATGTCACAAAGGAAACCTGGGCTGCCACGGGGAAGCAACTCTTTTTGCTCAAGTCTTTTGTCTTAAGCAAATCTGTCCAACCTCGAGCTCCCGTAAACGTATTCATCGAGCGGTAATTGTCGGACGGAAGAGCCGCGGCGGCGTTGCAGTTCATCATATTATCCACGGCGTTTAAATCAATGAGGCAGAGAGTGCGTGAGCGTCCCCTGTGAGCCTGTCAGTCCCCGCGGGCCGCCTCACACAAGATGACATCCTCACCAGGGATCTTGAGCCGACTCTTCCCCTAGGACAGCCCGCAGAGTTTAGCACCGGCAGGGCGGCCGCTAACACACACACGCATCGGTCTGTGAGCGGACAGATTTAAGCGTTCAAGCCTACACACATACATACCGGAACAGATGGAGGGTCCAGATTTTAGCACAAACAATAAAGTGATTAAGGTGCAGTCTTACTGTACTGTTTCATCATGCATGGTTCTGGTAATTTACATACACTTATCCTTGATAACACTGATGTCATGTTGGAAATAAGTAAACTGGCTTTGTACTTTTTTCTTTCTTCTTTTCTTTCTTTGTTTAAGAATGGCTTCATAAGAGTATATATAATTAACACATATACATGTAGAGCTTTGGGGAAAAAAATAAGAGACCACAGCACTTGTTGTCTTCTAATTATTTGAGGTCTGAGAGCACTGCATCTTTTGTGTTATTTTGACTGTTTCTCATCGCCTGCAAATAAACACTACAATTTCGCTTGGGATTTCAGAGACATGCTGTTAATTTTTCATAGAATAAGAGAACATTGTTCATTTTACTCAAACATACACCTACCAAAATAATGGATCATTTCAAGTTGTCTCTGAATTTTTTTTTTTTACAGTGTTGTGGAAAAAATTAATTTTACCAAGCACTGTCAGGTGAAATCACTCAACCAGGTTTACTCATATATTGCGCACAATACAGAGAGCTTGTAGGGCAATCAGTAATGAAGCAAGTCTAGATGAAAAGCATCACATGAGTTTTATACCAAGGATAAGGAATTTAAAACAAGAGACCAGACAGTCTGGTTCTGATGCAGCTGTAGAAAACAACTCCTCTTTTCTTGTACATGTAACCCAAATAGTTCTTCTGGTGAGAGTTCACAAGCATTTCATATAACATGATCAGCAGATGTTAACTTGTAGTAATTTTCCACCACAAGACCACTTTGTCAGTTGAAGCAATAATAAATTTTTTCTGAAATGTAACTAAGTAATAAAAACTTAAAGCTGCAGAATGTAACTTTGAATAAACTATATATATTTTATTACATATTTATTGAAACTGTCACTTATGTATGTATGGAATGAGACAAATATTGTGCAAATGAACTTGAGCTCCTCTCTGTGCTTCCATTGCTAACTAAAAACAACCAATCAAAGTCAGGAGGCGGGTCTAAGCGCTGTCGATCACAAGATTACATGATGCTGCTCATCCACCCGGGTTTCCCCCTTGCTCTCTGCTACTTTAGCAAATCCTGTCATGAATGCTCAGGCTAGTTAGCATAGCCACCAATAACAATGGATAAATGTTGCATTAGCACAAGTAGGAATAATTTTGCCTTATGTGAAAAGAAGAGTGATTTATTTCTTTAATTTATTTATTACTATAATTGTTTTTTATTGAGAGTTTGACGTTGCACAGATAATGTCAGTCTAAATGAGGTGAAATCAGAAAGCTCTTATGCCATTTCCAAATTTAATGTTGCGTTAACAACAGACGGTTGGTGAAAGGCAGAGATCTAAAAACAAAATTGAGTTTTGTTCTGAATTATCACCATCTGCATGCAGATTCTGTACCACTTTGTCTTTCTGTGAGATTTTGCATCATTTACATCTTGCATTGAGCATGAATGATAAAACACATTTCAAGGAAAATACAAGTGCCGACAGCTTTAAATCGCACACACATTAAAACATGCACAAAAGTGGTGCTTTGCAATATTTATTCTTTCTTTTTCTCTTTTTTTTGTGACAGTTTATGTGAAACCACCAGGCAATCTCTGGAACCTGGATTTGCATAAATCACCGCTGAAGTTCTCATTAATATGAATGGAATAGCTTCCTACAATTACAGCTTTCCAAAGACAAACACCTTCTCCTACAGAGTTAAATATGGTCCAGGAGCCACACTTCATCAATAATCACTGAATAAATTTGTATCTACACCGAGGTCATTTGGAAACTATGGAAATGTTTATATCATTTGTAATAGCCGTTTGAGATGTAAAAGATATAAAAGCAAACCTACTTTCATGGCAAAGTCATCCAGTGCCAGTGCGTTCTTTAGTAGTATTTCTAAAAAACAAACAAAAAAAAACAACTCTCGGGTCTCGTTTTATCAGGTCTCTCCTTTATTCAACAGTCACATTTGGCCAAGTGAATAGGAAATCAAATCTTAGTACTTGCTTTCAGAATATGCCGAGAGCCAATCTCTGTCTCCATTTTCTGGCGAAATAAAGTCATCTCCTTTTTTTTTTTCTTCTATACTAACACATTTTGAAATCCAAAAGCTTCAATTGACAGACTGCCATTACTACAGGGCATTTGAAGCCACCGTATGAGAGGGTTCATTCCTTATCCATGGCATTTATCTGCCATGATGGATTTGTTTATCGAAGGCTAATGGTTCCTTTCTGCCGAACATGGAGAGCCCTCGTCCAGCTTTAATTCGACCCCGTCCTTAACGCCAGGAAGGCGATATGACTAGGAGACAAAAGACAGAAACACTTTAAATAAGAATTTTAATTAGCTTTATATTAAAAATGCATGATCTCCAGAAGTTGAACATGTCAGCATTCATGAATCCTATTTGTTCCAGCAAGTCTTGGAACAAATTTGACTTCAAAGGGGCAGCATTATGTGTCTTATGGCACCATTAAGAAACTGTTACCTTCAATTGTTATAAAAATGCTGCATAATATTAAATATAACTGAAAAAAAAATTTACTTTGTAATTTAACACAATGAAATTGAGCAATTACTTCCTTAAAAACTCCCGCTCTTTCTGAAACTCCGCCTTCAGGAATTCGCTTCTAAAAATCCTCTAATAACGTTTTTCTCAAAAAGTTAGCTTGTACAATGAGCTCGGCACACCGGAATTTCCAACACGTGTTTGCTAATTGATCCTGGCTAGTCTGAAGGAGCTGAGCGGAGTAGACTGGTGCTTGGTGAGGAAACCGCAGCTCAGAGGCGGAGCTTCATCCTCAGAGGCGGTGCTCTGTCCTACCCAGGGGTTTATTTTTGTTTTACAACTGAGTGGTTACCACAGGAAATTTAAGGATTTCTTAAACATGCACGAAAGAATCAAAGCAACAGTCCAGAAATGTTTTTGATGAGGGAACAACATTATAACATAATGCAAAGCTCAAAAATGTTGATTTTTACATAGTGCTACCACTTTAATCTCTGTCAGAAGGAAACTATACAAAGTATCGACGCCACTGGACCTCTGAAGGAATCCTGTTGTGTCTTGTTGTCAGCAGATCTTCTTGTAATGGGATTTGTTTCTCTAGCTTATTCCATAGATTACAAATCTGGAAGAAAAGTCAACACCTCAGATTGTTGTGCTCCAGAAAGCATTCCTTAACCATTCCTTTCTTTGTGCCATGGCTAATCAGACGGCTGAAAAATAATCCACAGCCACCAGATACTACCTGTGTTCATCAAAGTGTACGCGTTGTGTCCGCTTACTTTGGTGATACATGTCAAAATACCATTGTAATGGCCAGACCCAAAGTGTGGCACCCTGATTGGTCTGTGCAACCTCGTGCGAAACAGAGCACACTTTTTCATTCTGACACTTCTCTGTCAGAACCAGCAGTAATTTCTTCAGTGGTTGGAATTAGAAAAGCAGGCAGCACCGAACAAAACACGTGCTGTTCTCTAATTTTCTCTCTCTGACCTGACCTCCGTGTGCTTCCTTTACTTTAGGTGATAGAATGAAGGTGTGTGAAGTCAGAGCTCACTGCAGAAAGGTTGACAAAGTGTTTCGCTTTGTGTGTGTGCGTGTGTGTGTGTGTGTGCTCCTAGGCTGTACATGCAAAGCTAGCAATGCCTGTGTGCTGGCTTACTTATTAAAGTGGCACAGCCACAGTAGATCCTTCGGCGCAGGCGCTGTGTTACACATTCTGCAGCTGAATAAGCGCGCGTCCTTTCCACCGAAACAAACTGGACTCATATTCACAAGGTTTAGGCCACCTGCTCCCTCAGTGACACACGCTAAACCTGTGAATCCAGGTGAGACCTCGGCAATTTCAGCCCAGAGGACTGCTTCGGCTAAGAAGGTTAGGTGCTGATGGGAGCAGTGACATTTGCGAGGATTTATTTTTAAGAAAGCGGATTCACAGTGAATGACATCACTGAAATTTTACCTTTCTACAATGTGCCGATTGCGTCTAATTTTCTAGGTTTTGTTCAAATTTGCTTGATTTGTATTGTTTTTTTCCCCGAGTGGCTTCAATAGTAGTGCTACTCCAGTCAGCCAAATATTACTTATGTTATGGGACTGGCAAAGGCTTGTTACGGCCCCAATCACAGGTTGCTGTCTTTACCCTCTTATCTCAAGGTATTGCTTGAGATAAGAGTCAGGTTCACTGAATCTGAGGCTAAATTTTTTTGCGTCAAGTAAGGATGTTCATGGTGTTGATATTTAGTTCATGCGTGAAGAATCGAGTGGTAGATGAATAGACAGATTCGATCCTCTCGTCCAGTAATGTGATTGCTAGAGAAGCAGATCTATTGTTTTACAACCATTCAACCTTAAGTCATTAGAATCAGATCCCAGACACAGTTTGGTAGGAAATAGTTTCCTCTGTAAAGATCCTGTTTTGTTAGTGATTGGATGTGGAGGTCCATCATGTGGGCCAAGCTCAGAGTAGACACGTCAACCAATTTGTTGATGCGATAAACCTGATCTGGAAGTCAGAAAACAGCCTGGGCAAAAAATGTTACAGCTGACTAGCAAAATGTCATCAGAAAGGTATACGACTACACAAATATGTACAGTACGTTAAAAAAGACCGAGATTGCTAAGCAGAACCACTGGAAGAAGGCACCTGAGCCAGTTCTGGTATGTCTGGTATCTGACCTTGAGTAGATCCATTTGGAGATTTTCCAGGATACTCCATGAGGAGGAGCTCAAACCTGGCTGTAGAAAGTATACATCCTTTTTTGGCCTTGGCCAGAACATGCACTGAGGGGAGATTTTAGTATTTTGCTTCTGTGCCTCTTACCTCAGCAAAACAAAGTAAAAAAAATTATATATATCTAATACAATGATTGGCTCATAGTCTTCTTCATTTTTGGTGGGTAAAAGTGTTGCATTGCACCTTTTGACTGACTTGAGATACAAGTACATTAATAAATACGCATGTGTAAATATTTTCCTTTGAGCTCCGGGTGACAGGCTGCTATTCATCACTGTAAGCACCGAAGCACTTATCGGGATTAAGCAACGCCAGCCGAGGTGCCAGGCTCCGGATTCAAACGGGGCTTTGATGTTGGTGTGGATGCATGTACGGGGTTTATGAACCCTGGTCGTGTTTGTGAAAATGCTGCCTTTATTTCTGCTAATCAAATCCGCGGTGTTGTAATGGCGGAGCGCTAAATTGCACTTTACGCCGTTGGAATTAATAAACGTTTTCCAACGTTATAATTTGACCTTTTCGTATTTAGTATTTTGATCCGGGCCAAGCCGAAGCACACACTGTACCCAAAAATATCAGCGTCTGCATTCTGAATAAAATGCTGTCTGTGCATAAATGTGAAAGAATACCCTGTGCAAGACGGTGAAATAAGATGATGTTCATAGAGTGAGGGGGTTGGGGAGGTGAGTTACCCTGCAGATAGAGGCTGGAGGAATGTTGACCCGCCTCAGGTAAACACAGAGATTAGGACATTTGTTATTCACCTCATCAGTGCACTATGGAAATCATCACTTGTTATTGCTGTTTGCAGACATGAAGAGGCAATGTTCTTTTGCACCCATAAGAAAGCCTTGGTCAGGCTTTCTCCTCCCTTCTGTTCTGCGACACAGAGAGCCTTCCTCTGCAGTAATTTAAATTTAAAACAGAAATTTACTCCCTAATTGTCTGTTTTCCCAACATAAGCCTGATTAATGGCGCTAAGTTTAAAATGTTGGCATAACTCTGAGTGGTAAGGAGCTAAAGTGAATTTTCCTTACTATTTTAATTTTTTTTTTTTAGATCAGACCACGAAGTGTCGAGATTCTTTTTCCTTACTTTGTGTCAAACAGGTTCTGTTCCTCAGAGTGTATTGGACTTAATACACTCATAGTGGCTCCAGTTCAGGAAACCTTCTTGTGCTACATAGCAGTGAACTAAAGTACCGTTATGTTTTAGGTCCACGTTTTGTCATATCGATGTCTCTATTGAGGGATTATTTGTTTGTAAGCACAGCCCATGCGCGCGCAACTCGACTGCAGAAATAGCCGTGCCGGCCTTTGAGCGCTCACTGGTTACCATGGTTACTTATATTTATCTTGCTGTTTTAACAGTAATGCTTTGACATTAGCATGTTGTCAGTCGGTGTATGTCACAGCGTGATGAAATTAGTTAATCTACCAAGCTGACATTAGTGAATGAGAAGCGTCTTCAAAAGCATTAAATGCAGCTGAGCCGAGGAATGACGAGAGAAAACGCTACAAACAATACTTACTAGCAATAATAAAGCAACTTTCTTCATGGTAAGTTAATCGGCTTCCAGTGAGATATGTCAAATCCCTCTAAATAAGACCAACATGGAGAGCAATAACGGCACTGGACTAGGGTTTTCCTAAAATGTAAGTTTTTATTCATGTGTATAAAAAAGGAATTGATATTTAGCATGCGGAGAACAAATAAAATACAACCATTTCTTTCTGTTTTCGGTCACAATTAGGGGGAAAATGAAGATGCAGCTGGATCCATCAAGGTAGGTGATAAACTAAGCCTTCAGGAATTAAACATGCAGCGGGTTGAACAGGAGGCAGTGCAAGGTACAGAGACGACGTGCTAAAAATCCAACCTCTGACAACTACCACATTTTCTACTGTAACACTGCTTAAAACGTCGCCACTTCATCCCTGAACCTGTCTCTTTGGTTTGTGTTGAAAATATTTGCTTGGACTGGGTTTAGTCTGGGGCATCGAAGACAAAGAGGTTCAATATTTAGGCGGATCACACTTTTTCAGAATTCACCTTTTTTTTCTATTTTTTGCCCTTTACCTTCCACGTATGTCTGAAATAAAATCCCGATAATAATAATGATAAAAAAAACAATTCTGGCAGCTGAAATGTGACAGAGCGATTACTTTTTCAAGGTCTTCCAAGAGGAGAAATGGAAACTTCTCGATAAAAGCGGCTATACAGCTTACCTGGGGCGCTTCATCAGATACTGGCACGAGAAGAAAATGTCTTACCTCTTGCAAAGACCCTGTTAACAATAAAACTTACAGCAATGGGATTCAGTGCTATATGAAACCAGCAGGATTTTGTATTATTTAAGTGCCGAAGCCATTTACGTTACAGCTCTGCTTTTTGTGTACCCGCGCTTTACAAAATGGATAATTCCCTTTTGGCTTAAGCTGTGATTCCTATTCAAAGGGCCTCATGGGGTGAGCCTCTCTCTTTAATTTTTATTTAGTTTCTTTAAAATGCCATATTTTCAGTCAAACTGCTGGCGTTTTGTCCCAACCCCCTCCCTTCGTCAAACATCTGTCTCCTGCTGATTGGAGGATAATAACTCTCTCTCTCTCTCTCCCTCTTTTTTTCTTTTTACTTCTTTCCATTCTGAACTACACCAGCGTCTACGCCTCCTGCTCCGACAATGGAAATATCTCAATCCTCACCTATCACCACAGCGGCTTCTGCAAACCAACACATTTTGCTCAAATTCCCAGCCGGATCGGCATCCACCGATGGCGCTTTTTTTTTTGTTGTTGTTGTTTTTGTTTTAACGCCGCTACGACTTTGTCTAAAGAGGCGTGCCATTTCTGTCTCTCCATTTTGTGCTGCTTCGATTTATTGATTAATGCTGTCAGAGTTCCTCCATTGATTGAGAACCAGGCAGCTGCAGTTTTTTTGTTTGTTTTTTTTTCATTGCCACACCCTTGAGAATATTTCCAGTAATTACTTTCCCTCCTTCTAAAAATGTGACAGAGCGGTTGTAGAGCTACTTGAGACGCCGCACATCCTGGGAGCCGTTTCCCTTTGAACTCTTTGTTGTTTCTCATGCTAACTTTCTGAATCACCCTCCATCTGAAGTTCTTTGAACGGATTGCAAATTTATTGTTTTGCCCTTTTTTGTCCAACTTCTGTCTTTCGACTCATCAAATTTTAACATCAGACAAAAGGGCAAGCTGAGTAAAATCTAAAACAGAATTTTGGAATTTCAATTAAAATTTACCAAAGTGGGAAAAAAAAAGATCTTCAAGTCAATCTGGTTTTTAAATTTAAGAATTAATTCTTCCCTCATTTTAATAATCGGTTGTGCCACTTTTGGCGGCAACAGATGCCATCTAGTATCTGTCGAGGAACTCTTCTTCTTCTTCTTCTTCTTCTTCTACTTCTTGGCAGAATGGAGTGAAATCAGCCTCAGAGCTTGGAAGGTTTTCAAAGCATCTCAGTTAAAATAAAAAACGCTGGTCAATCCAAAAGCTTAACTTTGTGTTTCTGAGTCACTCAGAGGTGAACCTGCTGCCACAAGATTATTGTCTTTCTGTCCAACCCAAATGTGCTGAAACCCGACGGTCACAAAGTTGCGGTCGGACTTTCTCTTCAAGGATAACTTGCAGGAGAAAGGAAAGTTGGAGGTTCCACGTCATTAAGGTTTTAAAGATGCAAAGCAAACCCAAAGAGCCCCCACCACCAAAAATGTTTTTTCTTTTTCTTTTCTTTTAAGCAACTTTAAAAAATTGACTCTAATTTGCTACAGCTAATTTTAGTAGTTTTGCTCAAGCTATAATGGTGAGATCATAATTATAGTTAAGCAAAAGTAATAAAAATAGCTATAATAAAGTAGAGTATTTTTTTTAAGTTGCCCCAAAGAGAAAAGAAAAAGTCAGTGCACTGCCAAAATTATATTTGAAAGTAATAAAAATAAAATAAATGAGTGTGTTAGTGTTAAGACAGCGATATCTTCACTCAAAAAGCTGCACTTTTTTCTTGAGAGTTCACAGAATAATTTTACAAAAATCTTGGGATTCATTATGATGTGCTTTGGTCACTTGACTTGGACTAAATGACCAAAAGTAAAGAAAATTGAGAATAAAAAAAATCCCCCCTGCTGCACAGCATCCACAATCAAAAATAAATAAAACTTTTCTGCCAGAAACAGAGGAATTAAAGAAAAGAGAAATCAAAATGTAAGTAGCAGAAGTACTCCAACATGCTGCCAACATGAGTGGCATGATTCCGCAAAAATATGAAGCATAAAACACGCCTTTATACAATATATATCTATAAATATTTCTTTCTAAGTGCCTTTACTGCATGGTACTCTTCTCCCTCGGTTCTTCCTCTTTTGTCTGATCTCCCTCGCCCTTTCTCCTCTGCCGGCTCTCTCTCTCTCTCTCTCTCTGGATTTCCTCTGTCCTCAGCTGCACCGTCGCCATGCGTTTTCTCTCCGGGGGGAATTCCTCCGAAATGTTTAACTCTCTTTGAAATTCCTGCAGTGACTCAGCAGACATGTCAACTGATTTGAATGGTGCTCCGCTTTGGCGTCGGTTTGTTGGCGGTGATTAAAAAGACCTTCCTTTGTTTGGACAAAGTTGGGCACATTTACGAGCTCGTGTCATTTCCTCATGCTTTAATAGCTCAGGGCTTTATAAAAATAAATAAATAAAAAACTGGGCCAGAGAGGATGTTGGCATGAAAGCATCCACTGCTGCTCCGTGCCTGATGTTCGTGTGCGTTTCTGTCTGTTCTTGTGAATCTTTTGAGACGCTGTGGAAGAAACGGTACATGCGACGTACATGCAGCTAAGATGTCATGTTTTGTAGTTGTCCCAACTTCCTTTATTGCTGCCCGCAGTGAAATGTTATCTTCTCCTCTTTATGTGTTTGCATTGCAGAGCACGATAAGCATCGCCTATGCAAAAGCACGGAGTACATGAACCTTCACTTCAAAGTCAAATGGTTCCATAACGAGTACGTCCGCGATCTGCCGGCCTTCAAGGATGTCCCACCTGAATATTCTCTGTAAGTGTCATTTGCATAAGAAGACATCCTTTACATTCTGGAGAAATGAAATGCTGGCCTAGTTTCTAAATATAGATCTCAGTTTGGTTTAAGCAAAAAGGTCTAATTTTACATGAACTGGATCAAAATCTAGTCAAAGTTCCATAAATGGTCACATTTTTGGGTTGTATTAAAAAAGTCAAGAAATCAAAATTAAATTTTACTTGCATAGCGCGTTTCAGCAACAAGGCAGTTCAAAGTGCTTTACATCATAGAAGCATCATAGAAATATCAAAGCATCATACAGTCACTAAATGTGAAACCAGTAACAAACATAATCATAATCGTCAACACAAACCAATATATTGATACATTCTCCAAAAGCGGGCTGCACAGTGGCGCAGTTGGTAGAGCTGTTGCCTTGCAGCAAGAAGGTCCTGGGTTCGATTCCCGGCCGGGGGTCTTTCTGCATGGAGTTTGCATGTTCTCCCTGTGCATGGTGGGTTCTCTCCGGGTTCTCCGGTTTCCTCCCACAGTCCAAAAACATGACTGTCAGGTTAATTGGTTTCTCTAAATTCTCCCTAGGTGTGTGTGTGTGTGTGAATGGTTGTTTGTCTTGTATGTCTCTGTGTTGCCCTGTGACAGACTGGCGACCTGTCCAGGGTGAACCCCGCCTCTCGCCCGGAACGCAGCTGGAGATAGGCACCAGCAACCCTCCTGACCCCATTTAGGGAAGAAGGGTGTAAAGAAAATGGATGGATGGATGGATTCTCCAAAAGCCACTGGAATTTTGGCTGTGATTTAAAGGAACTCACTGATTTGCAGTTGTTCCGGAAGTTCTTTCCAAATTTGCGGGGCATAGAAGCTGAATGCTGCTTCTCCATGTTTGGTTCTGGGGGTGCAGAGCAGAACCAGAACCAGAAGACCTGAGAGGGTTGGTAGAGCCTGAACTGGATCAAAACCCAGTGGGTCTTTAGAGTATTTTGGTGCTGAACTCTTCAGTGAATCGGGGAGATGTGGATGTTTTTCAGCTTTACTCAGTTTGTTCTTGACTCACCATGTAGTTTGACTTTAAATTGTTTAAAATATACAAGAACTGTGCTGAAAAAGGCCTTCTCCAAGCCATTTAATTGTCTCCAAATAGTATAGAAAAAAGTGGTATGTTTTATGTGACATATAGATTTGAGAGGGTTTATGTTTAGACTCATGGAGAAAGAATGTTTTTGAATCAAGTTATTTTTATAAGGAAATGGCTTTTTAATTAATGATATTATCAGTAATAAATCAATGATATATAAATGACTACTTTTTGCACGTTTTTTTAGCACGCACAAACACATAAACAGGTGAATTTTCGACTTTTTTTTTACTAAGTTATTTTGGTTATTACTTTTTTTTTTAAAAAAAAAAGCATTTTTACATTTGTATTTTTAATCTTCTGACTTCACCTTTTCACCTTTAAGCTCTGTTATTTTGTGCTGGTACAAATAGCAATAATCTGATTAATATTCTGATCGTCCCTGTAGTAATTCAACAGTGATTATGTCATCAGTGCAACTAAGTTGCAGGTTTCTTAAATTTCGTACCATTTAATGAACAAAATTTCAGCTGCCCTCTGGTCATCTGCCGCTGCATTTCAAACCGTCTGGAAACCCCAGTGGGCAGAAAAGGTCACACGACGACGACGGGATGTGAGCATCGGTGTAAATCTTACAAAAACAAATTATTAGGAAAACAACATTTATTAGACCTTTTGCGGCTGAGAAATATGTTTACCGTTTCGCGTGCGTTACCCTGTGCAGCAGAGCAGGGATGCGGCGTGGTGCAAACACGTGTAGCGCAGTGAGGGAGCGCCGTGCTCCCTCCCGTCCGACCACTCTAACAGATTAATGATTCGCCCGCCTTGTCTCCAACGCCGTCACTCAAACGCCGAATTGATTCTACCGGAGGCTCAGCCTGCAGACCACATGCTTCTTCTCCTCTCTCACCTTTCTCTGTCAACACACCTGTTTTATTTGTTCATTAGCTTTGCCTTAAGTGGCAGCTGTCTACAGACTGGGAGTAAATGTATCTTGAGGGAGCAAATTCAAGTTAAAGACATTACTGCACAATTACAGCACTACTAACATGGCTGTCATCTGTCCTGCTCCGTCTTTTATTTCTGTCCGAAACCTGGATGCCGAATCTCTCCACAATCTGATACCTTATACAAATCCAGAGGTGGGCAGAGTACCCAAATATTGTAGTCAAGTAAGGATTGCACTCCTTGAACATATTTAAAGTAAAAGTAAAAAAAAAAAAAAAAAAAGCAATACAAGAAGTTACTCAAGAAAGAGTAAAAAGTACGGAGTAACTGATCAAAACATCAGTCATTATATGTAAGAAATGTGTC
Organism: Gambusia affinis; assembly: GCF_019740435.1. Lineage (NCBI taxonomy): Eukaryota > Metazoa > Chordata > Actinopteri > Cyprinodontiformes > Poeciliidae > Gambusia > Gambusia affinis. Next base: position 26,218,077 of record NC_057869.1, on the reverse strand, counting down.
ATCAGATGGACCACAATATAAAGTTATGTGGAAATTTTGGTATTTTAAAGATCAAAATATTAATATGATTACAACAATTGTTCAATAAAATCAGAAAAAAGAGACATGTTTTCAAATATTTGATCAAAACCTTAACAAAAACTGCAGCTGTGTGTCTGCTGACGTTTTGTTTACAAGAAAGCCTGTTCTTCCATCAGTGAAGCTATTCATTGTGGGTTGAGTACCCAGAAATGTTTTCTCAAATAAGAATAGTGACACTTCATAATAAAATTCCTCAAAAGTACAGCATAGAGAAAAGACCCCGAACAAGTACTTTTCCTCAAAAGAAAACATAGCCGAGTAATTCTAACTAGTTTCCCCCAAACTCTGTAAAAATCCCTGCAGGTTCTGTGAACCTCTGTCAAAACCACACATGAATCTATTTTAATTGGGAAAACGATCAGCGTCGTGAGGCTGATGTGACGAGACGCCACTACACCTCTCATCATGAGACGTCACAACGACATCCAGCTACATGTCCTGTTTGTCTCGCAGGTGGTTCGAGCCCTTCGTCATTCAGTGGCTCGACGAGAACGAAGTCGTTGCCATGGATTTCCTCAACGGAGCACTTGAAAGAGACAAGAAAGACGGCGTGAGTACAGCACTGAATTATTTCTCAAGAAGTAAGTTTTATTTTTATCCAGCTGTCCGGACCACTTAACGTCTGCTTCCTTAATAACCGCGATGTTCCTCCCGAGACCGAATTTACATTTTGAGGAGAACCGGGGGGGTGGAGGGTTTTGGTAGGATAAAGGAAATTTTGCACAGTCAAGAAACACCTCTCGCCCTGAGACGTGACAAGACAGGAATACAGAAGAAATGTATCAATTAAAAATTGATACCAAGGAAGGAAGGAAGCGTGTTTTTCCGAGCAGAAGAGGCTTTCTGGGGGACGTGACAGGAAATCTGCAGGAATCGCATGGAGCTGCTGCGATAGACTGATGCATGACCACATTTCTATGCTTATTTATTCCGTTTTATTGAGATTAGTTGGAATCGTCCCTCTGCCTGATGCATTTAGACACACACAAAGCTTTTACAAACTGCTCTTTTGAAAAGATGCACAGATTTATATTCATTGCTAAAGTTAAAATGTATTGAGTTTTTATGCTGAATAACACAGTTTGATAAGGTCACCCTTATGTGACCTTTATGAAGGCTTCAGAGAAAGCGGTCAGCAAGTTCAGTCCTTAAGGGTTGGGGTGTTTTACATAATTTGTGTTTCTCTATTTGAATACACTTTTTTAAAAATGATCACATAATTAGTAGAAATTGGTGACAGACATAATAAAGCCATTTAAATCTACCAAACTGGATATATGCTGATCAGAATTAAACTATCGATTTTGTGAAGTCATGACATAATAACACATTTTAGCTTTAAGAACTAGAACAAGAACATCAAAATACTTTTTCTACTTTCTCAGTAAATAAAATAATGTAACTCTTTTTACATTATTTTCTAAAACAGAAAAATGAAACCTGGATTCCTCACTGACAGATAAAAGTTACAGAAACATTGTCCTTTGCATTACAAGCAAAATCTACTAATTCAGTAGCATAAAGGTCTCTAAATGAAACCCAACTGAGAATTGCAGCACATCTGACTTTCAATAAATGTCATAGCTTACAAGCCATTTGTTTCACTTCTCTGACGTGAGCTGCATGATTATGGAACTGTTTGTTTTTATTTTTCTACAACACATATAACAGAGGTGTTCATGAAAATGTATGAGCGAACAAAGACTCCAAGTTGCTGATGTTATGTTGAATTTTTCATTCAGTTGTTGTAACTAAAGGAGTTCGACAAAGACTTTCTCTAACTGATCATTAGTTTAGAAAACCGGGACCAGAGGTGACGTCATGTGTGTTAGAGAGAGAGAGCAGTCAGCGTTACAAATATTAAACAATATTTCACTGATATTTCAGAACAAAGAAAGACTATTCCAAACTTGGTTTTGTAAACTGTCTGCAGTGCTTTCTGTTTTCTTTTTTCTTTTTCTTTTTTGAGAATGAGTAGCAAAGCAGCGATGCGTTAATAGTCCCTTCCATGAACCGTAAGACCTCCAAGACTTCAAGCATTTCCAGATACAACAAGTCCCACGGCGGATGAAGCTGGACGGGTAAAACAGGGCAACTTCACTGGAATAGCTTAAGCTTCCTCTCATCCACTGGTGTCTAACTATAAAGAGTTAGATCTACTGATGTGCTCTAAATACGCCTCCATTAAAAAATTAAAAATAAAACGTCTCTCTGGGTCTCTAATTCCTTTTTAAGCACCTCGGCGATACTGTAAAGTCTTATTTCAGTCAGTTTCCATCCTAACGTTTGCTGTTCTATGGTAGCACTTAAACATGTTGCGCGTTTAAAATTCGAAAAGCTGTAAGATTTTCGGTGTTTCAGTGACCAATCAGAGAGGGCGAATTGGAAAGTCGTCCGATTTCGATCACCAGTCCATTTTCTTTGGAAACACATCCAACCATTTTCAGGACAAACAGCCCAGGAGGACCAGAGCTGCCATCCCCAAAAACCTCAACGTGTAATGTCGTCGTTGATTTTCTGACTTATTCATTTAGCGCACATGTGGTCTGTGGTCAGTATTTCATTTCATATACACTGAGAATTTCAGTCGCATTATTAGCTCACATCAGCTTTTACTCAATCTCTCCTGAGTCGTTTGCCTTTCTCTCTCTCTCTCTCTCTCTCTCTCTCTCTGTCTGAACTCTGGCCCCATCTCCCTCCCTCTGCTTCAGTTCCAGCAAACCTCGGAGCACGCCCTCTTCTCCTGCTCCGTGGTGGACGTGTTCACTCAACTGAACCAGAACTTTGAGATTATCAAGAAGCTGGAATGCCCAAACCCGCAGGCTCTGGCGCATTTCATGTGCCGTTTTGCGAAGGTCAGTTTCCCTTGCACGCTTCCCGTTCTGGTGCTGCCGCGGCCAGTGGAACCCTTCAGTTGAGGTGTTTGTCATTAGGCCGGGCGGATTTGTTTCGCGTACGTCTCTTGTTTAATATCGGCGGCGTAATTGACTGCGTTTGCTGACCTAGTAACAGCCGAGCAAACAAACGGTAATTATGATATCCTTTCTACTCCTGCAGACTATCAACAAGGTTCTCTTGCAATATGCTGCAATCATTTCCAAGGAGTTTCCATTGCATTTGAACAAGGAGAACGTGGTAAGTTCATTCTCATTCCCTGCCGAATATAAGCAGCAAAGTTGCACCGAAGTTATTTTTTGGGGGATGTCAAGTGCAAACCTGGTAACACACACACACACACACACGCCCACACACACATGAAAAAATAGTTTTCTATATTCAGTGTCCAGTAATGGTTTGCATGGAGTCTATGAAAGAGTTTCTAAGTATGACTCTTTGTGCAGAGCTTTGCAGTATCTCCCCTAAAGCCGTTAACATCGTCTCTATTAACGCAAATGAAAATAACTAATTTCTCGCCCGTAGCTGATGGGGTCGAGTCATTGGTACTTTCTCGGCCTATTGTTTAAAGTGACGGATGGCTAAACACGCAGCTTTGTGAGTGGCCTAATTATTCACATTGGAGTTTGAAGCTGAAGGGAGAGATAACAGGCAGTGAGGGAGCAGATGTTTCGTTACAGTGCTGACGGTCTCATTACTACTGTCCCAGAGAAGAAAGTAAGGCGTGCCTTCCCTTGACAGGACTACAGTGACAGATGATGGGAAAAATACAGGAACTGAGATGTGAGCAGACTGCTGTGTTTGTATCCAATTAACCCCGCCGCAGGGCCAGGGAAAGGTATTCACTGACGCGCTGTGTCACTTAAAAATCATAAACTTCAATGTGTTTCAGAAGGATTTTAAGTGTCAAAGGAGCATGTAACTGTGAAGCAGAAGGAAAAACAAGTACATGTTTCTAAAGGTCTTACTGATGACATTTTTGAAAATTGTAGTGTTTGAGATGATCAAGAAGCTGGGATGCCCAAACCCGCAGCTAAAAACAGCTAAACACCGCAATGTTTAGCTGTTTTTAGCTATGTTTAGCTAAACATAGCCATGCTCAACTCTGTTTTTAGCTATAGGTAGCTAAAAGTGTGGCAAAGTTTAGCCACGTTTTAAATCCTGTGTAACTTTCTGTCCTCCAGACCTCATATAATGAGTAAACTGAGTCCGTAATTTAAGCTCAATAAAAATGCTAAAATTTAATAGATAAAGTTGTGGAGAAACTTAAATCGGGGTTCTATTCCAAATATTCCAATATTTGGAAATCTCTTTAAAATTTCTCATCAGAAAAAATAAAGAGGGCACAACTGCTAACGAACCAACCCCCCCAACCAAAAAAAATCAATATCGGGACCAATACAGGTATCGATATCTGTATCTGTATGTGAACCTTGACATTGTCTGGCACTGGAATCATTTCTCCAGAGGTCAACTGTAATTCAAAGGGAGCTTTTCAACTCAAATGGAACAATTCTGTTAAAAAGTGCAGACCCAAGTGAAAGGATTGAAATAAATACATATTTTGTCGTGAAACTGCCTTGTCAAATTTAAATACGTTTCAGAAATAATGACAAGACTTTAAAATCGATCTCCACAGACGTTCTCCGTCCAATTTGGCTGACCTTTTTTGCAGTTCGGATACCGATATTAATATCTGAGGTTTAATATCGTCCGATACCGATCTGATACGGAAACCGAACTGTTGAACTGACTTTAAATGCTTCGTTTTTAAAACAGACATAAATGTACACTTAAATACACCAATAGCTTCACAAGGCTGGTCAAACATGTAAAAACAACAAAATTTTAAGTTGTTGGGTCTATGAAAGCTAGTGCAAAATGAATAATAAGGAGACAAACTTTTTTTTTAAATTGTTTTTGGTAAGTTTTTTTTTTTACATGTAAAAATTATCAACTGCATCAAACCTTCTTTCAAATGGTTCAGAAAGTGCAATTAGGAATTCTAAAAATAATGTAGAATAAATAATAAAGCATTACGTCGCTCAGAGTAGATCTGTCCGTATGGATTGGGCACATTGCCACCGATAGCCAAGCTAGAATTATTTTCAATATCGGGACCAATACAGGTATCGATATCTGTATCTGTATGTGAACCTTGACATTGTCTGACACTGGAATCATTTCTCCATCCGAAAAGAAAATGCAGATGTCAAGTTTGCTTTTAGATGACTTGAATTATGTTAAAGTGCTGTTCCAAAGTGTTATTTAGATTTAGTTCTTGGGTTTTGAATATCTAATCCCTTCCACACAGGTATACTCTCATAAATGTAATGGAGAGCAGAGACAGCAGAGACAATGTTGGCTGCTTTGGGGGCGGGGTTTGAAAGACACCAATCATTCTTTTCCTGTGGGGCCAAGGATTATAGTATTAGTAGTATTCATTACTGAAATATTAATTAAGACGTTTCTTGTTGCCTTCTGTTGTGTTATCTTGTGAGCAGACAACTCACATAATATACGAGTCGGTGAGAGTCTCCAGATTTATTCCGGGTGTCTGTAAAAAGTGGCGTGATTAATGTCTGTCATCTGTTAAACTTGTTGTGGAGCAGAGAAATCGATAACGTCTGACACATTCAGTGCAGACATTTCTCTCCTCGTTGTGTTATGTATTGCATTTCCCTGCTGACGTTTTGAGCACAGACTTTACTTCTTTGTATAGATGATGTGTCGCGACGTGAAAGCTGATGGATTTCACGGTGGTTGCCCCTACAATTTTTCTTTTGACAAAATAAAAATAAAATTATCATTATTCTTGTGTTGCCACTTAAATTGGCTAATCATGGGCTCTCAAACTATAACAATACAATCACAACAGCTGTCAAGCAGGTGGATGGCGGAGTGGGATTAAATGTAACAGAAAAATCTAATCGCTTTCATATTTTTTTTTCACTCTTTTGCAGCCGTGCATAATTCTCAACAACATCCAGCAACTCCGAGTCCAGCTAGAGAAGATGTTTGAGTCCATGGGTGGGAAGCAGGTCTGTGCATCTACTTGTGTTGCTTGCGAATGTTTTCTGTTCCGTATTTTGAAGTTATTCTGCATCCGACAATAGCGTAGCAGGTTTAGTGTAGCACCTCAGGGGCTGATGGGATGTCTTGAGAAGTGTTTTGCTTGAAAAAATTTAACCAACCAATCCGAGATCCACATCTGCGATGCTGATTTTCATTAATATGAAAGTGCTTATTTGTTAATGCGTGTTGTTGAAATTGATTTAAGACATCCTCGATGTCCTGATGTCCGTCTGTTTGCTCTGTGCTTAATAATCTCCTCTGTCTCTTAGCTTCCTCGAAGCCCCAGCTACACTACTCTGGATATTTTACAAATATTTTTTCGAATTTTAAAAAATAAATATATAAATAAATTTGCCTATATGCTCCAGAGGATTCCCGTCATAACAACAACAACAAAAAACCCCTCAGATCTCTGTCGTAGCAGCTGGCGGTGCCAACGTTGGCATTAAAAAAAAAGAAATAACAGAATTCATTCGTTGTTTCTAATATTTCCTGGACATTCAAGCCACGCGAGGGCCGCCAGCTCTCCTGTCATCGCCTGGACGTCCTGTATAAAGGAGCAACTGATTCCGTCTCGTATTTGTCCCGTGTGTTGAAAGCTGTTTCTTGATCCTGGCGGCGCTCTTACACATTGCGGCTCTGATTAGGCTGCGGCTACATAGCATTTTCTCTGTTTTGTCCCAAATACGAGGATCAGTACACGATTCTTGTCAGAAACATTGCTGACCAATATGTATGGTAGATATAAAAGACAAATTACTATTTGATTGTTCAAAACAAGTCCATCCAGCTACAATCGGAAGCAAAAAAAAAAAAAAAATGTCAGCAGGATAAACCTGTCTGCAGTGATGCTCGCTGGCAGGAGTTTTTGATTATTATCAAAAACATTTAAAAAAGACAATGAACAGAGCACAAATTAAACATAAAATAATGAACTAAATCATCATTGTGATTTGAGTAATTATTTCCTTGTGTTCCTGCTGATGGCTCGGGATGATGATGTGTGTTTATAAATGGGGAACATAATGGACAACCCTGAGCGTCCCGTTCATCAGACTGTAAACTAACAACTTACAGCCGTCTCTGATGGTGAAGGCATTTTGTGCGACTTACTCCTCTCTCTAAATCAATTTGGATTATAAACTATTTCTGAGTTGACTTGACGGTAGGCCTGTCACAATAAACTTTGCTGGACGATAAATTGTTCCAGACGTTATTACGATAAATGATAATATTGTTGTTCCCAGACCATTTTCAAGAAATATAATGGCACAAATAATAATGCAAGAACATATGCTAAAAGGTCTAGAAACTTTAGGTTTTAATGAACGTTTAGCACTGTAACCGGGAGCCATTTTAAATATTCAAAACAAATAAATGAAGCAACAAATACATTGAATTTTGAAGACTTTGTAAAAAAAAAAAATAATAATAATAAAAAAAAAATTGTCCTTCAAATAAGGGCCAGTTGAGACCAAAGCACCAAACTGAAGACTTTTATCTACCAGTGTTTGGTAGAAAAAAAGAAAAAATCAGATAGACGATAAATCGTGCCAATGGAAACTATTGAGTTTGTTTGAATTTATTATAATTTATGATAGTCGATATTATCAATTGATTTATTGATTATTGTGACAGGCCTATGCTACAGTGTGTCTCTGGTTTAAAATTTAAAAAAAGAAAAGTTGGCAACCCTAGTTGTCATGCAAATCTTTAAAAGAGAGAGAGAGAGAAACTTTGGAAAATCTTTTGACAAATCTTCAAATCTCAGTTTTTCCCCACTAAATATTGTCACAAACTCATATTTGTAAAATATCCATGTGGCTGTGGGTCTGAGTGTCCCCCGAAACTACTTCCCCACCACTAACCCTCTGTTTTTATCCCGTATCCGTCTACCTTGTTAGTAAGTGTTACGATAAATCTCTAAAGATCTTTTCTGCTCCCCTCCAGCCCCTCTCGTTACCCCCTTCGCCAATCTGTCAGTGTTTCTAACCTAAAATCTAGCCCGCCGTCCCCACGATCTCTTACAACTTCAGCTGCATGTGTCTCTGTAGTTTCTAACACCTGTCTCGCCTTGCATTTTGTCTCCTGTCATTGTGTCCACTGTTCCCCTCCGTTTCCTTCCTGTGCTCTCTCTCTCTGTCTCCAGGAGGAGGGGGTTGTCTCCTTCTGTAAGGTGTGTGCAATAGGACTCATCAACCGCCCTTCTTGCCATTTACCAAAATATTACAACTAAGCACTCCACCACACCCGACCCCTTGCCACCCCTCACGCTCCTATGCCTCTCACACTCCACCAAAAGCATGTGCCACAGAGCATCAGGAGCTGAAATTACCCATCACCCTTCTGGACAGGCTGCTTAAGCTCGCCATCCCCTGCTCTCTGGAGATACTGGCTCATATCATTGGACCCCATCGTTATTTTAAGCTTTCTGCTTTTTTTTTTTTCACCCCTCTGCCACTTTCCTCACTGTGCTGGTTATTTTTGGATGTGGTTTGCCCCTCTCTCCGCCGTAAAAAAAAAAAAAAAAAAGGAAGTAGTAGGCTCAACGAGTCGATGGCTGCGGTTTTTGTTCCTTCTTGTTCTTTTTCCGAGCTGCAGGCACAAGAGCTTTAGACAGTTTTTTTTTTGTTGTTGTTGTTTTTTTTTTTTTGGTGAGACGACTGTGTTTAATGAGCTTCCCACACACAAGTTTCCCCAGATGTGCCCTCTGCAGACGAGCTGCTGTTTTGCAGATCTAACCCCGGATCATTATTTTCAAACGCATATTGACTGGGTTTGATCGATCCTGGATCCTGGTCATTTAAAGAAACAATCAAAATGTAAAAATGACTACAACAAGAATGCCACTTCAGGATTTATTTCCACTTAATCTAATTGTTTGCAGATCTTACCCTGGATTGCTCACATGCCATTATTTACAAATGCATATTGATAATATTATGCTTTTAGCAATACTGGATAAAATCATTTAAAGAAGAAAAGAAAAAAAAGAAGTAAAAATGACTACAGACAATGCCATTTCTGGTAAGGAATAAATCAGAACACCCTGAATTTTCTATCTAGTTAACAATCTGTTTGCAGATCTAACCCCATCTAATCTCATTATTTTGTTCTTATGTAAACCATGTTGACTCCACAAAAGTTAATTTCACCTTCTAAAAGTCACGTTTTGAGCTCCAACTTATGACTAAGAACCGCAAAGTAATTTCTTGCTAACCCTGCCTGCGAGTTTGTTCTTTTCAGATGCGAGTTTCTCATTGGTTTCCTCCTTGTAAATTTCACTATTTGTCACAGAATCGTTTTCTCTTTTTTTTTCTTCTTTTTTTATTATCAGTAATGAACTCGCAGATGTAAGCGCGCCAGTGTAATTACCTAGAGCCGTTATCAAATCTCTGCCAACGACAGAGATTTACAATAATCTCATGCAATGGATTCACCAGCGACTGATCTCCGTAGATTAGCATCGGACTTTATTTTGGGGCGTCCCCGCTGTTTGCTGATCTACTACTCCCGTCCTCGATGAAATGGCCGTTTGTAAAATCTTTCTTTACTCGGCTCCGAGAGTCGCTTTGCGTCATCTGTGCGGCGGAATAACAACCTGCCAGTGAGTAGATATTGGACTGTTGAAACAGGGGAAAGCGAAGTGAAGCTGGGCAGCAGCTGATAGGCTGTCAGCCAGGGGAGTGTGTGTGCACTCCAGAGAGCCCTGCATGCCAGTCAGTGTCGATCGAAAGCAGCTACCATGGAGAAGCCAGGTGTTCCATGCATTCCAAGCAGAATGTTTTCCTCGTATTATTTATAATGAGCAGGGTTTTTTTTTTTTGATTCATCAAGAAAGGTCGATTCTTGCGTAACTCGGTGCGAGACGTTCAAGAAATTTTACTTGCCCATGTCGTTAAAATAGCTGATTTCCATATCTGCCTCCTCTGTAAAGTAGCTTATACTTGTGCTTTCGTTGCTGCTTTCTAATCGACAGTTAGGAGATGCGATTGGGAAAAGATGAGCGCAAACCTTTGGTGGTTAAACTTTTAAAAACTATTTAATTTTAATTAGCAAAAGACACTAGCGACTTCTTTCTAGATTAGATTAGATTCGGTTTAAAGTATAATCAGTCACCACGCTCTTTTCCCGATGCTTTACATTGTATCTGAGATACAGTCATGTGGAAAAATGAGTGCACTAAACTGAAAACGTGTTAAACTCGAGGCCCGTGGGCCAAATCTGGTCCGCCACAGCTTTTTATATGGCCCTCTAGACTCCAAATCACATCAATTAGTCCGTCCAGTTTTTTACAAATCTACAAAATTCATACAAAATCAAAACTTTTTCCTGATTTTTAAGCGATCATTCCATGACCGATATAGCGATTCATAAAACTTCACATTTAGCATCATGAATATCATAAAAATTCCTTACAAATATTTCTACAGTAGCACCACACAATCCGTGATTTTGATTGCCTAAAAAAAGCATAAAAACATAAACAAAATTCTGGATGAACTGACTAGTGTGAAAAGATGTTCATTATTTTTTAATTTTAAGAAACACTTACTGGAACAAACACTGATTTGTTGATATTTTTACAGTGGAATTGGTTTTATTAATACATTCTGGTACAACCGGCCCTTTAAGGACATTCAGATTTTTGATGTGACCCAAAATGAAAATGAGTGACACCCCCATCTAAAATATTCATATCTATTATTTTAATATTACTGGAGAAAATTAAGCAATTTAAATTTCAATCAAAAATTAAGGAAAAAATGGCTACAAAATGTACCTAAATTTATGGAATGGAATAAACTAGTTCAGGGGTCGGCAGCCCGCGGCTCTAGAGCCGTATGCGGCTCTTTAGCGCTGCCCTAGTGGCTCCCTGGAGCTTTTTCAAAGTCAGTGACCTCAGGTGCACTCGATGGGAACAGTGTTAATTTGCCTATTTTATCCTTACTGCTGAAGTGAAAAGTGAACAACATTTTGAGCTAGAAAGAGCTTCGTAAATCTTTTAAGGGAACATTTTATGTGAGTATGAGACTTTTGAGAGACTTATTGAGGTCTGAAAAGAATTTGAAATCAGCCGTTCCAAAGTATGGAAGATATTTTCCAAATGCGTGTCATTTAAAGTACCTGCCAGGTCATACTGTCTGAGCAATTTCACCCTAAAAGGAAGATGCAATCTTTTGTCCTTATTTTTTCCACATATATGTCTACAATTGAATGTAATTACTAAAACATGAGCTCCTTCTATTTTGTCCTTTGTGTGTCAGACAGATGTTTTTTTCTTAAGTGTCATCCATAACAGTTCCATCTGGAGCACAACTAGGTATGGGCTGGTTACCAATATCAAGACCAAAGTTATATCTTTACTACGTAAAGTCTTTTTATTTGGGAGCCAGAGATTTTTTTTCTGCCTGCGTGGAGTGCGGTATTGCAGCCCCGTCCATCCCCCACCTGTAGCTGCCAAAAAAGTTGGTCAGCTGGCTGACATTTCCATCCTGCAGAGGCTGTCATCTGGTGAAACAGCACTCCAGAACTGAAGCATCATCTTCTCTTCGAAGGCGTTTAGAGGGGATTTGGTTTACGTCACAATTGGCTGTTATTTGGCAGCAGTGAAGACACATTGTGACAGAGAGTGAAAAAAAAAAACCCAGCAAGTTGAAAATCACAGTTCCTCAAACCACCAAAATAAATATTAGAGCTCGAACTGGAGAAGGCGAGTGATGGATTGTTTTTTTTTTCATGTCTTTCCTTTCCTTTTTTTGTTTTTGCTATCACTTGAAAAGATGTTATCCGTTACTCAGCCAGTGAAATAACAGCTTAACCTCAATAGCCAATTTTCCGTGCGACAGAAGAATATCCCACATTTACAGAGGTATAAATCTGTCTTGTTCACGGTGCAGATAAAGGCATGTGTGCAGAATCACAATGTCTATGAAAACATAGGTCTTCACATGCGCTTCCCAGCTGAGTCATTTGCCGTTAGGAGTGTGTGAGATGAGCGGCTTCATGGCTGAGTTTATCGGTTCTGATGTGCTGGTTATGCATGTGGCGCCGTGCTTTTACCTCATATTAAGTATTCCGCACAAATACATTCAGTTGATTAATTCTCTCGGCATAAAGCCCAAATGCCAAATGGAGACAAACATGAGGGGCATCCATCATGTACATATGCTCAAATATGTTCACTGGCCACTTTATAGGTACGTCCAGCTGGTACCAGCTTGGTACCCTGTTTCATAAACAACTGTCTTACGTCCTTTGTGGCGTAGATTCGACTTGGTGTCATGATGGCATCAGCCAGGTGCTGTAGACAAATAATGCTCTTTTCTATTCCACCGCATCCCAAAGTGCTCTATTCCATTGAGATCTGGTGACCTTAGAGACCTTGGAGTACAGTGTTTCCTTTTCATGTTTGAGAAACCAGTTTGAAGTCAATCTAGTTTATTTGTACAGAACATTTCAGCAACAAGGCAGTTCAAAGTGCTTTACATCTTAAAAACCCCAAAAGAAGAGGAAATAAGAAAACACCATACTAACTTTGTTATTCTAACTTTGGACCATGGTGCATTATCCTGCTGGAAGTAGCCATCTGGAGATTGGGCACATTGTAATCGTAAATGAATGGACTTGGTCAGTCACAATGCTTATGTACCTAGGAGCCCTGCCTATTTCTGGTTCAGTATATTTGGAGACTCGCCTATTTGCAGATTTTGCTATGAAACGCAGCTATAAGTTATTCATGGAAATGTTTTTCTTCATAGCGCTTACCTAATATTTGTGAGAAATACTTGATGTCCTTTTGCAAAACACCCAATTTTCCTCGACTGGCTGTAACCCCAAGAGCAGAGTAAGGCTACGGATATTCTCTGCGAATGTTAGCTTTTAGTGCCAAGATGCTTTCCACTGGACGTGTCAATGCATGTAAAGGTACATTTGATGTTTGAACTATTAATAGTTCAATATATGTGTTTTTAGAGGGAGTCTCAATTATTCATGAACTCCGATCCCAAGCCCTGCGAATACCAAGGATCCACTGTAGATTGTGTACCTCACACTCATCAAGGTTTTTACAAATCTATCACTGTCCCACTTTGGTGAGCATTTGAAATTGGTTCTTTGACTTTCTTGTTCTTAGCTGACAGTAGTGGCACCCCTTGCACTCTTCTGCTGATGTAACAGCCCTAATGTCCCTTAAGTGCCTCTATGTTGTACATTTAGAGATTGTACTACGTTTGTGGTTTTTTGAGCTTGTGTTGCCTCTCTATAATCTCAAACCAGTCTAACTATTCTCCTCTTACATCAGCAAGACCTTTTTGTCTACATAACTACTATTATTGGATATTTCCTCTTTCTTTGATCATTTCCTGTAAACCTGAGAGAGGGATATGTCCTCTGCAGTAGATCAGTAGTTTCTGAAATACTCCAGACCAATTAATCTGGCACCAACATCAACATCATGTTCAAAGTCACTTGAATTTAATTTTCTTCTTCCCGTCTGATGTTCACTTTGAATATCACCAAGTCACCTTCCTCAAATGTAGAGGCCTAACGCCTTCGAGTTGCTGCCATATCTTTGACTATATTTGCAAGCAATTTGCCTGGTTCATCTGATAAAGTGGCCGGTGGGCGTATGTATCCTGGACATGCAGTGCATGGGCATTCGAATGATTTGTTGAAATTTTGGTAACGTTTTTACTGTCAGATTTTTTAAAACATACTCTAAGCTCTGTTTTGTTCTGTGTTTAAAGAGTAGCTAACTTTTCACTGCCCTTCATTACATCCATATTACACCTCACTACACCTCAATGCAGTTGCCTTTTTAGGTTTTTCTGTATTCCCTGAGACATAGCGAGTTGTAACTCATGTAGCGGTCCACGTAAATGTCCCTGCAGCTAGCTCCCTCGCTGCTGTCACCATGTTTTATGACTCGGCAAGCAGTCCTAATTACAGCACTCTTAGGTGAGCTGTACATTGGTTTTCAGAATACAATGGGAGGCAGAAGGAGCGAGGAGTCCTTCTGCCTCGCACCTCCTTCCGCTCCCCCTAAAGCAACCCCATCACAATAGAGACATCCTCCTGAGACACAGGGCTCTAGTAAGTGTGGACTACTATATGGAGTGTGTTGATGTAGTGACTGTCTGTCTCTCTCTGCACTGACAGCTGGATGCAGAGGCCAGTGATCTGCTAAAGGAGCTGCAGAATAAACTCAACACAGTCCTGGATGAGCTCAGCGGGGTGTTTGGCTCCAGGTGGGTACTGGTGTGACTCAAAACTCCACGTGTGCGAGTCTGTAACAAATCCTTTATGGTCCGTCGATGCATCCATATTTTGTCCCGATGAAGGGAAATTATGCATGTGGGTGTTTTTTTTTTCGATGTCAGTCTCAAAATTTAATTGGCTCAAGCTTATGCTTTGTGAGCACAGCAAGTCGCGAAACATTTCAGCGTGAAGAAAAGACGCCTCTTCTCTGAAAATCTCTTTTGTTGAGCTAATGGGAACAGCAGGACTCAGAAAGCACCTACTCAAACAACGACTGCTTCAACCGAGACAAAGATAAAGCCATAAAAAATAAAATAAAAACTCTCGTTGTGTGCACAGCTTTAAACCTGTAATCGAGGACTGTGTGAAGCAGATGAACCAGGAGCTGGTCCAGATGAAAGGGCCAATTAAAGGGAGCAATCCTGCCATGGATGCAGAAACCGTCTTACGGCCTCTTATGGACCTTCTGGATAAGAAGTGAGTACTTGGTGAAGGCATGATGATAGAAACAGTCACAGGCGTTTTATTTGTCAACTTATTTGACAAATTAATCTAGAGTAGTCAAAGAATGATTTTGTTTATCACATTCCTGAGCAAGACGCAATGAAGGTGGATTTACTTGTTACTGATAACATAAAATGATGATCACCCTTGTTGTCAAACAACCCTGAAGCATGGCGGTATGGACTCCATTCGGCCCATAAAGGCAAACTGTGGTCTCTGGCTCTAAGATGTTAGCAGAAGGTATCTTAAATGCTCTATTTTTTTTAAAGTAAAGCCACCATTAATGCTCAATTAGATGGAGTTCAGCAAATTTGGAGGCTAAAGACCCCCATGTACTTCACATGAAATGCCTAAATTGGTTCTCATTGATGTCGACGTGGGACCAAAATTGCATCATTTTGTTCGGAGAAAGGCACATGCCTGCCCAACTCGACACCAACCCCGGGTCAAACTGTTTCGACGGAGCTCTGTGCAAAGTGTCGTGTGATTGGTCAGACGTTTGTTGCAAATGTGCTCTGATTGGTAACATTGGTATTTTGTTTTAACCAGTCCGCTTCCAGTATCCGGTTTTTGCATCCGCAGGAGACATGGATACTTTTGAGGACTGATACTTTTGATTTTTCACTAAATAACTTATAGAATAATAAGACTGGTAAATGGTTAACAGCTCCTGGATGAAAACTGGAACGTTGTTATTAACGAGGAACGCCGTTGTCCCACAGCTGGTCTGCGCCGTTGTATAAAAGTTGTCTGCTAAAGCATCCCCAGAGCATGTGACTGCACATCAACTGTTCAACTTCAGATGAAATATGTGGGAGCCTTTAGTCAACACCTAAATTTTATTGTTTTGCTTCTCAAACCATTCCTGCTTGGGCAGATTGCCCTAGTTAAGAGAGTCCCCAGCCACATGGTCTGGAAACATTGCTTAGGTAATTGGTCCACGTCTAAATCACACCCATAGCTTCCCAGTCGCCAAAAGCGTCAAAGAACTTTTCCTGGCTTGCCTTCTTCCCTGTCTCCTTCTGACACATTAACATATCGCTCTATCTGCCAGTTGTCGTAATGTGATACTTGAGTGGCGTCGATTTGTGCCGCTTGAAAGAGAAAACGTCTCCAAAAAAAGAGAAACATTCTAATGGCAAAGTTTATCAATTCAACTCTTAGAGCTGTATTTACTTCTAGGGTTTTCTTACTGTGCAATCTTTAAAGAAGAAAAAAGATACCAGAGCTGAGCTTGGAGAATCATTCTCCTCCATTTTTCAAAGCAACATAGAGGCCAATGGGGTATTATGAGAAATCCTCTTAATGATATGGAAATAGAAAATCCTTCCTGCCGATTCTGAGACCCTGCTCGCACAAAGGGGTGAGATTAAAGCACAAAGCCCCAGCTTTTATTCTCAGTCACAGGTGTTTTCCTTTTTTTATGAATATTATACATTAAGTCATCATTACTTGAAGCCTTCAGCTGTGTTAGATCTGGTTAAGGCACGTGCTGTAGGTGTTGACCTAATCCCCTTCCTTTCTGCTACTTCCCAGTTTGATGTTGTTCGCCAAGATCTGTGAGAAGACCGTGCTAAAGAGAGTCCTCAAAGAGCTCTGGAAAATAGTTCTGAACACCATCGAGAGAACAATCGTTCTGCCTCCGCTTAGTGACCAGAGTGTGAGTCGATCACCTTTTAAATCTTATTCTCACATTCTCTTGTACCTTATTCTTATTGCCATTTATCGGCAACACCGCTGGATTTTGGAAGTTTAGCTCACTATCAAGTTTGACTTTCACATTAGCACTGTTGCGAAAATGATTATATCTGCATGGAATCCACAATTTTTTGCTCCAACTTAGTAAAAATTGCAGCTACAAGTCTTGCAACGAGTCGTTCATCAACAGAATCCAAATCTGTTTTCATGGTGGCGCTCAAATAAACAAGGCAACCAAACCAACTTCTGGAAACACAGACTGTAACGATAGCTTGAAGCAACATATTCAGTTAAATTCTATATATAATGTTCAACTAGGACTTTTTGCTAAAAATTAAAAGAAAAAAAATTAATCTTGTTAGAATTTAACCATTATGATGCATTAGATTTACAAACAGATATGCTTGACTTAAGGCTAAAAATAAATAATTTCAATTGATAATAATATAACCCAAAATAACTTTATACATCGATGGAACATTGTGGGTTCACTAACCACTCAAGCATATGAAGAGATTTTCCTTTCATAGCTAATAATTCCTATTTAAGATGAAATAATTTCAGTTTATATGCTTGTTTCTTTGATTTCTGGTTTTGGTTCTGATGCTTTTCTGTCACCCTTGCTTCTCAGTTTGCCGTATGAAGTTACTGAATTACCAGCGCTACTTTAAAACTCAAACATTTCATTTATTGATATAGATTTTGCATTCCTCTCTTGCCTTTCTTAGTCTGTTCACCAAATCAGTCTCATATGACTTTATTCTTTCATGTACTCATAAAAACATGTTTGTATGTTCAGCAACAAGGAGCTCAGATGATCTTTAGTGCTGCCAAGGACCTGGGACAGCTGTCCAAACTGAAGGTAATCTAGTAATGATCCTGTGACAGATGTTTCCATGTTTCGATTCGGACAGATCATAATTCAAAGCTCATGTTCGACCTCGGGTCGAATCTGCATTTTTACTGCTTATACACACATTCAACCATCACGTATCACGGATCTAATACGGTTGATGTTGCCCGGCAACACCTCAGTTATTAAGGATTTGGGTTTTACTGTAAAGTCACTGCAGCAAAGACACCAGAAATTCAGGATTATCATTTAGAATGTTTATTATTGTTCTGTATTGTAGATTATAGTAAGTTAACATGTAGTCATTAGATGTGCAGTATACACTGGCTTTACTGTACCTACTGTATGTTTTATATTTAATAAAAAAAAAACTAGTATAGGTTATATAAATGCAGCTTTAAAAGCATAATAATTATTAAAATAGGAGATGAAGAGCAGTTTCTTGAATGGACCTGTCAGTTGACCAGCGATGGTCAAATTTTCCTTTACCTTTTTCTGATTGGTGATCATCAGGTCTACTTATGAAAAATCTGAACTTCTGTTTTCCATTCATCAAAATGCATTAAAACTGAGAACTCTTATTTCACCCTCTTACATTCGGTTAATCTTGTAATTTTTTTTTATAAATACCCACTTCTGCATCAAGAATATGCTCTTTTATCAAATTTTGTTTCTCTCCAAAAATGTCATGAAATGGCATGACGCGTTTGGAGAACCTGGTGGGAGGTCTTAGTTGTCTTCAGCGAGTATGAATATGTGTTTTTCTCCTTTATGCCTGCAGATCACAAATCGGTGTGAATCAAACAATTGAATGTTCCAATCTCTAGCTGTCAGATTACTTCATCTCTTGAGATTTGTCGTTCGTAATGCATTGTTTTGTGGGATTGGAGCTACTTTTGCACTGATTCCTTGAGACCTATTGGAAAATAAAATTGTGTTTTAGCAATGATGTGTTCAAATCACCTCTTATAGTCAATCAAAACTGTAAAGTGAGATTTGTATACATTTAAGCTTGGCTTTACAAGCCATTTGACATTACATATTTATATATATATATATATATTTTTTTTTTCTCCTCAGGGGTGAGAGACAAAACTCTCGCACCCTGAATGTGTATGTTTTAAATTGATATTGACTTTTCTCTAACATTTAGAGTCAGTCTCAAGCAAAACTTTATGGACTGTCCGTATTCTTTGGACGCGGCTCAGATTTGACAGAGGCATTGTGGCAGTGATTACTTCAGTGCTTCAGTTTCTCCGTCCTCCTAATTCATAAAACATTTATCGCATTCTGGTGGTTGTGCAGCGTAAGGAGTACCGACACCTGGGAAATAAAGTGGTGCCAGAACTTATTTACTGCAGTCAATTCGAAGGTCAGGAAAGCTCCAATTAGAATCGACGAAAACATTTTTCATGATTAAAATAGATTTTTAGCTCTCCGGTGTAAGATGGCGAGAGGTGAAGTTTATCACTCAGCGGTGTAAATGATAGTTATTACCATTACGGCGGCAAGCATCTCGAAGCTGAGTGTATGAATGTGAAGTTGTTTTCCTCCTCGCTTTGGTGTCCCTCCAGGAGCATGTCATCCGAGAGGACACCAGGAGTTTGACGCCTCGCCAATGTGCCGCCATGGACCTTGTGCTTCCCACAATCAAGGTAGGTTTTCTGCTGAGTTAAAAAAAAAAAAAGTTATGCAAATGAGTCAATCAGAATCATAGATGCAAGAAGCAGTTAATGTTTATGAAGAGCCTCAGATCCTATATGAATGCATCCATCTGAAGGATGTAATAAAAACCTTCACAGTGACGGATCTCCGCACCTTCTAATAATGGAAAAAAAAAAAAAAAGCAATTGCAACACTGGGCGCTAGGCAGATTGAAGGCTCAGCGCTATGGAGATAAAAAAGAAAGCTGTGGTGAAGTGCTCGCTGCATCATGGAAACTAATTGATTTCTACCATCACCATAGAAACTACCTGCAGGTCTAGATCAGTCACGTCAGTGGGACTCTTATTTTATTTTATTTTTCTCGGCATCTCAGCTCTGGCAAATTAACGAGAACGATCTGATCACATAAATATCTTCAGGGCCTGCATTATGCAATACGACGCTGCACCCAGTGCAAAATAGGAAGGATTCAATTCATTGAAAAAAAAAGAAATCTGTTGTGAATATTGAAGCTTACATATGCTGTAAAACTACACATAATTTCCATGGTATAATGAGACCAAACCCATGAAAAATCTGCAGAGAATATTATGTATGGTGGAACAACAACAACAAAGAAACATAAACCAAGTCGCTCACACACACTTTCATTCTCTCAGTGATTATGGTCGCTGGCAATATTTCATCCAGACCAACCTTTAAACCTGGGAAAAGAAAAAAAAACCTGAATGGGGTGAAATGAATGAATGCACTCATAAAAGGCTCTATATGTGGCCCATTTAACAGCAGCTCAGTAATTCCTCTTTTATCCCCCCTCTTTGAACTGTGACCTGAGAGTTGTTGTGGAGAAATGCTGACTCGGCTTTGAACTCCATCACCGCCAACCCTGGACGTCCGTGTGCCTCTATTTAACGGCTATTTCAGACATTTTTTAAACTGTTTTAGCCTTTACATTCAACCTCTAGTTAGCTCAACCTTTTAATGCAGGTTAACCACTTTGTTCAATTTTTGTGGGTGTTGATGGAATATAAGCAATTTCATTGGGTTTTAGTGTGTCACTTTGTACTGCCCCCTAGTGGTCCAAAGTCACATAGTCGCCAAACAACAACACCATATCTCTCCAGTCCTTCTCCATGGTGAGTTAATAAGTTGTGTAACTGTTTGCTTAACATTTAGAGGTGTTAGTTTTATGTTGGAAAGCAATAGAAAATCAAATGTCTTATTAAAATGGCCACCACAAACCACTGGCTTCAACAAAACTTTACTGTTTTTGACCCCTTGTCAAGACCCCTGCATGACAAGACCAAAATATGAATCACATCACTTCCTGTCACAAGAAACAAGTTGCTGTAAAGCTGTAATTTTGGGGCCTCAACTGCATGTGAGGCCCAAATTTGTAGCTTTCAATACATTTTGTTGGATATATGGATGGATGGAGCAACTCACAGAGGTCTGGCATGAAAGGCAAGGAGAAAGGAGAGAAAACAGAGATGTAGTTTTTTTTTTGGTCTGTGTTTTTGCCAGAGGCAGGTTGATATTTTAGGCCAGTGACTTGTCTGTCTTTAAAGCCACAGGCAGAACCATGTCAGTTCCCAGCTGGGAAAAATGACACGTATTCCAATATGAAGCAATGCTTATCTTTAAATTTTTTGATGAATTTATTTTTTTCTGCGCCAGTGATAAAACGGCATCTTTTCGTTGTTGGTTAAAACTGCAGTAGATTGCAACGGGAGGTGGGGGTGGGGGGGGGGGACTGTGTGGAGACATTCTGAGGAAATCAAGTGAAACTTTATACCACCACCTAAAAGTAGAAAAGCCAAATTTATATGATGCAAGCAAGTCAAAAATAAAAAAATCTCTTGAAATAATCCAACATGCATTGGCGTTGCTTCTATTAAAACCTAAGTCATGTTTTCCCTCCACCTCTGACTCATCCTTGCACATCATATCATTTTGTAGTTAACATGTTGGTCTTATTTTATGACTCATGAGGCATTCATGGGTAAGAACACAGCGCCTCCTAGTGTGCTGGAATAACGCAAGTCCTGACAGGACAGCAGGAAAGGAGATAAAATATTTGCAGACAACTTGCCTGGACAGGTGTTGCCATGTGTGATAAAGATGCAGCTCAGATGCTGGTTGCCAGGTTGACTTTATGGGTTCGTTGCTTTCTTCTTTTTATTGCTGTTTTTTTTCCTGCCCAGAGTCTACCTGCCTGTGGTAGACGTGGGTCTTCAGCTGCATATCAGTGTCTGGGAATATAAATTCTGATTTTATTTCATTTCGGTTGAGCTCACAAAGTGAAACTCGTATACTACAGCGTACGTTTAAATGTCAAGTTTCAGCAAAGGAAAAACTCTCAAATTTGAGTTTGTCAGAAAATTTGACAAAAAAAAATAAAAAAAAATCACAAAATAAAAATGTCAGCCTACAGAAAAATGCTTTCATTTTTCATACACTGTAGTCACCCAACACTTGGTTGAAGCTCCTTTGGTTTGATTTGTGGTCAGCAGTGTGGGGAGGCATGGAGGCAATCAACTTGTGGCTCTGCTCAGGTGTTAGGGAAGCCAAAGCTGCAAACAAAAAGACAAAACAGAAACACCAGGATACTGGTGACATGGACGCTGAATTATCACTGACAGTGCAAACATTTCTCACTGGACCTTAAAAACCTTCACTCTTTGTAGCTCTGGGAACTTGATTCTCAAGGAAATGGATAAATTTACCTTCACCTGAAAACAGAACAAGAGCACCACTCCTCCCGTTTTTCTCCTAATCTTTCAGGTTTCTTACTTGTTCAGTAGAGACTTCCCATCAGGAACATGGAGGTCACAGTCTGTGTCCTGGAAACATTTGTGTGCAATGGCTCTTGAAGGATTGATTCCTGCTCCTATAAACTATTGAATGAGAGTTTTCTTTATCATCCTGTCCTATTATCTCTCTTACTTGTGCACCTTTATTGACCAAGCTTTCTTCTTTTACTCATCTTTCTACTAAAAAGACAGTGTTATGTAAAATCTACTTTTTTGAGCTTTACATCAAGTTAGAATGTTATTTCCTCATCAAAACCATGCCCGGAGTGTCGCCTGGATTCTTTCCTGCATGTTTCAGAAATTCTTAAATTTCCCATGGCAACCATTCACCATGCGCAAAACGGCTGGGTGGACCTAGCGCCGCCTTTGAGGATGCAGCTCCTCCTTGGAACTTCCGCCTCACAGAGCACACGGCTCCCCCACGACTTCCCCGCTCAGCTCCTTCAGACTAGCAGCAGCAGTTAGCAGAAATCTGGTGGAACTGCGCATTTGATGAGCTCATTATAGGAGCTACCTCTCAGTAAAAGGTTGTTAAAGGGTTAACAGAGGAACGATGTTGTGATGGCAAAGTGTTGGAAAAAGCAGGACTTTCTTAAAGCGACAGAGACCCAATTTCAAGGTGTTAAGTTGCAATGTCAAATTTTTTTTTAAAAATTTGACATTGCAAATTTTTAAAAAAATTTGCAATGAAGATAGCACTTTATCTTCAGATGAATGCCTTCTCACAATGATGAATCTTATTTTTTTATTATGATAGAATGAAAGGTAGGATTCTATCAAGGATTCCTGTATGAATCCTTGATTCATACAGGATTTTTATAGCAGCTGAAGATGACATAGTTAACGTGTGTGCAATAAAATGATACTCTGTGGCAGGAAAACCCATACCACTGCACCTTTAACATGGACATGACAACACTCTTTCATCTCCATGTTTCTTTAATATTTGACATTAAACCTTTTTGTTTTTTTCTTATAATTACTTGTTCAAAGTCAAACCATAACACAGAAAGACCCCACAGATTTGTCTCCAAGTTTGAATGTTCTCTCTCTTCCCAACTTTCTTTCCTAATAAGGTCTGACTTCATCTGTCTGCCCACTTTTCACACGTAGGAGTGGGGACTGTGTTTCAAAAGAGAGCAAAGCTTTGTTCACCCCCGGCCACCACGCTTATCAGCACAGAAAGCACTTCAGCCATCCAGGCAGCAGCTTCAGATTCAAATACTTAGTAATTAGCTAGCGAAGTAGCTATTAATGTTTTTGGCTTTTGAGTGTGCGCGCTTCTTCAGTTTAAAAGTGCACATTGTCCATATAATCCTGTCTTATTTATCGGCCATTTGCCACTCGCTGCTGTGCAAAACTGCTGAAGAGGTTTTCTTTTTGTAGTTATTTTTAAGAAATCCTACGTTCTCTTTGAAGAGCCTAGCGTAACGGGCGTCTCTCCTCTTTGCTTGCAGCAATACTTCCATGCTGGTGGGAATGGACTGAAGAAAACCTTCCTGGAAAAGAGCCCCGACATGAAATCGCTCAAATATGCTCTCAGCCTTTACACTCAACCTACAGATGCCTTGATCAAAAAGTATATATGCACCCAAAACTCTCAAGGTAAGGATTCGGACAATGTATTTCGATAAAACCCCTTATGCTATAAGTTTGTTTGTATAGCACTTTTTTAGGAACAAGGCGGTTTAAAAAAAATAAAATAAAAAATCATAATACGGTAACCAATTACGAAACGGCAATAAACATGACATTTTTGTCAAATGCCATCATCAAAATTTTCAAGTGAGTTTTTAGCTTTGATTTAAATCAGTGTTTCGGTTATTTTGTAGTTTTCAGGAAGTTTGTTCCAGGTTTGTGGTGCATAGAAGCTGAATGCATGTTACATGCCAACATGTTCCATATATATCTGGATTAGTCTGATTACGTTGCGCTTGAGACAATATTTATTGCGATTTAGCTCTAACTCGCGTGTCAAACTGGAGTCTCGTGGGCCGCCGAAGCTTTTTATGTGGCTCTCTAGATTCTAGACTAAACGCTGAGTGTGCTTGAATGTTACGTTTTCAGTCAAGTCAATGCAGTTTTTAATCTGCTTCCTTCCAAATTATATCAATCAGTCCCTCCAGTTTCTTGAGAATTGTCTTGGAAATTCGCGCCAAAACCAACAAACCCCCACACTTTTTCTTTTTGTGCTAATGCATAATTGGGAATTTATTGCAGAATTTTCTCACAAATAGTCAAAAACTGTTTTACTTGTATTAAACAGCTGCCTCAGCCTTAAATAACATCAGATTTTAGTCCATGATATACATAAAAAGTTTGCATTTATTGACATAAGCGCAACAAAAAAAATTGCAAATATTTCCAAATTAGTACCACGAACACTTTGATTTTTACTGCAAAAAAATAAAATAAAAAATCACAAAAAGAATCAGAAAATGTTCAATAATATTATTTAATTTTAAGGATTCATTGATATTTTAGCAGTTTTAGGAATTTTTATTTTATTTTTTTTCCCCCCAATACATTCTGGCCCTAGTGGCCCTTTAAGACCATTCGTGAGCCCAAAACAAGTTTGACACCCCTGCTCTAAATAAAGTAAATTAAACTAAATTAAATGGAAGTTTTGGATTGTGCCCGGCTCCCCTGCTGCATTGTGTTCAAAAACTGTGCTTAGGTTCAGGCGCCAAGGAAGCTACTATAAAAATAAATAAATAATAATAAAAATAAATAAAAAACCATGGTGGAAGTAGCAGAATGAATGTGAAGACAGAAGACAGATTGTGATGTGTAGATGATACTTTCATTTGGCGCCTGATAGTAAATATCCATATTTAGCGTGTGAACTGGCTCGGCCAGAGAATATTTCGTCGTCGCTGTTGTTCACCGCGTCTCTCTAACGTCTGAGTGAGAACGCCACCATTTCTCCTCCACTTGTTCTTAGTTGCTGCAGGTCCAGTCGATCCCCTCGGCCTCAGCTGTAGTTACAGCGTGGCTTTCGGACCATCGTTAGGCATTTGTTTTCATCCCTTCCCGTCTTCTTATCATCCATCTGTTCCACTGTGAAAAGAGCTATTTGCCTCAGTGTGCTTAGTCTCAGATATTTAATTCCATTCTCTTTTCCGTGTTTTGTTATTTTTTTCATATTAATATTCGAAGCGCTGCTTTTTGACAAATGCGTTAATGTAAATCTCAAAATCCCCTGTGCTTTGGTTTTCTCCTTCTCATCATTGACCTCATTTATTGTTGCCTCATTTTTTTTCTGCCTTTACATGCCCCCCCACCCCTCTGCATCCCCACAACACCCCTGCTATAACTCTGCATAACAAGGCAGAAATCCCCTCAGGTGTCCAAATAGCCCCACGAGGGACTTGCGGCCCAGTGGGTAATCGAAGCTCAGCTCCTGCTTGCCTCCGTGTGCTTAGCCTTGCAGAACGCTTTACATGCAGGCGGTGAGGAAGCAGAAAGGCTGCGGGAGGAGGCTTGTCTGCCAGCCAGGCAGCCAGCAGGCCAACCAGCCACGCTGCTTTCCCCTGACTGGCAGATGGGGTCGGGTTTGTGCGGCTTTTTCGCCGTGTGCTATTTTGAGATTGCTCCGTGTTACTCCTCTCCCCTCCCCACCGCCTCGCCCGTCTTTCGTCCCATTTCGACCCCGTCGCAGATTCCTCACCGAGCTGTCACTCTTTATCTGCGGCGTTCCGGTTAAGATGTCCGCAGGTAGTGAGGTGTGCTCGACGGGGCTTTGCGGCGGCGGCTTGTTTTGCGACGGCGTTTTGATTAATCAGCCACCCCTGTGCTGCAGATGGTTTCTGGTTTGGTTCTGTCAAAGTCGCTCTCACGGTGTCACACTCTCCATGAATTAAGACGTCATGAAAAGATCATCTCGTTCAGAAACTCATTTTTGAAATGAAGCGCCTCATATTTTTACTACCCCCAACCACACATTGAGTGCTTATATAGGCTGAGATTTTTGTTTTAAAATCTTATAGTTTCTAAAGAACTGAATTAGTTTATTTTTTTATTAGCGGTAAACAATCTATATAGCTTTGTAATGAGTTTATTAAGTTTAATACATTTTTTATTGAATTAATAAAACGAAATCATCAGTGAAATTGCAAATTTAACGAGGTGAAGTTTAAAAGCCACTTCAAGCGTCAGTGGGACATAAATACTTTCACTTACAGTCATCTCACTTGAATGACTGTGAGATGCTAAAAGTCC
Source organism: Gambusia affinis (assembly GCF_019740435.1). Taxonomy (NCBI): domain Eukaryota; kingdom Metazoa; phylum Chordata; class Actinopteri; order Cyprinodontiformes; family Poeciliidae; genus Gambusia; species Gambusia affinis. The sequence continues at coordinate 26,192,013 of NC_057869.1, read as the reverse complement.
AAACGTTAATAACTGTGAATACGGAGAGGGAATAATATTCGTGCAAAAAATACAGATCTACTCAACATCTCATCTTTTTTTTTTTTCTATTACCACTTTTTCCCAGTTAGACTCCTGACCCGGCTCACTGTTGTATCGTAACTACCTTTGTATGTTTTTTTGTTTTGTTTTTTTTTATGTGCGACAATAATCCCACTCCGTCTGCTTATTTATTAAATTATCTGTTATTTTGTCAAACGATACATGGAACCTTTTAACCAAAATGTATAGTTACAGGACTTTGTTTGTGTTTTTTCCCACCCATGTTGGTGGAAACAATAAGACAGGCGAAACGGTTCCCGAAACTCCACAGAAATTCTTTGTGATTGTCCGTCCCTCTTTGATCAAACTGTAACTAAGGTGTGACCGGGTGTGTTGTGCCGCCTGAATATTTGTTTCCTCCTTGAGGTCGGTGCTCAGCTTCTTTCTCCACGGGTTGGCTTCACTTCCTGGTTCATCACCTTCCTGCTGTTGTAAAAGCAATCGGTAGCACTTTAGTTTGTAAAGGTGCATGACCCTGTCATAAACGTGACATAGCGACAATCGTGAACATGAAGGAGTCCTCATGAGTGTTTACGACTGTTGTCAGGAGGTCATTTGGTAAATAGTGACGCTTTGAAATGTAAAGTCGCATTGAAATGGTCAACGTTGCATTAGAAGTGTCATTACTTGCCGAATGACTCTTCATGACATTTGTTAATGAAGACTCCTTCGTCTTCCTGACAGGTGTTCAGTCAAGTTTAACTCATTTACCCAAACTTTACCTGTTCAACTTTTTCACTTTTTTTCGCATCATGGTATCAAACATTGATGTCAATGGTTAACTTGACTCAGCTAAAGCTACGTCCAACCGAATCGAGTGTCTGTTGAAATGCCCTTTATAACGCATGGATATCTTTTTATCTAAACTTTTCCGCTGCGGTTGTTAGTCTAATGTTGTCCTGACTCTTTCTCATTCCCAACACTGGTTTCCTTCTCGGTTGCTCTGTTTGTAGCGGCAGCCATTTTGTCATCCAATGACCTGTAGGAGAAAATATCCATCATAAAGCGTGATGCTGCCACCACTCTTCTTCATGGAGGAGATGTGTTGCATTTAGGTGAAGCAAATTTAGCTTCTGTAATGAATACTGATCCAGGCTCCTAGTTTAGGTCAGCAGCATGTCGTTGTTTAGACCGAGCACATTAGCTCTTTTCAACAGTGGCCAAAATTGGTATGAAAAGAAAATCAACATTTTTTTCTGTCAGTAGGCCTCAAATAACAAAAGTGCTTTTAGTTTGATTTTTCAACATTTATTTTGCACAACCTGTTTTGTTCTTTAAACAGTTTTATGCTTTCTTCCTTCTAAATCTTTAAATGATGTACATATTTTTTTTCACTACAGCTTAAAAAAAACAAAAACCTTGATTAATTATCTCCTTTTCCAAAGAAAAATGCTTTTTTTTCTGGTTCCATAAAGTGTTTTTAGGAGTGTCCATCCATCCATCCATCCATCCATCCATCCATCTATTTTCTGTTCCCCCTTGTCTCTAATGGGGTCAGGAGGGTTGCTGGTTCCTCTCCTGCTACGTTCCGGGCGAGAGGCGGGGTCACCCTGGACAGGTCGCAGGGCAACACAGAGACATACAGGACACACAACCATTCACACACACACACACCTAGGGAGAATTTAGAGAAACTAATTAACCTGACAGTCATGTTTTTGGACTGTGGGAGGAAACCGGAGAACCCGGAGAGAACCCACCATGCACAGGGAGAACATGCAAACTCCATGCAGAAAGACCCCGGGCCGGGAATCGAACCCAGGACCTTCTTGCTGCAAGGCAACAGCTCTACCAACTGCACCACTGTGCAGCCTCTGTTTTAGGGCATAATAAAAGTAACTGACCCTGGTAATTGAGCGGATGGCAACGCGGTGGTAGGTTTGCAGAAGTGAGATAATCTCTCCATTTCTGTGATTGATTAAGCAGTGGTAAAATGAGGAGATAGAAGCCAGCTTTGTGTTGCATTTCTCCCAAACTTTATTCCTTCTTTATCAAGTCTAAAATACAAACAGCCTAATAGGGAGGACTTGTGGGTCCTATAGGTTTCTCCTCACAAGTTATTAGGGGTAAAATGAGGCTGAAAGCAAATAAATCCCACCGTTTTCAGACTAATTTTGAAAAACAATGACTTTCCTTCCTTTTCAAATTACGTTCTACTTTGTATTTATCTGTTGCATAAACTTCCTATAAAATCCATTGAAGTGTGCCGCTGAAATGTAACAAAATCTGAAAGTAGCTCCAAAGAAAACAGCATATTTTATGCAGCACCGTACAGTAAAGATCATCTATAATCCTTCTCATCTTCACTGTGATCATTTCTTGACGTAGGATATTATGTTTATTTAGTTTACCTCGTGTTTTCCATCCGCTGTTCCATTTCTTTTCAAAACAAACACATTATGGTTCAGTTCCGTTTTTGTTTTTCCTCTCTCTGTGTTTGTTCCGCCTGAAGTCGAAGCCTGGCAGTGTTTGCTTTTCTCTTGCGATTGCTGTGCAATCTAGTCCATCCTTCACGTTATAATCTTTCTGCTTCCACGTGGTGAGGTGTTCATACGCAGCTCTCAGGAGGTATTTCTGCATATATCTCATCTATATATATTTATAAAAGAAAAAAAAAAGAAGCTTCACCCACAGGTTTGGATTGTTTGCTGGCGTCTCCTCTCCGTCTTTCTGCTCTTCCTGGCATCCTCTCCGCCTCTCTTCCCCGCCGTTCCACTCCGGTTTTCTTCATGCCTCCCTCCAATGTTCCCGTTGCTGTTTTTGGTGTGTCTCCAGGTCAGTCATCCAACGGATCGGTGGGGGAGGTGTCAATGCAAGTGACTCTCATCTCTCACCCTGGCACAGGAGAACACAAAATCACCGTTAAGGGTAAGCTTCCTCCCACGCTCGGGGCCCGCCGAGGCAGAAGCGTTCTCTGCAGATCCAGAGAACGCCTCCCGCTCCGAACGGGAGCGTCTCTGCTGGAAACCGTCCCTTCAGACAGAAACCGAAGGTGGAAAACACTTCAGGTTGAAGTGATTGCGCTGGAGACCGTGAATGTTTCAGACGTCGGCCTGGTGGCTTGCATTAAAGTCAACCGTATTTATAAGAGTGTCTGTTTCGTCACAAAGCTAGGACAGCAGTGTTTATTTGAAGCATTTGAACAACTGTTGGGTTTATTGCAATTAAATGTAGAGGACTCCAATCATGACGTGACGTCTTCTGCCGTACCGGTGTCTCGTCAGTGGGACAATTTGATATAGTCTGAAAGCGTGACGTAATAAATGTTCACGCACTGAACCAAGACGATGAATGCGGCGGACAATTTTCTGCCAATTGATGCTCGATTTTATCTCCAGCTGAGCTTCATTTGCCGCAGTTACAAATCCGCTATCTTCAAATCCGAAAGGCTCTTTAGGACAGATTCTAAAATGTGTGCGCTGATAAATATTTCTTCATATTTGTAATGTTGGATTCCTATTATGTGAATTTCAGCATTTGCTCATACAGGCGGGACGCGTCGTTACCGTGGGAACATACTTGCACAGTGTACTGAGTGGAAAATAATATTACTGTTTTAGGAGCTGCTCGCCATTGTTTATCGAGTTTCCTGTAACCCTTCATGGCTGTGGGCTTTATATGGTGTCTATTTGTGGTTGATTAAAATGTCCAAATTTCAGTTTATCAACTTGTATTTGTAACGTATCGTAACTGTATGTTAATGAAACCACTCTTCTAGAAATGCAACAATCTGAATTTTGCAGGCTATTTTACGTCTCCAGACTTTGCACATCTTTGACCTGCGTACTCTGACGTTAGCTGACACTATATTATTACCTTGTACGAAAATATAAAAGCATAATTCCTTCGAAAAAAAAAAAAAGCTCTCCTGATGTGAACTGTCATAATTCCAATTTACATGTAGGAGTCAATGGTTTTGATTTTTTAATTTTTCTGCTGTTTTACTTTTTAGCGGTACAAGAACAGTAATATTTCTTTTTAAATCTGTCATGTACGATAAGAAAAAGAATGGGGAAACTCAAACGGGTAAGACAGAGCATGTTTGATAGGCTTATGATTTTTCTGTTGTTGGTTTAAAGTCTTACTTTCTCTTACCACCTGAATAAATTGTATCAATGATTTGACATGTCTTTGAAAATACTTTTTAAGCAGCAGCTAACATCTGTTCTTCTGTCTTCATCTTAAAACCACTTCAATGATACTGGGAAAAAAAAAATTAATAAAAATGCAACTTTGACTCTTCTTTACTCAGTAATCGCTCCCACTCTAGTATGGTACATTCAGTTATTGGAAAAATATCCGATTTTTAAATTCACCGCTCTGTGTTTTGTTGTTGTTGTTGTGACAATTATTTCTTCATTTCAGTGGTGGGCGTAAACAACCTCATGTGGCAGACCAACGCCATGTTCCGGCCGTTCGTGGAGGTCAACGCCATTGGTCCACATCTCGCTGACAAGAAGCGCAAATTCAGCACCAAGACCAAGAACAACAACTGGTCGCCAAAGTACAATGAAACATTCCAGTAGTGAGTATCAAGCTCTGTTTGGGTTTCACAAAACACGGCTTGTAAGGATTTGTCCTTTGTTAGTATTTTTGTCTAAATATGATGCAGCTGCAAGTCAAACAATTGAGGAGTTCTTTGAGCTGTTTCCACCTGTCTCTTTATTACCTCACTGGGAGGATCTAACTTAAGGTTTAACGAGTATCCTAATTATTTAGAAGTCCCTAATGCATTTCTGCTTTAAACAACAGCAACAAAATTTAAGTACCGGCTATTTGAAGAGGACTGCAGTCTTCAAATACAGCCTGCAAAGCAAAACGCCAAGCCAGCTGACGTAAAACCACGATTCAAAAAGCCAGGGTTTACTGAAGTGAGAGGCTCTGTGCAACGCAAACAATGTTCCGGCCGGAACACGGTGCATTAAATAAAAACACAAAAATTAACGAAGTGTCACGGCAGATACATTTTCCTCAAGGAATTTTAATAATCGAGGGACTCGAATCTCTCCAGGAATCGTTTCAGCCCTACATTCAGTAAGCTTATGTAGTTTACTGACCTTATTTTCTGGGGTGCAAATGTTTCCAAAGCTTGACCCGACCAACTGAAGCAGCCTGGTTCTAAACGACTCCGGGCCTCGGAGGTCCAACATCCCGGGATAGTCCAGATGTCGGTTGCTCCGTTGCATCAAAAGGACCTCGGATCTGCAAAGACAATAATTAAACCTTGGGCTCAATTGTATGTGCTTTTCGTCAGCTGTATATGGTTTATGTTGCTAGCATTGAATAGATTGACTCACCCTTATTTGGAAATGCACATGACTTTTTCTGATAAAATGCAGACATTCTTGGCTTTTTTTTTTCTTCTTCTTCTTCTTTTTTTTTCAGCCACGATGTGAGCGATCTTGGCTGCCAGATGTTTTGTCTAAGTGGAGACGTTCAGTGGTTGAACGTGACTCCATTGTCTCATCATTGTCATGCATATAACAGGGAACCTTTTCACAGGAAAAATGTCATCCAGTCCTGATTGCTTACTGACAGATTAAATCCAACTGGGAACGGAGACGAATGCCAGCGTCTCTCCTCCCCCCCCCAAAAAATAAGAAAGGAAAAAAAAATTTTTTGCTGCGCTTTGACGTGAGCAATCAGATGCAGATTTCAGAGCTGATTGGTATTAATTACTTCCAAGGTAAATATGAATAAACAAACTGATGTTGAGCTATAAGGTTTTACCCTCTGTTTGCTAGTCTATTTTTTTTGTTTCCAGTAATTGAATTAATAAAAAAAAAAAAACAATAAATAAATAACAGCTCCTACTTTCATTGTGAGTTTTAAAATACCAACATTTCCATGTAGCTGTACATTTTGGTTCGTCTGATGAGGTCACATGAAATGACTCATGTTTTGATCGAGCAAATTTTGCGAATACTTCATTACTCTTACTTGAGTCATTACTTTGGATGGCTATTTTTTTTTCTTTGTTGATAGTCTTGATTTTGATAAATGAAGTCTGTCTTACAACTGAATGAGGGACAAGCCTTGCAGAAGACGATGACGTACAAATCCGGTCAGTTACTTTATCCCAATAATTTCTTTCCCAAATTTAAGACCCAATTCCTGCTCCCGTTTAGTAGCAATGTTTATTCTTCTTCTCTTTTTATTTTACTTCTGCTTGAGTAAAAAATATGTTGGAAGTAGGGCTACTCACTCTGCCCTACACTCTGATTGAGCCCCTCTCTGACCTGCTCATCTCTTTCAGTATTCTGAGTAACGAACACGGTCCGGAGGTCTACGAGCTCCACGTCTCGGTGAAGGATTACTGCTTCGCCCGCGAGGACCGCATCGTCGGCATGACGGTCATCCCGCTCCGGGAGCTGGCGGAGAAGGGCAGCTGCTCGGCCTGCTACCCGCTGGTAAAGAGCATCACCATGGACGAAACGGGCCTCACCATCATGAGAATACTCTCTCAAAGGACCAACGACGAGGTGGCCAAAGAGTTTGTGCGTCTCAAGACGGACACCCGATCGGCGGAGGAAGTGTCATAGTCCAGAGGAAACTAGGCAAAAAAACAAGACAACAAAAAAAAAAAATGCAGTATTAAGAGTCGTGTCGTCTTCAGATCGGACAGATGCGGGGGTTGGGGGGGAGCAGAGAGAGATCCCGGCCGTTGTTTGGGAAAGATGCCGGACGCGGCATCAGAACGAGTTCGTCCAAAGAGAAGGGAAGCGGGCCCCAAAACGTGGCAAAGCAGCGAGAGCGAGAGTCAATGTTTGTTTGTTTTCTGTGCATGTGCGTAAAAAAACATCTGTTGGAATGTTCATTTTAAAACTAAAAGTATGTACAAGTGTTTACTTACCGTATGCTCACTATTAAGTACTATATTCTACGAGTTATTGTAATGAGACATGGATACCTTTTGTACAACATTTAGTCTTTTTGAGGAGAGATTTGTTCCAATAAAGTGCCAAACCAGTGAAAAAAACAAACAAAAACAACAAAATTAACATATATGAATTATGGTGAAGTTAGTATGTATGAAATTTGCTCGGTTATTTTGTCCGGTGTAAGTAACTTTTTGACCGTGTGGCGTTTTGATTGTTGCAGACGTTCTTGGTTTCGCACCCTTGGTTTTAATTAACTTCTTTTTTTTTTCTTCTTGGCTTCCTGTTTTTCCACTCTGCACCGTTGTGCATGTCTTCTTCTCAATCCTGTCTTTCCCATGATTCCACAGTGACCGCCGAGCGGGGTCCTGTCCCTCGCCTTTCAAAACTGTTTGTATTTTACGTCGACCTGAAGTCAGATTGTGTGTGTGTGTGTGTTTGTATGTGTTTTTTTTTTTTTTTTTTGGTTTGTTTCTTTGTTTGTTTGGTTGTTGTTGTTTTTTGGGGGTTTTTTTTAAATGGCGATGACTGCTATGTAAACCCTCGTAGATGTTTGTAATTTTATAACCGTGACAACGTTGGCGAGAGCCTCCAGTGCTAACAGTCTTAGCATAACAGAGTGGAATTTTTTTTGTGGTATTTTATTCTTTTTTTTTTTAGCGTTTTGTGTTTTTCCAAGTTATTTTTTCGTGTCCAGCCTTCCTGAACGACCACTGTGAACATGAGCTTTGGAAGGCAAGCTTAACACGACATTGCTTACACTTTGTTATTGTTTCGTATTTTCCTCCAACAACTTTGTTCCTGATAAACTGCCAAAGTTATATTGAATATTTGTACCAGAGCAATTCATTACATGTATGAAGGCATATATGTAACATGTGATCTATTACTTCTTTTTTTATTTTTATTTTTTCCCATAGCTTGATATTTGATTGTTGATGGGGTGGTACTAGGATATATATATATATTTTTTTTTTTTATTTCCTGTGGAGCTGTTTAAAACTATAAAAGTTGCACATGTTATTTTACACATTGGTTGTTTCGACTTTAAACATTGGAATTATTTTTCTTCATAAAGGAAAGAGTCTAACATTTGGTAAATATGCAACATTCCTGTGTATTGCACTGATGGCAAATTGTATGTCATGTAAATATATTTAGTGAGATATTGTAAGAAAAAAAAGGAAAAAAGTCTACTTTTCTTCTATGTGCATAAAGTTTGTGCAAAAGTGTTATAACATTCGGGTCATCTTGAATAGTGTTCCAGTCTTCGAGCCAAAAGTATACAAATTATGAATATTTGGTTAATAGAGCCAGTGCACCATAAAACCGCAGTTAGATCTCAGTTACGAGATCTAATCCCTTGTTTTTAATTGAATTGTTTTTCCTCGAAAAATTACATCTGCACTACAGTGCCTTGAAAAACCACTTGAACTTTTTCACATTTTGTCTAGTTGCATTCACAGACTTCAATAGATAGTAGGAGTGTAACGGTACACACACACACACACACACACACAAAAGATCACGCTTCGGTACATGTTCAGGTTTTAAAGTCATGGTTTTGTATATTTTGAGAACACTGGTAGCTAAAAGTATGAGTAAGAATACTGATATTCCTACTTATAGAAATATAAATTACTGCTGATTTTTTTCCCCCTAATCAGCTGTAAACAAAGAATATTTTTTCATTTCTGAAATAATTTTTCAGTGAATAAAGTAGCATAAGCAGGCAAAGTCATTGCCTGGCTATATAAATAATAACCAGTTGAAAACGGTCAGTGTTAATGTTTAGTGGCCTTTGAGTAAAACTGTGACCATATTTGAGAATAAAACATGGTTCAATCACTTCAGAGTTGTTTTGATATCTTGTTAAGTGATGCAGCTGAACCTGGAATCAGCAACATGCAGCTGTTGACAGCAACAGAAATTACTCACACCTGCATTTAATGTGATCCGATTGAAGTCATTTTGCAGTCAGTTGGTTTGTCTCCAGTTATTGGGTTTATGTTCTGCTTCGCCTTGTTTCGGATGACTGATGTAAATAAGTGCAGTGAGCTACATACCCTATTGCTGTGGAAAGATGCGTTTCCGGAGTTTTGGTTTGGTTCATCTTTGATTTATGACTGTAACTTGAGAAATCTTATTGTAACAAAGTTTAGTGACAGCTGGGAGTCTTCTCTGTTCGGTCACTTTAACCGTCCAAACGTCCCTAAGAGTTTGGAACCCAGGAGTTTTTTACTCTACGCTTTTACATGTTGGCGTGTGTGTGTGGCTGCGTGTGTTTCGGGAACTGACGGTCTGACAGGACAATCCCTCATCAGAGGGAACTGTAGTACACCGCATTGCGCACATAAACATTCTGCATGTGTTCATCTTTTAGGTATGAATATGTGCACCGTTACACCCCTAATAAATTATTTTAGTGGAATAAAATTCTGAATTTTTTTTTTAGTATTATTTTTTTGGTATTTGTATTCAGCCGCCTTAAATCTCAAACCCCTAAAAATAAAATTTGAGGGAAACCAAATGCTAAAAGTTGTGTATACAATTTACTGAAGGACCAGACTTTTAAAAAAACATCCCAAGTTGGGAACGTTTCACTACCAGGACGTTTTGAGGGCCACCGTAGATGAAAAGAGAAATGAGTCAATTTCTTCACAAAAAACATTTTCTAGGAAAAGATTTTCTGAGTTTGATTATATCTAAAAAAAATCTTTGACTTATCAGCAAGATATAAAGGATTATTTTAAGTCATTGATTCCTTAATATTGATGAAAAAGTACTTTTTCCACTGGCATACTGTTTCACTTACATGTGTTATTAGTAAACTAAGCTGCCAGTGGAACTGAAATGTTTTTCATCAACATTAAAGAATTATTCACTAACAATCTTTTATCTTGCTGAAAAGTTACTTGTAAGTTAATTTTGTCTTGTTTCAAGTGTACCAAGATATTCTCACTAGAAGCTAGACCAAAATACTTTGTAAGATTTTGTGTTTCTGCTGTCTAAGGTAAAAAAAATATATATATAGTCAAATGCAAGAAAGACCGTTAAACTCCAGACATGGCAGTAAGACCTCATAATTTGACTGAGCTTCAGTTATTTCAAAACCAAACCTGAAAAAAATGCATGAAAATAATTGCCAGTATAACTTCACTCAAGGCGCCTGAATACACATGAAAGACACTTTAGACTTATTTGTCAGAAAGGTTCAAGACATATAATCTTTCCCTTCCACTTCTCAATGATGTGTCACTGTGTGTCGGTCAGTCCCTTGACGTCTTAGCAAAATTAAACTTTGACGTTTTCACAGGACCAATGTGAGAAAGTTGAAGGCGCATTATTGCTTTTTTTCAAGCCACTGTATATATCAAGTCCTAATGTTGCTCCGTACAGCCTGGCACTCCTCCTTTTGGCTCTATAACCGCCTTCATTTCCTTTTATTACGTACAATAGCTTTAAAATACTCCAGCACAGATTTGTAATAGTTCAGGCGAGGTTTAAATTGCTCTTTAATGTTTGCTCCTCAGAGTGTCGCAGCAGAGCTCATGTTTTCAGCTCTCCAGCAGCAGCAGCAGCGAATGTAGCCCTGCCAAGGAGTTTGATTGAAGCGGTTACAAGCGTGACCCGGCGAAGTGTCGGCGCTCCACTTTTAAACGCTGGAAATGTTCATGCAAGAGGTTGTTGTCGATTTAAAAAACAACAACAACAAAAATGACAATATGGCTCACAGCCCAGGTTGGCAAAACGTTGGGGGGCGGACTGAGCACTGGGGAGTTTTTCTTTGAAAATGCTAGCACTCAGTTGTACTCTAAGCATGTTTTCTATTGCTTTTCAGATGGGGGATGTGGCGTCACAGGCAAATGTCTCTCACCGCGAGTCGCTGATCTGATTTGCAGCGTCTGATGCAGCACTTCAGTAGAGGATCATTTGTATTTATTTTAATTGCTCATTTGTGAAAAATGGCAAACAGTCTAAACTGAACTCTCCCCGTTTAATTGGTATTGTGACCAAGTCTGATTCTTATTGGGTTGCAGGAAAAAGCAGGTCGCTCTCCATAGATGTTTTTTGTTGTGTTTTTTTTTTTTTTTTATCAATGAAACCTCAAATTGTCACAGGGGTCTGAAAACACGATGGGAGCATTCCTGCAGGGAGAGGGCATATCTGTCTGAAACGTAGCAGAAATCCCACTCAAGAAAAGATCTGGCAATGAAAGTTGGATTGCAGTTGCAGGGTGACAACAGTCCAGTGTGATGTGAGTGAGAGTTAAAGGGAGAAAGTGGAGTTAGAGAAACGAAAGAATAGCGAAAATATGAGGAATATGTATATTCTAGACAAGTCCGGTCTGAAAACCACAGAGGGAGTGACTTTGACTAACTGAAGTCGTTTTGTGGAAAGGCCAAGGCTGTACTTTTCTTTTTGTTGTCGTCTTTCTCCCTTTGTCTTCCTTTTTTTTTTTTTTTTTTTTGGAAATCATGCCGCGTGAGATGAATGTTTCCTTGTTCCGTCATGCTCTACTTACCGTCAGCATTTCCATCCTCAACCTCACGAAGAAATGAACATCTGTGGGCGGAGATAATCTCACCATAATTTGTCACCTTTTTTTTCTTCTTCGTTTTTAAAAAACAAGCGCCATCTGTGGCACTGTGGTTTCTGCACTTGACACAACACAATACTTTAGGGAATTTGTGTGTCAATCAAATGAAGGGCTGTCTGTCAAACGTTGGCAGTTTTCACCGCAGGCTGTCTAATAGCTTAAAGCTCCTGCAACCAAAACGCAAGACAGTCAGATAAAGTAAATCCAACTGACAGCGTAGCTTCTCCCTTTCCCTTTTAGTCTGACTTCAGGCCTAGGAAGGAATGTGATTCAAACAAAAGGAGATGTTTTATGAATGCGACCGAAAAAGGAAAAGCAAGATCTGGAACAAAGGTATGTAATGACGCTGTTGAATCCATCGTCTGTATCGGCTTACCCTTGCGGCGTGGTTAAACGCAATACAACTGTATGTTGTTTTATCTCATGACACGTTTAATTCCAGTCAATATGTTTACATACTTTGGTCCAAAGTGGATCTGTTAGGATAAGCGGGCATGGACAACGGATGTATAGAATGCCTCATAATAATAAAATATAATAAAATACTAATAACTTTAACAATAGTAAAAGATATACAGAACTGTAAAGATATTAACAGAGAAAAACAATGCAAAAAAAAAAAAAAAAAAATCAGACAGTAGCAGTTGTTTTTGTCTTCTGTATTTTGGATTCAAGCATGATTTGGGATAAAATTAAGATGGAAAGTTTCCGTTGCTTCTTCCTCGTCGGCCATGTTTATTTTCGCTGGTCTCACGTTTGGTTTTGAGAGGTTTCCGCCGGATTTCTCGTCCTGTGAGTCAAAACTGTCCGTGTGGTTGTTGCAGCACAAACCGTGTGTTTATATCTACACACCGTAGACATAAACCCATTTCTTAAAACTACTATTAAAAAACGGTAGTTTCCCGGCCAAAACGTGAAACTTGGCAGGTATATAAAGAAGCGAAGCTAACTTTGATTTTACAGTCACACCTCCTGAGCAAACACAGTAGAAAAACATAGTAGAAAATATTGTGTGTATTTAAACAAGAAGACTATGATGATGAAGCGGTACATTCAGATGTAGTTGATCGTATTGTACTGTGCCAACCAGAGAGTGAGTGACCTCAGGAAACCCAGTGAGTTACGTTGAGTGGTAGAATTACCAGCAATTGGTAGTCCTGAGCAAAAACCTTAGTGACACCTCTTTTTAAAAACTACATTTGCACCAGAAGATTTTATTAAAAGCCTTTGTTAAGTTTTCATCCTCTGTCCTCCCAACAAATAGGCAAAGCTCCCTTACACCTGACACAGTCGTATGTTGTCGGGAACGTTGTTTTCTTTT